>NW_021938941.1:304754-307240 GCF_001715985.3 Manacus vitellinus
CCAGCCCCTCCTCACCCTCACAGCCAAGAATTCCCTCTTGATATCCCATCTGTCCCTGCCCTCTGGCAGTGGGAAGCCATTCCCTGTGTCCTGTCCCTCCATCCCTTTTCCAGAGTCCCTCTCCAGCTCTTTGCAGTCTCCCTTCAGAAGTATTTCTGGTTTCTCTGGATCTCTCCCCACACTCCTCCTGTGTTTCCCCCCTCAGTGTATTTTCCATGCCAGTACAGATTATACAGATTACCTGTCCAGCCCATTTGATGACAGGCATTGGAATTTATTTGAGTTGGGTTTCTCCTTTTACCTTTGAGTTCCTTGGTGGGGGTCTGTGATCAGGGACAGGGGGCACTTCTGTCTACCAGTAACTTGCTCAGAATTCCTGCAGCTTTTCCCCACCTTTGCCCAGCTGTGCTGTGCTTTAACCCACCCAGCCTCCCCTCGTGCTCCTGGTGCCTTCTCTCCCACAGCATCCCTTCCTCAACTTCCTCCTGGAAGCAGGAATAACCCCCCTGTCTGTCCCTACCAATCCTGCTGTGCTGGATGGCTCCTTCCTGCTTTCCACAGAGCCACATCCCTTCTCTCTTGCTGCTGCAGAAGTGACTCCCCAGAGGTGCCCCTGCTCCCACAGCACAGCAGCTTTAATCACTTCAGCTGCAAATTAACACTGTTCCCAGTGTTCCCTGTTCCATGTGGGGTCTCCAGGATCTCACACAGCTTCTCTGTTACCTGTCAGTTCAGGGGCTTGTTTTTAGAATGAAATGTGAGTTTGGACGTCAAGAGTTTAAACTAAGGAGTAAAAGTTTAAAGAAACTAACAGAGGGCAGCAGAGAGAAAAATGAAGCAGAGTTTCACAATGAACAAATGGATTTTAATGGAAAAATGAATTAGCACTGTTTTATGGAAGAGTTATGGGATGGGCAACACAAATGTCAGGCTCTTTATCTGGGAATTTTTCGTAATTCTGCAAGGAAATTTGATTTATGGTTAGACACTTGTTAACTCTTGCAGTGCATTAGAAATGCTGGTGTTATCCCTGTTTGAGAGTTACATTGAATAGCTTTGGCAGTCCTTAGTACTTGATGCAGATATAGATATAGTGGATATATATAATAGTACAATGATTTACACATTTCCTTCCTAGGCCTTAGGTGCTTTAGTGCTTGCCCTTCCCTGCTGGAATTCCTCACCATGTCCTTTCTCCCACAGCGAGGGCCACGGGAAGCTGACGGTGTTCTCAGTGAAAGCCATGCTGGCCACCATGTGTGGTGGGAAAATCCTGGACAAACTCAGATGTGAGTATGCTCCACAAATCCAGCCATTTCAGGAGGTAACTGCATTTCCACAGTGTTTGTTGTGTTAAGTTCTGGGAGCTGATTCTCTGCTGAGTCGGCGATCCTGACGCTGACCCCTGAATCCCAGAACCACTGAGGCTGGAAAAGAGCTCCCAGGCCATGGAGTCCAGCCTGTGAGTGACCCCACCTTGTGCCCCAGCCCAGAGCACTGAGTGCCATGTCCAGCATTCCCTCTCTGAGCCAGGGAGTGTTCCCCAGCTGTCTCCACAGGTCTGGTGTGGGGCAGAGCAGACCACGATCTAAACCCCCCAGTCCTGCTGCACAAGGAGATGGAGCAGATTCCTCAAGCTGCAGAGAAAACTGCTGTGATAGAGTGTTCTGTGAAAGCATGGAGAGCAAGGAGGTGGTGAATAGGAAACAGCTGTTCCCATTCCAGCTGTTCCCTCCCCCTTCCAGGGCAGGAACCAAAGGGCAACGACTGGAACGGGCAGGGGCAGATGGAAGCAGCAGAGACCAATTCTGCTTTAACTTTCCCCCAGGATGTGGTGGGCACCAAACATCCACACCCCTCCACTGCTCCTTGAACCAGTTCTGCTGAAGGAAATAAATTCATCAAAGGCTGCTGAGAGCAAGGGGACTCTCAGGGAGGGGAGGAACGTGCCGGGAATGTGCCGGCCCGACCATCTGCTCTGGGGATGAACAGGCTTCTGATCTCTCTGCCTCAGCTGTTCTCTTGCTCTTTATTCCTTCTTCTGATCATTATGAACATGCTGACTTGGTTTTTCCCCTTTTCTTTCCCACCTGGCTCACTCCATCACCAAACAGCTCCTGTGTCCAGGTTCCTTGTCCCCCTGATTCCAGCCCTTTCCTGAGCAGGTTGGCAGCTCTGGCTCGGCTGGAACATGAGGCTCTCTGGAAATCCTGGGAGTTGTATCTTTAATGTTCTCTCATCTCATAAATGGTTGGAAGCTGGTCTCTCTGCTTGCACATGCACAGGCCTGTTTCCCTGCATGCTGAGGACATGAGCAGACAGAGCATTCCCAGCTCCTGCCATGTCTGAGGGCACAGAGGGACTGGGAGAGGGACACTGAGGCCACTCCACTGGCTCTGGAACAGATGAGTTCCTGTGAAGGCAGGGACACCTCCCACCAGCCCAGGGTGCTCCAAGCCCCGTCCAACCTGGCCTTGGACACTTCC
>NW_021938941.1:307750-309073 GCF_001715985.3 Manacus vitellinus
CTGGGGACAAGGTGGGGATGGGGCACAGGGTGGGCTCTGTGTGATCCTGGAGGGCTTTTCCAACCCCAGTGATTCCATGATCCTGTGATGTTGTGTTCCTTCCATTCCCACATTTCCCTGGAGTGCTGCCAGGTGTGACTGTGTGACAACTGGGTTTGGTTTGGTTGGAGGAGGCTCCTCAGGGGTTTCCTGTGGGGTCACTGAAGGTGTGATGCTGGGTAACCTTCCTCCTGCTCTGCTCCCCTTCTGTCCCAGTTCGTGCACTGGCAGCATCTTCCCTCTGGACTGGATGAGATGGGATGGAGGAAACAGGAGGATTTGTATCATGGCACGTTGGAATACATGCATTTATAAATTTTATCTTGATAGCAGGCGACAAGAAATGATGTTCTGGATGAAACAGAAACATCTTGGGGTTCAAACGGATTGAAACCTTTTTTTCCCCGTAACAAATCTGTATTTACTGTGGGGTTTTGTTATATTTCCTTACAGATATTTTCTCTCAGATATCAGATTCCAACGGACTAATGATATTTACCAAGTTTGACCAGTTTCTGAGGGAGGTTCTGAAGCTCCCCACGGCCGTGTTTGAGGGGCCCTCCTTCGGGTACACGGAGCATTCCGTGAGGACCTGCTTCCCTCAGCAGGTGAGGGGTCCCTCTCCAGGACTTGGCATTCCTGGCTCATCAGATCCATGGCCTGGGCAGGGTTGGAGGGAGGGGCTGCTGGTATCCCAGGCACTTTTAAGACAGCCTAAAATAGGCAATTAAAGGGTTTTCCACCACTGTAGTTGGTTCCCTTCCTTGAGGTCACACCCCAGTTCCCCACCAGAGCAGCAGGGATGAACCATTTCTTCTCCAAAACATGAAACATGGCATTTTTACTATTTTCTGTTGATCTTTTTAAAGCTTTTTCACAATTCCTTTCAACTGGGTCTGTACCAAATAAACACCTTCTTTACAGGCAGTTTATTCTTAAGTCGATTTCAGCTGTGATTTAGTTGTTCCAATGATTTGTTTCTCATCTGAGATAACGTAAATAGCATTTAACTCAACTGTAAACACGAACCTGGGTGATTTTAAGCCTCAGATTAAATGTTCAGGCTCTGGGCATGGTGATGTTCCAGGAGAAACACTTTTGCAGTGCTTAGGTGTGAAATTTGTGGTCACTAAATGTGAGTTAATTAGCAGCTGGTGTATTTGGGAAATGACACAGTGGGGAACAACCTTTGATTTCAGAACCAACGAGGCTCCAGATTTACATTGGATATCAGGAAGGAATTCCTGGCTGGGAGGGTGGGGAGGGCCTGGCACAGGTTGCCCA
>NW_021938941.1:309804-313811 GCF_001715985.3 Manacus vitellinus
AGAGAGTCCAGAGGAGGCCCTGGAGCTGCTGCCAGGGCTGGAGCCCCTCTGCTCTGGAGCCAGGCTGGGAGAGCTGGGGGGGTTCCCCTGGAGAAGAGAAGGCTCCAGGGAGAGCTGGGAGCCCCTTCCAGGGCCTAAAGGGGCTCCAGGAGAGCTGGAGAGGGACTGGGGACAAGGCCTGGAGGGACAGGACACAGGGAATGGCTTCCCAGTGCCAGAGGGCAGGGACAGATGGGAGATTGGGAAGGAATTCTTAATCCCTGGGAGGATGGGAAGGAATTATTCCCTGTGAGGGTGAGGAGGCCCTGGTTCTGGTTCTGCTCCCTCTCCCTCACCTTTCAGGGTACATTTCCCATGGGAAGGTACAGTCTCCTTCACCTCACTCTCATGTTCCTCTTTGGTTTATTCCTCTCACAATCCCACCCAGAATAAGGAGTGCTGAGGGCCCTGGGGGTGGTTTGGGAGCTGCAACGGAACGGGACGCTCGAGCTTTCCCTGAATTCCACTTCATGCTTTTTTTCCCTTTGCTTTTTTCCCCCCTCCTGGCAGTCTTCCACCCCGTGGAGTGCTCGTACTGCCACTGTGAGAGCATGATGGGGTTCCGGTACCGGTGCCAGCAGTGCCACAACTACCAGCTCTGCCAGAGCTGCTTCTGGCGAGGCCACGCCAGCGGCCCCCACAGCAACCAGCACCAGATGAAGGAGCACTCCTCCTGGGTAACTCGGGCTGCAGCAGCCACCCCCTGCTCATTCCTGCCTGAACTCACAGGCCTTAGCCCACAAACCCACCCCGGGGCTTTCCAGGGTCCCCAGATGGCCAAAGTGTGTGAATAGGAACAGTGCTGGGTTTGTTGTTTGTTCTTCCCTGGGTTAAACCTGGCTGCTGGCCCAGGGAGAGGGGGGGAATGGAGTCCCATCCAGCTGGGAATGGGCTCCAGTGGGGTTACACAGGGGTCAGAGCTGGGACCAGCCCTGTTTAACATCTTTATTGATGATCTGGACGAGGGGATTGAGGGCACCTCAGTCAGGTCGTGGATGACCCCAAGGGGGGTGGGATGTGGGTCTGCTGGAGGGCAGGAAGGGCCTGCAGAGGGATCTGGCCAGGCTGGATCCATGGGCTGAGGTCAGTGGTGTGAGGGACAACCAGGCCAAGTGCCAGGTCCTGCCCCTGGGTCACCACAACCCCATGGAATGCTCCAGGCTGGGGCAGAGGGCCCTGGCACAGCTGCCCAGGGGGGTTTGGAGTGCCCAGCCCTGGAGGTGTCCCAGGAAGGCCTGGCCGTGGCACTCAGTGCTCTGGGCTGGGGACAAGGTGGGGATGGGGCACAGGGGGATCCCTGGGCTGGGAGGGCTTTTCCAACCCAAACAATCCCGTGGTTCTGTTCCCCACAACATGGATTTGTTGGTGGCTGTCCCTGGGCTCAGGTGCTGTTGAAGGTCCTGCTCAGCCCCTCAACGTGGGTGTTTCTCTTCACATCAGTCCCACTTCTCTTACATTGTCCTCTCTTGTAGCTTAAAAATCCCCAAACACTGCCCTTGCTGTCCTGCCCAGAAAGGTAACCAGTTCCCATGGATGCTGTGCTTACACAGGTATTTTATCCAGTGGCACCTTTAAAGACAGTATTTCTTTAAGAGAAAAACACATTATTGCCATTCTCCTGCCAGGTGTAAATATGTGCCTGGAAAACTCTTAATTGAAAAGCCTTAAAGAAATCATCTGAGCAATAACATGCAGCTTGATAATCACAGCTCAAGAAATAAGGGACAGTTTTATGTAGAAAAACCTATTCTATGGCAAAAGATTAAAGCCAAACTTTTACTTAAATTCAAAGAGAAGTTCAGATGGTGATTGGATTATAATTAGTAATTATCTTCACAAGAAAGTGCCATTATAGCATTGCTGTTAAATTTAGAAAATTGGGGCTGGATACCAGTCAGGAGTCGGGAGGGAAAGGAAAATTTAGCCTTAAATATTGTCCTTTTTATAACTCTGTGGGTATTAAACTTGTGGAATGTTTAATCTGAGCTAAGAGTAGGTTATTATCCCCTTAAAGTGTACATAAATCCAGTCTGGGATTTTTAGTATGAAGATGTATCTAAGCCATAGAATTCCAGGCTGGTTTGGGTGGGGAGGGACCTTCAGGCTCACCCACCCCCTGCCACCATCCCAGGTTGCTCCAAGCCCCCTCCAGCCTGGCCTTGGACACTGCCAGGGATTTCAGTCAGTGGTAAGGCAACCAGAAGGAGGCTAAAATACTCCTGGCTCTAGCTCTAAAAACTGATTTCTGAGCCTTTTGAACCATTTGCTGCTTATTTCAAGCAAAAAAGTGTTTTAAATGGGCTGAACAGTTCAGGGATGTATGAAATTGTTTATGGGAGACTGGGCTGTCTCCCATAAACTGAGCCTGGAAGAGGGACCTTTGAGAGAGAGATCTTTTCCATATCCATTTCTTTGAATTCTTTAACTTCTGCCAGTCTTATGTGCTAACTTCCCAAAAATTGAAAATGAATCTTGATTTTAAGAAAGCATGTCCTGGTTTTGGATGTGGACTGTGCTGCTGGTTCAGTGACTCCCCTGTGTGTTTGCTCCACAAGAATTCCCTGGGGGAAAGCCCAAGTGCTCCAGCTGAGCAGGTGCTCTGGGACAGGCAAACCAGAGATTGGCTTTTCCCAGGTTTTCAGTGCAGCCAGAACTGGTTCAGTCTTGCCTGGTGTATTTTGGAGCCATATGACCTAGAATAAGTATTAATAATAAGTACCTCATACTTATTATTAATGTTATTATTAACACACTTATTAGTAATTATGCTTATTGTGAATGTTATTATTAATACACTTATTATTATAGGTTCTTTCTTCTGAAGTTCTGAACTGCCTTTGGTAGTTTTTTCATGCTGTAAATCACATAATATAGAGATTTTTAGTACATATAAATATATACATTACTCCAGTGAGTATATTAAAATCTATTACTATAGTGATTTTATATTTGTAAGTTCAGGTAGAAACCTATTTTTGAAAGAGGTTTTGCTGCATGAAAACGTTGCTTGTTGGGGGGCCTGTTTGGGGGGATAAAAACCCTTCAAACACTTTCCAAATGTTTCCTTTTGGGCCATTTCAATGTTGGTTTTACTGAATGGCCCTGGGCGGGGTTCAGTGAGTTCTGTGCACGCAGCAGAACCCAAAATCCAGCTGTTCATCCCGAAAGCCTGGGGATTAGCCAGAGCTCATCCTGGCTGGGGGGGGTTGGGGTCAGTTTGCTGAGCTTAAACAATCTGCCAGCAGTAAATTTCGGGTCAGCTGAAATTGTTATTAACGTTACAGTTAAATTTATTGTTTGATGTTTAATATTATAATCTGGAAACTCAGATGTGGTTGGGGGGAGTTCCTCGGCTGTAGGTGGGTCAGGACACTCCTCCTGCTGTAAATAAGGGAATGTTTGTGGCTTAAAAACCACCTTAACCGGGGCCTTTGGGTCAGAGATAAACAAACCAAAGGCTTGTTCAGGTGTTCCTGGGGCGAGGACACCTCTGGATACCTCTGGGAATGGTTACAGGGGATGGGATGGGATCTGAACCAGGGACAGCCCCTTCCCCTGCCCAGCCATGCTCCGGGAGCTGCTGCTGACATTGGCACAGGGAATTGTGTCTTTCATGTTCCCATTTCCCATTCAGGTGGCCTTGAAGCAAAATTAAACCTTTCTGAACATGTTTGTGTCCGGCCCCAGCCGTGGGACACACAGATCCCAGGATCCCACACAGATCCCAGTATCCCATAGATATCTCAGTATCCCACACGGATCCCAGTATCCCACACATGGATCCCACTATCCCACGTGGATCCCAGTATCCCACAGCTATCCCAGTATCCCACACGTGGATCCCAGTGTCCCACACAGATCCCACTATCCCATGGGTATCCCAGTATCCCACAGGGATCCCAGTATCCCACGGGGATCCCAGTATCCCATGGGTATCCCAGTATCCCAGAGGTATCCCAGTATCCCAC
>NW_021938941.1:314058-315605 GCF_001715985.3 Manacus vitellinus
AGGTATCCCAGTATCCCACCGGTATCCCAGTATCCCAGAGGTATCCCAGTATCCCACAGGTATCCCAGTATCCCACCGGTATCCCAGTATCCCAGAGGTATCCCAGTATCCCACAGGTATCCCAGTATCCCACAGATATCCCAGTATCCCAGAGGTATCCCAGTATCCCACGTGGATCCCAGTATCCCAGAGGTATCCCAGTATCCCAGAGGTATCCCAGTATCCCACCGGTATCCCAGTATCCCGCCCGTATCCCGGGGCGCTCCCTCCCGTTCCCGCTGTGTGTGCAGGGACACTCACGTGAGCCCCGATTCCCTGGAAATCCCTTTGTAGGGCTGCGTTTCCCAGCAGAGGGCACACGGAGACCGGGAATGTGGGATGGAGTCGGGCACAGCAACCCCTGGAAAGGGCCCTGGGGGTGCTGATTCCTTAAGCCCTTACAGTGCCCGGTGGCAAATGTCTCCCGAGGGTTTCCTTGTTCTGTGCAGGATGAAAAGGAAGCAGAAACTGTTTGTTTTGGGTGTTTATTGAGGTATTTGGCAGAGGGGGAGTGTCCTGCACCGGTGGGTCTCCATATGTAAAAAAGGCTGAGAATTTGCTGAAGGAAGGATTTCAGAAAGCTGGTAAAGTTTATGAAAATCACAGAATCGTGAGGTTGTTGAGGTTGGAAAAGGTCTCCCAAGATAATCAGGTCCAGCCATCCCCCAGCACTGACCCAACATCCACAGGGCTTTTAAATCCCCCCAGGGATGGGCACCCCCCTCTGCCCTGGGCAGCTGTGCCAGGGCTGGACAGCCCTTTCCAGGAAGGAATTGTTCCCAGTCTCCCGGGTGCCCCTGCCCTTCTGTTGTGCTGGGCAGCAGGAGGTGTCCTTGGTGCTGCCCTGGGCTCTGCAGAGCCCTGCTGGCACAGAGCTGGAGCCAAAGGGGCACGTGAATGTCCCAAACCATTGGAACAATGCAGAGGAGAAACCTTCCCGGGTGCCTGGGCAGCTGGACAGGCACTGAGAGGGGAAGGAGCTGCTGTGACTTCACCTCCTGGAGGGAGCCCAAAGCCAGGAGTGCCTGGGCCTGGGAGGTCACCTCATGCTCACCCTGCATTCCTGTGCCTGGCTCCTTTGGGATCATCAGCTGCACTTCTATCACCCTGACCAAAGGGCCAGGGCAGCACAGACCCTGCTGAGTCATGGCTGTGCCATTCCAGGCAGGAATCGGGCTGGATCCCCTGCCAGGCACTCCCAGGGGAAGGGGATGGGGCGGAGCAGCCGAGCTGGCCCCGCTCCGCGGTCCTGGGGCAGTGCCAGGAGGGAATGGGAAGGGGTTGGGAGCCTCTGAAAATAAAAGTCACACCAGCCTGCTCTGCCACTGAGAGCTGGAGATAAATAAGAGCAGAAACTGGGCTCGTGAAAGCTTTTTCAAAGTCTGAAATTGTTAATTAGTGTTAGTCAGAGAATCACAGGATGGTTTGGGTTGGAAGGGACCTTAAAGTTCATCCAGTCCCACCCCCTGCCATGGGCAGGGACACCTCCCACCAGCCCAGGTTGCTCC
>NW_021938941.1:316735-318707 GCF_001715985.3 Manacus vitellinus
CTGCAGCTCCTGGCAGGTCTCATCACTGTCACCTTTTGCTCCCCCTCCTGTTGGACCAGGCTCTGTTGTCTCACTCATTGCAGATCAAAATGACACAAACAGAACGATGTTAAGCTGATTGACTTGCAAATTAACGTTTCCTGGTACCAGCAGTGGCAGGTTCAGCCTGTTGCTGCTGCCTGGGACATGGGCTTTACATCCCTGCCCATCTCCCTGGGGTTCCTGGGGTTCCTGCTCCGTGGCATTATTGTCACCCTGTGGTTGTGCCCTCCCTGTGAACTGATGGGGTGATTTTAATACAACACCGTTGCACTGGTGTTGGTTTGGGCAGCCCTGAGGTCACCCTGCTTCCCCTTTTCATACATGTAGATGAGAGCATGTGCTGTGGAGAGAAGAACAGGAGCAAAGCACAGGGATACAGCTCAAGGAAAATGGGAGAATTCCCATTTTCATGAGTGTTGGATCACCTGCAGGTTGGAGGGTGAGGGCAGCTGATGCTCCTCTGGTTTCCTTTTGACATCCTGAATACCAGATTCTCCTGGAGCTGGTTTCTGAATGGAGAACTAAGGTGTTGAACCCTGGATGTCCCACACCCTCTGCCCGTTCCGTGTCAGGCTGTGCTGCTCTGGCCCTCCCCAAATCCAGGGGGGTTCATTGACTGGCTCTTCTGCTCACTCCTTTGACAGTGTGCTCGTTAAGGAAAAGCTGGAGGCTAAATTGTCAAAATATTGGAAAGGTGAGAACTGCAAAGCTCATTTGTAGTGTGGCTTTTTCTGGTGTGAAAAGCATAGAGGGTCCAGAACTGGGCCTGGAAGAGTAGTTGCCACGCTGGACTCCTGCCCACCACAGCTTTGAGCTGATTTCTGCTTGGCTCTGTGCTTGTTTCCTCCAGCTCTTTCCCCACTGAGTATTTTCCACCTCTCCCAACGCTTTGCTTCAGCCCTGTGCAGTGAGGGATTGATCTGATTCAGTGCAGTGGAATCGCTCTGGGTTCCTCGGTGCAATCGCACTCAAATCTGAAAACCCTCAGCACTCAGTTGTGCTGCTGCTCAATCAGAGCTGGAGCCCGTGTTCTCCTGACCAGTTAATGTTGTTCTCCTGACCAATTAATGTTCTCCTGACCAATGGCTCCTCAGCCCCCCAAGGACAAGGGTGTCCCTTGTCCACAGCGTGAGCTCCACACCTCGGCCAGGAGGTGCTCTGGGGCTCCTTGGGGCTCCAAATCCGGCTCTTCCAGCGAGGTGCTGCTCAGCCTCACCAGAACAGCCTGTTTGAAGTGCCATCAGATCACAAATCCGTTCACATTTCCCTCTGTAGGTTCCTTTTCCCCGTGCTGCTTCCGTGCTGTGCCTCCCCGACAGGAGGCCGTGGTTGGCACCGTGGTGCCTCTGGAAAACAAACTCCCTGTGCTGGCACCGCTGCCCTGGGGGAGGCCAGGAGTGGTGGGCTGGGCTGGGCCTGGCTGAGGGAAGGCTGGTGGAGCCAAAGTCTTCCCTCTGCCACAGACCAGCAAGCTGGGGGAATTCTCCCCTTTGCCAGGACTCCTGAATTCATTAACGGATCAGACACGTGTCTGTCCCAGCAGGGCAGGGAAGGGGAAAGGCCAGAGCAGGTGTCTCACTCTGGGGGTTGGGCTGTAATGCAGGAGCCACTGGAGGAGCTGCTTGAGGAGTGCCCCGAGTTTGCTTTGGGCTTCCAACTGGGAACAGGCAATCCTCAGCTTCCCAACACGGGAGTGCCTTCTCCTTCTCAACCCTACATTGCCTTTTGGGACTGGAACAGTGGGGACACATCCCAACACCTCCTGCAGGGACTGGGACAGTGGGGACATGGCTGGACACCTCCTGCAGGGACTGGGACAGTGGGGACACATCCCAACACCTCCTGCAGGGACTGGGACAGTGGGGACATGGCTGGACACCTCCTGCAGGGACTGGGACAGTGGGGACATGGCTGGACACCTCCTGCAGGG
>NW_021938941.1:321635-322836 GCF_001715985.3 Manacus vitellinus
GGGGATGGGGCACAGGGGGATCCATGGGCTGGGAGGGCTTTTCCAGCCTCAGTGATCCTGAGATTCTGAGGTGACCCAGCAGGATTTCGAATTGCAGTGTCTGTATTTTCGATCCAAACTGCATTTTGAGGTAATTTCTTAATTTAGATGCTTACTGCTGATGGCTCGTGTGTCTCAGAGCCCTGGAACAACATCCACATGATCTCATTGCTGGGGGGACAGGGAGGATGAAGTCAGGGCAGTGTCTGACATGTCATGTTTACCAGTATGACTTGGATGGGCAGTGAAGTGACTGAGCAGTGCTGAGCTGCCTGTTGATCAGTAAATAAAAAGGTAACTCGTGCCAGGCGAGCTCAGGCTTTGGCACTTTGCTGGAGTCAGACTCAGCCTGGGTCCTCCTGCGAGGTTAATCCTGATTAATGAAGTGGTTTTGTTGCCATAATGTGTTTATGGTGAGCACTGGGAGATTTAGGAAACAATAAACAATGCACCACCTAGACAGGGAAGAACCCGTGAAGGGGGGGCTTGGAGGGAGATGGGCTTTAAGGTCCCTTCCACCCCAAACCATTCTGGGCTCCCAGGATTCCATGAAAACAGTTCTGCTCGTTGGCCTCGACGTGACTGCCAAAAGCAGGTGCTGGGGGGGTTTCAGGCAGAGCCCTGCAGAGATCAGACTGAGTTCTGTGCCACCTGCATGACCAGGAGGAAAACTCATAAAACAGAGGGGAATGGTAAAATGTTGGAGGAATGAAGCCAGTTGAAAGGAAAACGTGCTGGGCAGAATGGCCCAAAAGCAGTTCTTGGAGGTCCTGGTCTGCAGGGGGCTCAATGTGCTTTTTCAGGGTGATTTTGTAACCGTGGGTGGTGACAGGACTCAGGAGGACTAACAGGAGAGGTTCCCCTTAGTGCTTGGTGGGGGCAGGATCCTTGCTGGAAAACTGTGGAAGGAGCAAAGGGTTTGAGAGGGTGGATGGAAGTGGTTGAAGGACTGGAAATAGGTTTGGGAAGAGGCACAGCTTTACAGGCAAGGACCCCAGGAATGCAGGAATAACCCCCAGGGGTTAAGGAAGGGTCTGATATTTCTAGAAATACCAGTCCTAGAGAAATTAAATATAATCCCAAGGAGCTTTGGCAGATGGGCCTAGCAAAGGACACAGAGCAGAAGCTGAAAGGAGACACATTCAGAATAATAAATATGAAA
>NW_021938941.1:323906-325382 GCF_001715985.3 Manacus vitellinus
GGAATTACCATCTCTGTGGTGGAAAGCAGTAACACCTTTCTGCAGTGCTCGTTTGATGAAGCAGGGGTGGTGTTTGCCTGGATCAGTCTTCCTGGTAGGAATAACTGTAAAATTTCCCATCCCTGCTGTGGTGTTTTGTGGATATGACAGGATGGTTTTCCCCTGGCTCTGGGACCCTCCAAACACAACCCCCTGCCACTAAACCCTTGATTTTCAGGTGTTGTGGAGACCCAGCTCCGTGGGTGACACAGCCCTGGGATGTGGGAGAGGGGCTGGGGACAAGGGATGGAGGGACAGGACACAGGGAAGGGATCCCACTGCCAGAGGGCAGGGAGAGATGGGAGACTGGGAAGGGATTGTTGGGGTGCCCTGGCAGTGCCAGGTGGGCACAGGGGGTGTGTTACATCCTCCTGTTACAGGGTATGGTCAGTACTGATTTAATGATCATTTAACTCCCTGGGATATTTGTATTCACAGTCGTGGTGCTGGAAGTAACTTTTATCCTGGGACAGAATGTGGAGCATTGGCTGGAATTCCTTCTGCACCCGAACAGGAGCTGAGCCCTCTTTTTTAATCCTTGTGCTGTTGGTGCTGAAGCCAAATTCCAGTTAAGAGTCTGCTTTTTGTGCTCGGGGCAGAGACAGAACAAACAACTGAGGGAAGTTGTTGTGACCTTCTCTCTTTGGTGCCTTAGATCCGGGTGGAAGGTGTCCCTGCCCAGGGGTTGGAATTGGATGGTCCTTAAGGTCCCTTCCAACCCTCCCCCTGCTGGGATTCTGTCGTTCAAACTCGTGGAAATTGGGCTTTAGACAAACCTGAGGGCCTTGGCTCAGGGCTGGAGCGAGTGGATGGGGTTTGGGTTTGGTTTGGTTGGTTTGGATGTGCTGGAGGCCCCATTTCATGGGGGAATAATCTCCATTATAGGGGCAATTTGGGAATCATATTTAATTTAACAGAAGGAGTTCCTCCCTGGGAGGGTGGGCAGGCCCTGGCACAGGTTGGGCAGAGAAGCTGTGGCTGCCCCTGGATCCCTGGGAGTGTCCAGGCGAAAATCAGATCTTGAAAAAAAATAATGAAAAATCAGAACTTAAAGTTAAAGGAAGTTAAAACTTAAAGAAAACATAATGAAAATTAGAACTTAAAATTAAAGAAAATTAAAACTTAAAAAAACATAATGAAAATTAGACCTTAAAGAAAATTAAAACTTAAAACATAATGAAAATTAAAACTTAAAACATAATGAAAATTAGAACTTAAAATGAAAGAAAATTAAAACTTAAAGCATAATGACAATTAGAACTTAAAATTAAAGAAAATTAAAACTTAAAAAAACATAATGAAATTTAGAACTTAAAATGAAAGAAAATTAAAACTTAAAAAAATAATAAAAATTAGAACTTAAAATGAAAGAAAATTAAAACTTAAAACGTAATGAAAATTAAAACTTAAAACATAATGAAAATTAGAACTTAAAAT
>NW_021938941.1:328840-337538 GCF_001715985.3 Manacus vitellinus
CCTGGAAGTTGCTCCCATGAATTCAGCAGGAATGGGGTGGTGAGATCCAGTGTGATGCTGCAGTTGCATTCCCGTTTGGTAGGGAATATCCTGCTGGCTCAGCAGCCCCATGGCTGTGTTTGCCCTTGGGGCTCTCACTGGAGGTGTGTCAGCTGCTATTTTTAAACAATTCCTAATTTTTCCTTGCAAAGGCTCCGTCAGGAAGCAGCACATTCCAGGGAGGAGCTGTTTGTGCCTGGGAGGGCACAGGAGGCCGGGCAGGGAAGGGGGCAGTGCCCTCCTGAAGCCTCAGACACCCCTCATTTTAACTGCAGTGCAATAATATAAATATAAATATCCATTTAAACTGGGCTGTAACGTGGTGTCGTGGTTTGGCTCCAGCTGGAACCAGAACCTCTGGGAGAAGGAGCAGGTGAGGGATGCAGGGATTTTGTTCTCTGCTGTCCAGGGATGGCCACAGACCTTCTGTTCTCAGCTTCATTTCATTTGCATGATTAATTGGCCTGCACAGCCCGGAAATCCAGGTTAGCCCCATTTTGGTTTGGTTCTTTTTTTGTTCCTTGCTCCAAAAAGAAGCTGAGTGAAGCACCAGCAGCTCGGAGCTCTTCCTTGCTGGACGTGCCCTTGGACTTCAAACGGGCTCTTTTTGCTTAACAGGCAACAAATTCCCACTTTTTCATGGAGTTCCCTTCTCTGGACACGCCCCATCCTTACATTTGTGTCTGATGGATCTTCTTGTGTCACAGACTTGCCTTTATTCATTGTAAAAAATCCCATCTATATATCACAAGCAAAGGTTTCCAAAACTTTTCCCGCTTGGAAGTTTTCCCCTCGTGATTTTGGGCAGAAGAACTCGAAGCATCTGCACAGATGCTCCTACAATTACATCCCAATCCCCAGCCCATGCAGTGACTCACCACAGATGTTTGACCTCAGCCACAAATACAACAGAGGTCGGGAGATTCCTCTGAATTACTTCCTGTGCAAAGTAGAAAATACCAACAAAAAAACCCAGGTATTGCCTGAGAAGCTTTGAGGTTTGCAGTTAAAGAGCTTGTCCCAGCCCTGGGAGCTGCTCTGGGGCTCTCCTGCCCCTCCCTCCCTGCAGCTCCTGCTCCCTGGATCTCCTTCTGCCTCCACTTGCTCGCTGTGGTTTGGTTTTATTAGGAATAAATCGGATTTATGTGCAGGCTGCCATCAAACCACCACATAATTGGCTGTTAAAGAGGAGGTTTGGGATTACGACTCTCTCTCGGTGAAAAGGACGTTTTCCAGCCTTTGGCTGTTCCTGTGCCTCTTCCCTGGAGCATCCCTGAAGCTTTGCAGCCTCCCTCTGGAGCCACAGCCCCCGGGATGGAGTGGAATTCCAGCAGGATGAAGCCTGTTTGTGTCCCTGGTTTGTTAATTCTGTGGAAAAGGGCGATTCCACCCTCCCCCCTCTCTGCTGGGAGTTTTGTTTTTCGTTATCATTCTCAGCTCTCACACTCTTCAACACCTTTGCCTTTCCTTTCCTTGGCCTGCCCTGGTGCCTCCCGTGGCACAGACTTATTGATCCTGCATCTGCCCCCTCAGGCACCCTGGAGAGGGGGAAGGCAGCAGGAGATGGTTATTTAGATTTGAATAATAAATAAAGGGCCTCGGTTATGAGCTTGGTTATATAACACACACTGCACAAAAGGAGCTGTTCCTTCATTTCCACCTCCTTGCTGATGGTTTCTGAGTACTTGGGGGATGAGAGTTCATCCAGCAAATAACAGGAAGAGAATTTTTTCCCCTTAAATAGTGCATGGAATTTGTTCAGGAGGGAGAACATTGGACAGAAAGTGCTGGGTGCTGTCAAGTGTGTGCTGTGACCTCCTCCTGTCGGGGCTGATGAGCCTCAGAGCACGTGGGGACCCAACCTGAGCGACTCCCACGGGTGTTCCAGGGAGCTGGGGAGCTCCTCAGGCAAGGGGAGCAGAGCAGCAGGGGAAGGGCTTGGGTTGTGGGGTTAGGTTTGGGGATTGTGGAGAGATTCCTGGCTGGGAGGAGTGGGGAGTCCCAGAGAAGCTGTGGCTGCCCCTGGATCCCTGGGAGTGTCCCAGGCCAGGTTGGACAGGGCTTGGAGCACCCTGGGCTGTGGGAGGTGTGGGATGGGAATCCTTCCTGCCTTCCAAGAGTCTGGCCACGTCTGAACTGCTCACTGGGAGCCATTCCTGGCTCCTGCTCACTCCCAGACTCCTCCCAGGAACTGTTTGGGAAAGGGCTGTGTAGCAGGGCCCAGAACTGCCCTGGGGTTTGCTGACCATCACTCCTGCCTGGACAGTTGTGATTTCTGGGGAGGTTCTCGAGGCAGAAAAATCCCCCCTCAGCAGCTGGTTCCAGAATACTTTGCGTTTAAATATTCATTTAAATATTTAAAAATCAATTTAAATATTTTTATATATTTTAAAGGGTTGGTGGTTTTTTTTTTCCCACAACTCCCGGGAGCGTCTCAGAAGGGGGATTTTAAACTGGGAGTTTTGGTAGGATGGGGTTGAGCTGCACTGCAGGGCCACAGGAGCAGATGTGACAGAGCAGATGTGACACAGAGCAGATCCCACTGCTCTAGTGCTGCTGTGGATCCTGGCTCCATGAATAATTCAGGTTCTCATCCTCCTCTCGTGATCAAGGCGATGGCTCTGTCCTGGTTGTACCAGCAAACACGGCCCCAGCCTGACAGGTGTTTTCAGGAGATATTCCCTAAAAATAGAGGAATGGCCTCAAGAAATTCTGGGGCCTGGGAAAGGCTTTATTGGGCTTGGGGAGAACATGGAATCACAGAATCACTGAGGTTGGAAAAGACCTCCGGGATCACCAAGCCCAAACTTTGACCAGTCTCCACCTTGAAATCCTTTAACAAGCTCTTCCTAATTTTGTCCTTTGCCTTTATCACTGTTAGCAAGGATTGAGCTGGAAAATTTGGGATGCTGGTAGTTACAGAACTGGGGGGGAACAGGTGGAAATGTCCCACAGTGCTGCTAAAACCAGATTGCAGATGGTGAGTTGCATCCACTGCCTTATTAGAAGAGTCCTACAAAATACTGAGGAGGTGTTTGTGTGTTTGGGGAAATCCTGTGCCCCTCCCAAAGGAAAATCCCGGCCAACATCCATGGAAATGTGGCTGGAAAACACAGTTTTGTTTGCAAAAGCTGCTGCTGGTGGGAGGTGTTTCTGTCAGAGAGCTGCACGGAGGGGGGTTGTGGTGTGTGTGGGGCAGGAGGATGCAGGGCTGGGAAGGGAATGTTTGGGAGAACAGGAGGATGCAGGGCTGGGAAGGGAATGTTTGGGAGAACAGGGGGGTTTGTGGTGTGTGTGGGGCAGGATACAAGGCTGGGAAGGGAATGTTTGGGAGAACAGGAGGATACAAGGCTGGGAAGGGAATTTTTGGGAGAACAGGAGGATGCAGGGCTGGGAAGGGAATGTTTGGGAGAACAGGGGGGTTTGTGGTGGGTGTGGGGCAGGAGGATGCAGTGCTGGGAAGGGAATGTTTGGGAGAACAGGAGGATGCAGGGCTGGGAAGGGGATTTTTGGGAGAACAGGAGGATGCAGGGCTGGGAAGGGAATGTTTGGGAGAACAGGGGGGTTTGTGGTGGGTGTGGGGCAGGAGGATGCAGGGCTGGGAAGGGGATTTTTGGGAGAACAGGGGGGTTTGTGGTGGGTGTGGGTGGGACATTCCCGGTGCTCGGTCGAGGGGAAGTAACTCGGGAGCTGAGGAGGGAGGGAGAGCCCCGCTAATTAACTGCTCGTTGCCATGGATGTGTTTGCCCGGGCACCGGCACAATAAAGGGCTCCCAAACCCCCCCGGGGGGCACGTCCCAGCTCTCCAGCTCGGGATCATCCCGTTCCTGCTTCCCTGGGTACAGCAGGAATTTCCTTTTCCAAAGGAAGGGTCTCACAACCAGATCCCTTCCCGCTGAAATGTTGTGTTTGGAGGCACATGAACATAAACATAAATTATTTCTGGGCAGTCAGTCAGAGCCAGGGTGAGAAGGGAAGTGGTTTTCCCTCCACTCCTGCCTGGAGAAGGAGGCAGGAATTCATGCAGGGAGTGTGTCCTCTGTGATTTCAGGTGTTTGACATCCAGGGGATTTTTTTCAGTGGTGGTTTGATTCCCTGGATTACTGGGCTCTGAAAATGAAATAAGCTGGGGAGCCTTAGGGCAGTTCCTGGAGTTTGCACACCCAGAAGGGGAGCAGGATGAGGGTGCTGAGCAGGGAGTGCCAGGGGAGGCACAGGCTGCAAACAGGTCAAGCTCCCCCTGTGCCCTCGTGCTGCAGGACACTGGAGCATCCCTGGGAATGCATTTCAGGGGGAGCTGCAGGGAATCTGAGTGCAAAGGTGATGGCAAATACACACCTGTGGGGATTGTAATCCGTGTTCCAGGAGAGCTGGAGAGGGACTGGGGACAGGACACTGGGAATGGCTTCCCACTGCCAGAGGGCAGGGATGGATGGGATATTAGGAGGGAATTGTTGGCTGGGAGGGTGGGGAGGCCCTGGCACAGGCTGCCCAGAGAAGCTGTGGCTGCCCCTGGATCCCTGGAAGTGTCCAAGGCCAGGTTGGGCAGGGTTTGGGGCAACCTGGGCTGGTGGGAGGTGTCCCTGCCCACGGCAGGGGTGGCACTGGATGGGCTTCAAGCCTCATTTCAGAGGTTGGTGGATGTCTTTGGGTGTCCCTGGAGGGTAAATGTGGGCAAATATTGATTCCATGGCTGGGGCTGCTGGAGTTCTCCTCTCCCAGCAGCTCAGATCCAGGGGCAGAGCTGTCCAGGACGTTCCCTTTGGCTCCCCTGCACACAACCAGCACCCAGGAGGCCTCAGCACCCTGGCACTGGGAAACTCTCAGGGTTTAAGGATGCAAATAAGTGGCTCATCAGTCCATGGCTGGGTTTCATGGGACAGGGAGGAACAGGAGGCTCTATCCATTTGTTTATCCCAACCCACTTGATCCTGTTAAACTGAACCCCAGGCAGGTGGTGTGTGTGGTGGTTGGATCAGTGAGTGCTGCTTGTAGTAAATCTTTCCTTCAGTTCTTCAAACACTTGAGAGAACTGCCCTAATTCAAATGGCTCCTGCATTTGCTTGAACTACTCAGCAGTGCCAAAGGTGAGTTGTGCAGTCAGAAATGTTGATTTTGTCTCCCTTTTAGGATGACACAGGGATTGTGAAAAGCACCAGAGCAGGCCAAGCTCTTCAGGTGCCACTGGCTGAAGCAATTCCTGCTGCTGCCCTCGGCCTGGCACTGTCACAGGGCACAGGGAAGGGCTTTTCCCAAGGGATGGGGTGTCTCCATTTCATTTTTGAAATCACTAACAGGCACAAACGTTTCCCTTGCAGCCCTGCCCGGCCCGTGAGTAACATGAACGAGGCCATGGTGACCCACGTGTCCTCTGGAGCTCCCACACCCACCAAGAGGTACCTCTGCAGCTGGGGGGGGTTCTGTGGGCAGGGGTGGGGGACAGAGTGTTCCATCCCTTCTGACCCATCCAGGGGTGGGGGACAGAGTGTTCCATCCCTTCTGACCCATCCAGGGATGGGGGACAGAGTGTTCCATCCCTCCTCACTGGGATACAGAGTGTTCCATCCCTTCTGATCCATCCAGGGATGGGGTACAGAGTGTTTCATCCCTTCTGATCTATCCAGGAATGGGGTACAGAGTGTTCCATCCCTTCTGATCCATCCAGGGATGGGATACAGAGTGTTCCATCCCTCCTCACCCATCCAGGGATGGGATACAGAGTGTTTCATCCTTTCTGATCCATCCAGGGATGGGATACAGAGTGTTCCATCCCTCCTCACCCATCCCAGAGCACTCCAGGACAGGTGTGGGGCAGCCTGGAGAGCAGGAATGCTCTGCAGGGATCTCTCTGTTCTCTCCAGAGGGGTTTTCATTCACTGAGTCCCTGTTGTTACACGGGTCTGGCTGGGGAAACACAGCAACAGCATTAAAGAGGTTTTTGTCTTCCTTTTTAAGTGGGCCATGACTTTCCCAGCTGGGAAGGGCTGGTCTTGCTGTGTCATTGGGCTGCTCCTCCTGCCCAGGGTGATTCTGTTCTGCTGGGAACATCTCCCATGGTGGTGGCCCCACGTTCTCCACCCCACACACAGCTCAGCCCCCAGAGCTCCCCAGAGCTCCCCACATCTACCAGGGTCGAGCTGAGTTTGGGGTTGTGTTTGCTTGGTGATATTTCTGTAAATTACTGTGTGGAGGGGGGTCTGTGAAGGAGCACAAAGCTCCCTGAATGGTGTGTTTTGCACTTTCCTGCCTCGTGAGGGGAGGGCAGGGAGGTGGAGGCTGTGCTTGGCAAAGCTGTGAATGGGTGGATGCTCCTGCAGGGAATGAGGAGCTGAACTGGCACTGTGTCAGTGGCAAGGGCTGCTCCAGAGGCAAAGCAGAGCTGCATTTCCAGCAGGCAGAACCAAGATCCATGGACTTTCCTTCTGCTTTCCTTGACAAAACGAGTCAGTCATGTCTGGGGGTTCTCTGTGCCTGTGTTAAAATTATTCCCAAAATCTACCTGTAGATCATTCCCTGGGGTGTCTGCCAGCCCTGCCAGGTGTGCAGTCACTGTGTGACCTCAGATGTGGGCGTGGGGAGTCCCCATCACTTCCCAGGTGCAGCTGGACAAGTGTCAGATAACCTTTCCTGGGATCCTTTCCCATCAAAGGTGGGACCAGACAAGTTTGGGATTCAGGAGGAATTTCCTGCTGGAAAGGGTGGTCAGGCACTGGCAGGGGCTGCCCAGGGAGGTTTGGAGTGCCCAGCCCTGGAGGTGTCCCAGGAAGGCCTGGCCGTGGCACTCGGTGACAAGGTGGGGATGGGGCACAGGGGGGATCCATGGGCTGGGAGGGCTTTGCCAACCCCAGTGATCCTGGGATGCTGTGAAACTCTCCTTTTGCTGACTGAGGCTGGGAGAGCAGGCAGTCCCCAAATCCAGGGCTTTGCACATTGCCATGGGCAGCAGCATAACCCCATTTATTGGGGTGCAGACACCCCCCTGGGCTGGGGCTCTGCAGAGCCTCTCTCTGGGGTCCCTTTGATGTGGTGCAGACAAGAGTCACCTCCAGCTCTGGGCCAGGGGAGCTCCTGCCCTGGGGACACGTGTCCTCTGTGCACACGAGCTCCAGATGTTTCCTGAAGAGCAACATCTGCCAGGTTCTCCTGCAGCCTCCTCCTCCTCCCTGGCTGGAATGGTCCCCCCTCTGTCCCCTCTGATGGGCAGTGACAGTCCAGCTGGGCATCAGTCACCCTCTCCCTTAGTTTCTCCCTCGTGGTTTAACCTTTTTTCCCCATTTTCCTGTCCAGCCCGGGTGATTCTCCCTTTCCAGAATCCCTGCATTCCACAGTCCTGGAGCCCCTCTCGGTGCCTGGGGGTGACCCTAGGCCCTCCTGTCCTGCTCTGGCTCACCAGCCTCTCACCTCTGTCCAGCACAGGATGAGTTTCATGGAATAATTTGTTCCCAGGAGCCATCCTTGCTCTGCTTCCTTCCCTTCCAGGGCTTCTCTCTCATCCTGTGCCTGCTGTGTCTGTACCAGTCCTGCCTGAGCTGGAAGGGGAGCCCCCAGGAACAAACACCTCCTTACCAAAGAGCAAAGGAGAGGGTTCCAGTGCTGGCTTTGTGCCAAGCAGCAGCATTGGTGCTGAAAAGTGCATTTTACCCAAGGAAAACGGGGCTTAAACCTTTCCTTTCATGTCAACACCCCCAGAAACTCCGTCCAGATGCACCTCTCACACCCTCCTCTGCCAGCTGTGCTGCTGTGCCTCCTGGGCAGGGCCTTGCCCACCCTTTTCCCTCTTAGTTTGAGAAGGGAGAGTGATTCCTGGGAGTCAGTTCTCGTTTGCTAACTCAGGCCTCTTTCCTCTGTAGGGGGGAGCTGAGTGTGAGCATCAAAAAGCCTGGATGGTAAAAAAAATGGGCTCCTTCAGCCCCTGGGGCTGATCCTGGGCCACAGCCACTGCCCAGGGAGGCCCCAGGGAACTGCAGGAGCTGGAACTGTGAAACCCCCACGGATGAACAGAGGTGACTGCTCCTTTCAGAGCACTCAGCTCTTCTGTCTTTGATAAATAACCCTTCCCCCAGTGACCAAAGGCAGGAACTCGGGATGGAGACCTTTGCAGCACCATACCCTGTACAGATCCCATCCCCACAAAGGCTTGGACCTTGGAATAAACATGGAATAAACATGGAATAAACATGGAATGAACATGGAATAAACATGGAATAAACATGGAATGAACAGCAAAGGAGCGACCTGGCACTGCAAGAGGATTGTGGTGTCATCCTTGGCCTGCAGTTTGCTCTTCCCAGGAGGTGAGACCATTCCAGAGGTCTGGAATGGCACCAGGCCAGGCCAGAGCCAAGCTTTAGAGAGCCAGAACAGGTCTGAGTTTGAGGCTCAGGAGAGCCCTGGGGTCGGTGTCACCCTCTGTGTCACTGCTCCCATCTCAGCACCTCCCTCTCCCCAGGGCCCCCCTCACCCCTCTGCAAGGATCCCAGGCTGCTGGGATGGAGGTTTGCTTCCTCTGGCAGGTTCTGCAGGAGTTCATGGCAGGAGGCTCCTTCTCCCTGTTCCTGCTCATCCCAAGGAATGTGGGAACACTGCAAAATTCATTAAAGGAGGCTGAGACAGCTGGGGAAATGTGGTGCTAAAGGAGCATCATCTGTTCAGTTTATTA
>NW_021938941.1:338767-339831 GCF_001715985.3 Manacus vitellinus
TGGAGCTGCATTTCCATGTGCTGGGCCCCTTCAAACTGCCCACTTGGCTCCTGTTTGAGAGCCAGATTTGTTCGTAAAATTATAATGTATTTTCTATACCATAGTAAATGACAGATGAAAAATGTTAGAAGTTGTGGTTTTCCCTGTCTGGAGACACAGAATTCCTCCTGAGGACAGGAAGGATTGGGCTCAGCCCACCCTTGAGTGTCCTCAGTCCTGAAAGGGACCGAAAGGGCATCAGCAAAACTGGATAGAAAACTCCTTTTGTCATTTCCTGCTTTTAAGAACGTGGAAATAACCTCTCTTTGACCACTGTTTTTGGAAATAAGCCTGAACCGAAAGAACAGGATTTTAATGCCTTGAATTCACTTCTTTTTGTGAACTAAAAAGCAAAAAAACCCCAAACAAACCAGAGGAGCCCCCCCTGAGTGCTCCTGCTCAGTCTGCCAGAGGAACATCCATCACTTCCAGCCTCCTCATCCTCTGCTTTCAGTGGGGAAAAACATCCAGAGGGGCACTGAGCTGCAGCTCCAGCCCCTCAGTGCTGTGCTGGGCAGGAGGCAGGAGCTCTCTGGGTTGTGCAGGAGGAAGGAGCTCTCTGTGCTGTGCAGGAGGCAGGAGCTCTCTGCCATCCCCAGAGTGCTGCAGACAGATTGGGGTCAGGGGGAGCTGGTTCTGGGCAGGGCAGAGCTGTGGGAGCAGCCCTGGAGCCCCAGCCCCGCTCAGCCTGGGGAGGGGTTTCCACATCTGGGATGTGACTCCTCAGTTCTCGCATTTTCCGTCTTCCAAAGTGAAGGTTTCCAGAGGAAAAAGGCTGATGGATCCTCTGGCATGTTCAGTGGGAGGGTGCTGAGCCAGGTGGGAGCTCTGGGTGTTTATTGGCAGATTCATAAAGGGGATGTTTGAATTTGAATGCAGCCCTGGTGGTGTTTGTTCCTGTGGTCACAGTCACAGAATCCCGGGATCCCTGGGGTTGGAAAAGCCCTCCCAGCCCATGGATCCCCCCTGTGCCCCATCCCCACCTTGTCCCCAGCCCAGAGCACTGAGTGCCACGGCCAGGCCTT
>NW_021938941.1:343763-348543 GCF_001715985.3 Manacus vitellinus
CCTCCTGCTGCTGAGCCCACTGGTGCTCTGCTGTTCCTCACCTCTCACAGCCCTCCTGGTTTGGTCTGTCCCTGTTTAGCTCTGCTCTGCCCAGCACCACTGAGCACCCCTGAGTTCTGTTTGCAGATGTGGGCACAGCTGGGCACTTCCCAGCCCTTTGATCAGACCCCCCAAAACCTTCCCCCACCCTCAGCTCCCACGGGTGGGTTCCAAATGTTGGATGTCACTGACACTGTCCCTGGGGTGGTTAAAGTTCTGTAACCCAGAGGGATCCTTTATTTGCTTGGCAGCTCAATTTATCTTCCAGCAACTTCCAGTTTTTTCCCCTTTGTCCCTGTGTCCACATTCACCTCTCCAGCACCTCCTGCCTGTCCAGTCCCCAGTTCCAGCTGGGAGTGGCTGGAATTCCTGTCACTGCCCACTCTGCCCTTTCCCTTGGACACAGCTGGAGCACATTCCTGTTCTGTTCTGCTTCCTCTACCTCTGTGATCTCCAGAGATCCCAGAGCCACTTTAGCCATCATTTTAGCCCCAAAAAGGTTGTGGGGAGGAGAGTTCAAGAGCAGGAACCCCGAGTGGACCCAGCACTGGTTGCTGGGGAGGTGCAGCCATGAGAGGTGTGTCGTGCCATGAGTCACAGCACATCCCATAATGCCCTGTACAGACCCACCTGGCACCAAAACAGGCTCTGTTTTTAGCAAAGGGATAAAAACACCTCTTTGTGAGAGGGAGGGGAGATCCCAGCTCCAGGTGATGGTGCTCAGTGGTGATGATGGGAGAGGGGGGAGGTTGGGATGGGCTCACTGTGGTGCATCCCAGCTGCTCCCCACACAGCCCCAGTGTTTCATCAGTTATCATTTAAATGGAGGTGCCTGTAGGTGTTCATTTGTAACCTGTGGTTCCCAACCCCTCGGGAGCAGCCTGAGTCAGGGGGAGGTGGGTGGAGGGGCCTCAGGTGGGAGTTTGGTGGGGAGGGAAAACTGTCCCCAAGCAGCTGCCAGGGGAGCAGTTGGGGCGTTCATACCCTGCTGCTGAGAGGTTCTAAAATTCAACATCCAGGGGGAAATGTGTGAGTAAGTGTGGAAGCTCTTGGGTGCCAGGAGGAAGGTGCTCAGACTCACCCTGGGGGCAGCTGGAGCCCAGGGCATGGCTGAGGGGGGAGCAGGAGGGACAGGACCTGTGGGCAGGGTCACTCTGCTGCACCCTCAGGATGCCCTGGGGGCATCTCCCGACCCCTCCTGCTCTGTGTGCCCTCACTCAGCTCAGCCCAGCTCCTGCCAGCTCTCCTGGGGCTGCCCCTGTCCCCAGCAGTGCTGCTGTGGGTGATCCCACACCCTCCACTGAAATAACTGCACTTATTCGCTCCAGTTCTTCCTCCTGCTGGTTCAGGGTGGGTTTTCCAACAACTTTATTGCAGTCCAGCTGCTGTCAGAGGCCTGGGGGGCCCGACACAGCAGTGGTGATACAATCCATGCTGGAATCACAAAATCCCGGGATCGCCCTCTGGGATCCCTGAGCCCACCCTGTGCCCCATCCCCACGTTGTCACCCAGCCCAGAGCACATCCAGTCGTCCCTTGGACACCTCCAGGGACGGGGGCTCACCCTTCAGGGGTTCTGTGGGGTTTCCTGGGATGTGGGGAGTTAATCCTTGAGCTGTGTGATCCCACACTGCTGGGCTGGATCCTGTCCCCTGCCCTGTGCAGAGGGGGGTGATGGTCCTTTTTGACCTTGACACCTATTTAAATCAATCAGGGGGAAAGGCAGCAGGACAGAAGGCAGGGGACCCCTCTGGGCCACGTCCTGGCACCTCTTCCCAAAGCTCCTTCCCCTCCCCAGAGCCAGAGCAGCCCCAGGCAAGCCTGTGAGGGTTTCCCAAGGTGTGAGCCAGCACAACAGGAGTTTGCAGGGGTTTCTTGGTGTAAATTGCAGGATTTAAACCAAGTTGTCTCTTCGACTTGGCTCTCCTGGTGGGTTTTTCAGAACAGGAATTAGACTGGGACACCAGAGCACCGTTTAAGCACCTCAGTAATTCACTGAGTTGCTCGTAAAGAGGCAGAGCCAAGTCTCAGTGTGTGAAATTTGGGGCAGGAGCCAACGAGCCTCCCAGTCCCTGTTCCCTGAAGTGTGGGTGAGTGTTCTGAGCACCCAGAGCCCAGCCAGCAGCCCTGGGGCAGGACAGGGAGCGTGTCCTGCAGCCCTGGGCACACTCCTCTGGCCTCCTTTCTCTCCTCTCCCTCAGTGTCCCTTCCCTTCCTCCCTCAGGGCACTGTGGCTGCCTCTGTTCCTCCCTCTCTTGACTGGGGGTGTGCTGGTGTAACCTGGGTTTGTGTTTGGTGGCTGTTGAGATGTGAAAAGTGTGGGAAATATCCCTCAAAATCGGGGTTTAATGAGGAATTCAGTCCCAGCCTGTGGCTCACTCAGGGGGGGACGAGGGCTTTGTCCTTGGAGTCCTGTCAGCCTGTGGAGCCAGGCTGGGAGAGCTGGGGGTCACCTGGAGAAGGGAAGGATCCAGGGAGACCTTGGAGCCCCTTCCAGGGCCTAAAGGGGCTCCAGGAGAGCTGGAGAGGGACTGGGGACAAGGGATGGAGGGACAGGACACAGGGAATGGCTTCCCACTGCCAGAGGGCAGGGAGAGATGGGAGACTGGGAAGGGATTCCTGGCTGGGAGGGTGGGGAGGGGCTGGGCTGGAATTCCCAGAGAAGCTGTGGCTGCCCCTGGATCCCTGGGAGTGTCCAAGGCCAGGCTGGATTCCCTGGGATAGTGGGAGGTGTCCCTGCCCATGGCAGGGGTGGCACTGGGTGGGATTTAAGGTCCCTTCCCACCCAGACCAGTCTGGGGTTCCACGGTCCTGCCCTCTGATCCGTGTCACCCACCTGCAGCCATAACCTGGATTTTCAGGATTGGAACCCAGGGGAAGGTGAGGGGGTGGTGTTGTGCTGTCAGGGTTCCACGTTGCTGGTTCTCAGGCTCTGTCAGGAGTGGGGTTTTTGCTGGAATTGCTGCCTGAAGGTCCCAGGGATGGATTCCTTCAGCTTCCTGAAGGTGTTATAAAACAATGGGCCGTGCCCACGCAGAAGGGTAGGGAGTAAAAATAGCTGCCATGTCCCTGTGGAGAACAAATGGTGGCAGGGAGTGGAAGTGGGGTGATTCCTGCTGGGTGGGCGGCCTGGGGAAGGAGGGGGAGCACTGGTGGAGCAGGGACTGACTCACAGAGCTCTTGACACCGTCCCAGATGGTATTTGCATAAACCAAGGAGGTTTAAATGTGGCCTGGGTGGATCTGCTGTCGTGTGGGTGCAACCCCAGTGGGAAAGCTGCAGTCAGGGAAGGCAAACACGGGTGTTTCCCTGCCTGGGGAGCACGTGGCAGGGGGGATCCCACGGGATCAGCTCCCAGTGTTGCTCAGTCCATGTCCTGCAGGGTGAAACGGGGCACAGTCCCACCCCAGTGTCCTACTGGGGTTCTCCAGAGGGCAGGCTCTGCATCAGGCTGGTCCTGAGGGTCACTGTCCCACTGCCCATCACCTCTGCCAGGCCCCTTCCTGTGCAGGGGAGCCCTTGGGATGAGTTAGAATGGGAAAGGCCTCGGAGCCTGTGGTGCCTGCCATAAAACAGCTGAAATGAGGCTTTTCAGCACCTGCCAGTGGCTTGCTTAAGGATTCCTGTGAGTGGTGGTTCATGTTGGGTCCCCCCATCACAAACCCCCCTGTTCCACAGGCTGCTCCTTGCCTGGAGGGCTCCATGCCAGTAATTCCACTTTACCTCTGTTTTATAAGGTCTTGCTCTGCTCCTGGCAGGCGCCTCTGACATGTTGCTGCACATAACAGGGAAAGAAAAGGGTTTGTGTGTCCAAAAATGTGGGTTTTGTTTGCCTGGCCTCAGTCTGTTGGTGGTGAAAGCAATAAATGCCACGTTTTCAGAAAAGGCTCCTGAAGGAAAAACTTCCTGGGCTTGTGGGGGGGAGGAATTCAGTGCAGGTGCTGAAGTGGAAGGAGTGGCTGGAACACCTGGCAGGAATGACAGATGGAATAATGCTGAAATAATAGTGCCATCTGCCCAGGAACCATCTCTTAGGTAATGATTTGATCTCACATCTGCACTGTTCACCCCCCTCTGGAGGTGCCTCATTCCAGGTGGGACAGCAGAGGGATTCCTGCCATCATCCTCCTCCTCCCCTGGGCCGGGGAGGGCGATGGGGCAGAGTCCCTGTGTCACCCTTTGGGTGGGGAAGGGAGTGTTGTGTCCTTGGGTGCAGTGCCTGGGCCATAAAAAGAACCATTTTGCTGCATTTTCCCAGGGTTTTTGCCCCATTCTCCCAGTTCCTGCCATCATGAGCGTGGCAGGAACCAGCACCTGTTAAATGGGCTGTGCAGACAAATAGTTATTTATTGCTCATTTTGTTCTAGTTCTGTGTTCCCTGCAATCGATCCCTGTTCACAGAAATAACCCAAACTGCAGCAGCTTTGTTTTTATGAGTCCTCAAACCAAGCAGCAAAACCCCAGCCCCTGTCAGGGGGCAGCCCTGCCCACACCAACCACGCCACTTTGTCAGATTTGCCTCAGATTTTTTTCTGGTGGATCTGTGTTGTGAGAGAAGGAGCCTGGGCACTGTCAGGTCTGGTTTTAGACACAGGAATGAAGCTGCAGCCACTGTGGTTTGGGGTTTGGGGGCTGTTTGCCTGCAGGAAGGGATGTTCATGGAAAGGGTGGTCAGGCACTGGCAGGGGCTGCCCAGGGAGGTTTGGAGTGCCCAGCCCTGGAGGTGTCCCAGGAAGGCCTGG
>NW_021938941.1:351448-352745 GCF_001715985.3 Manacus vitellinus
TTTCTTTCCTGGCCTGGAACTTGTACCTGTTCTTCCTCCTCCTCCCTGCCTTCCCCTCCACCCCAAACACAGCCCCAGTCCCACCCTGTCCCTGCCTTTGTTCTTGAACAAGCTCTTCCAACCCCACCCCGTGACCTCCTCAATGCAGCTGTTTCTTTCCCCCCAAAAATAGTGTTAATGCTCTGAAGGATCAATTCCTTTTATCTCAGCTTTGGTGTTTGTGCACATTTATATTTCATGGCTCTGGCTGTGCAGAGGGATTTCACCCCAAAGCCCCCAGAGTGCAGCTCTCCCATTTCATGCCAGGACACAGCCCAGGGGTTCCCTGGGCCACTGTTGGGCCTCATTAACTTGTGCCTCTGCAGAGCCAGAGCTGGGCTGGGCAGCAAAGGGAGCTTCAGTGAGCTGGGAGCTGTATTTTCCTTGCTCTATCCATGTTTCCACCCTGGGGATAATATTTTTAGAGCCCTATTTCATCACTTTGTCCTGCAGAAATTCGTGTTTGTGATCTCCTGGGGAAGACAAGCTTTTCCTGGTAGTGGATCACTGCCCTCACCTGCAGGAGCTGAGAGCCCAAAATATTTTCCACAAGCCAATGAAACCCAAGGAATTTTAGAGTCTGGCCTTCACTCCATTACTGCAGTCACTGGATGTGGAGATACAAAGGAGCATCTCTTTAAGGTGCTTACAAAGCATCTTGAAGATAATATGGCAGATTGAAATGCTGTGTATCCCAGAATCATCCAGGTTGGAAAAGCCCTCCCAGCCCTTGCCAATGCCTGACAGTTCCTTCCATGAACCCCATCCAACCTGGCCTTGGGCACTTCCAGGGATCCAGGGACAGCCACAGCTTCTCTGGGCAACCTGTGCCAGGGCCTGCCCACCCTCCCAGCCAAGGATTCCTTCCCAACATCCCATCCATCCCTGCCCTGTGGCAGTTGGAAGGTGTCCCTGCCCATGGCAGGGGTGGCCCTGGATGAGCTCGAAGGTCCCTTCCCACCCAAACCACTGTGGGGTTCCCTGGTCTGTGTCCCCCACCTGCAGCCACAACCTGCAGCTCCCAAGGATGCAGTGGGACAGCTCCTGGGCTGGCTGTGGAAGTGCTGTGACAGGAGCACAATGTGGGCAAAGTGGGCCAAACCACCTGGGACAGTGTTTTCCAGGCAGGGAATTCTGTACTGTCACCTCTCCAAGGTTCTGCTGCTGTGGAAGCCTCTGAACTCCCACTCGTGTGCCCTCCTCCCATCTGAGCTCATTCCTGCCCTTTGCTGCCTTTCCTCTTCTTGAGAGCTGGGGG
>NW_021938941.1:353262-358781 GCF_001715985.3 Manacus vitellinus
TTTTTTTCACAAAAGCAAGAAATCATCAATAACTCTTCTGTAATTCACTTAGACAAGAGGTTGTGGTTCCAGGAGTTGGGAGAGGTATTAGGAGATACCAGATTGTGGAAAGGGTGGGAGGGTCTCTTATAAAAGCAGGAGAAAACTTGCACAGACAAAATTGCCAAGGAAAGCTGAAGAAAAGCAGCTGTGTCAGAAGGTGGGATGGGGAGGATTGATCTCCTTTAACAAAAAATATATGGGACAGTAAATTAGTGGTGAAGGTGCCTGTGAAGCTCCTCAAGCCTCCTGTAAAGGCTCTGGTTCTTCTCCTCTTAAATCTGTTTTCCCCCTGGTTTAACTCCCCTTTTTCCAGCTCCTTCCTTTGCTCTGGGCAGTTGGATGTCTCCAGGCCTGGATCCAGGTTTTGCTCCTCACAGACCCAGCTCTGTTCACTGGACCTGTGGCTGTTAAACCCAGCCCAGGGCCCTGTGCCAGCCCAAACACAGCACCTGGCAAACCAAAAACATCACCTGGTGAACCAAACACATCACCTGGTGAACGAAAAACATCTCCTGGCAAACAAAAAACATCACCTGGTGAACCAAAAACATCACCTGGTGAATGAAAAACATCACCTGGTGAACCAAACACATCACCTGGTGAACCAAAAACATCACCTGGTGAATGAAAAACATCACCTGGCAAACCAAACACAGCACCTGGTGAACCAAAAACATCACCTGGCAAACCAAAAACGTCACCTGGTGAACCAAAAACATCTCCTGGCGAACTTCAGAGTCTTCAAAGACCTCAGGCTCTTAAACTGGGTGTTAGTGAAAAGAAATCTGCATCCTTAAATAACCATCACAGCGTAAATCTGGTTCAAGGAGACACAAATCCTTGAAATTAAGCTTAAAGAAATGTGAATTGTCTTCTGGGGTGGGGATGTGGGCCGGGAGTGGCTTTTGTGGTGCACCAGGTCTGTGTCTGGTTTATCCTCCTGCTCTCTGTGGGGATGGTGACCCCAGATTTCCCTGGAGCACCCTCAGGAACCACCCTGGGCTGTCCATGGATCCCACCTGGAACCTCAGGGCTGGCACTGGGAGGGCTGTGTGGCCACTGGAAGCACATTCCTCATTCCCACACCAATCCTGGTTGTTGCAGTTAATAACAGCTTGGTTCCTGTCACTGATCCAGGGGTTCCCTTTGCAGTGGGATGAGGGATCTCTGCACAGCACTGGGATGACCAACAACTCCCAAATCCAGTGGTTGGATGTTGATTTAAAAAGCTGCCCTTCCATTTGTGATTCCCCTCCTGGTTCCTTGTGGCACCAAATCCAGCTGGGAACAGATCCCAGCATTGGCTGCTTTCAGTTAATACAACCCAAAAATCAGCCTTTGTTCCCCAGTGTGTTTAGAGTTAACAAAGAGAATTGTTTGGGAGTAGCAGGAGCTGCCTCAGCACTGGGGGCACTGCCTGTTCCCAGCCTGGGTTAATCTGTTAATGGAGAACATGCCCAGGGACACAGAGCTCGTGTGGAACATGGGACAGATCCAGGTGCTGCCTTTCCTTCCCACCCCGGATCTGTCTCCTCAGCTGTCTCTGCTTTCCCTGTCTCAAACCTCCCTGTCCCTTTCTCTGTCACCTCAGGGTGCTGTCACTGCTGGTGACTACTGGAAATGGCTCTTAACACCTATTTCAGCAGCATTTCCCAGGCAGCTGCAGCCTGGGTGAGGCATCCAGGGAATCCTGGGCTGGTTTGGGTGGGAAGGGACCTTCAAGCCCATCCAGTGCCACCCCCTGCCATGGGCAGGGACACCTCCCACCAGCCCAGGTGCTCCAAGCCCTGTCCAGCCTGGCAATAGGAGCCTCTGGAGCTGAGCTGTGAAGGACCAGATCTTAAACTGCCCCCCTTTGTAAAGGGGTGTTGTAAGGTGTGTGTAAGCCAGGTGTAAGCCAGGTGTAAGTCAGGTGTAAGCCAGGTGTAAGTCAGGTGTAAGTCAGGCTGACTTGCAAAGAGCTGTTTGCATTTAGGTCGATGCTGTTCAGTGCCAGAAGGTCCTTCTCAGGTCAGCACAGTCCTCCCCACTGTTCCTCATGGAAATCATCCTGGCTTGGACATGGATGATCCTCCATCCCTGGAGGAGAAGGCTTCCCTCCTCCATCCCTGGAGGAGAAGGCTTTCCTCCTCCATCCCTGGAGGAGAAGGCTTCCCTCCTCCGTCGCTGGGCTACTGGCCCTGTCGACCTTGAGTGACCAAAAGGGTCTGCAGACAAGCTCCCCAGAAACAAATCAAACCTGTGCCCAGACCAAGTCCTTTAACACATCCCAGACTGGACTCTGTGGGTCCTGGAGCAGACTCTGCTCACCAGGAAGCCCGGGGAGCATTTCCCTGCCACGGGAGCAGGACGGAAAAGGGGATCACGGATCGTCTCCAGTGGGACTCTCTCCCTTTGCTGTCCTGGCTCTCTGCACTGACACTGTGCCCTCCCCTCCCTGCCCCAGCGAGGCACTGACAGCTCTGTTGGTCCTTGGCAGTGTCCTGGAGAGCCCGGGCCGGCTGGACGAGGAGCACCGGCTGATCGCCAGGTACGCCGCGCGACTCGCCGCCGAGGCCGCCAGCGCCGTAAGTGACCCGGGGACAGGGGGGCTCTGGGGTGGGATGGGATGGGCAGGATGGGGAGCTGGGTTCCCACCCCTGCACCAAACTGTCGGGGTTGGTTTGTCCAGCAGCACAGTTCCCTGTTCCAGCAGGGATCCGGGAGCAGGGGAACAGGAATGGGGGACAGGAGCGCGGATGATCCCAAACCAACGAGGTCAGGGGAGCTGGGGGAATAAGCAGATTAGTTCTGCTTAGCCCAGAGAGGAGATAAATGCCTAGAGAGCTGAGGAAAACAAATCAACGTTAGTGGGATGTGTTTATTCCAGAGGGAAGGGGCCTGGGAGACAAAGGAAGGGGGTTTCTGTGTCCCTGGTTTCTTCTCGTAGGAAAGGGAAACACCCAACACGTTGTAAATGGGTAGAAATAAATCCTGATCTGACAGAAAAATTGCTACAGGACAACAATAAGAATTGACTGAAATTCTGTGGAATATTTTCAGGCTACCTGGAGGGGGAGGTTATTTATCCCCAGGGAAGAAGAGCAGAGTTTGCAGGAACCATCTCCCACATTCCTGAACTTCCTCCGGTGTGTGTTCAGCTCATAACCCACCTTTGGCAGAGGGATGTGAGCAGACATTTCTGTAAAACTTTAATAAAAGCAGAATTGTGCTTTTTGAACATTTTTAAGTGGCAGTTCCCAGCACCTCTGTCAAAGGGTGGGGTTGCACATCCCAAGCCATTCTGTTCAGCAGGACCGTGGTCATGTTAAAATATTAAACTGATAAAGTGCCCAGTTTCAGGTTTGGATGGAAAAAGGAGGAAATTTCCATGTAGCCATGTAAAATTCAAGTTGTTTAATGAGACAGTAAGTGCTGAATCACTGTCACGCTGGGAGGTGGTGGAACAGTTCTTACTCATGACTTGACTTTTTCTGGTGGAAACAAAGTGTTACGAAAACCAAGGAGTCACCGACCGGCTCTGAAAGAACCTGGTGGTTTAAAACCCTGTGAATCACCTCGGCCTGCTCCCCTGTCCGTCTCAGTTCTGGGAGGGGTCAAAACCTGCAGCAATTATTTGGGTGTACAGAGCAGCATTTTGAGTTTGCTGAGGCTTTTCAGAGTCCTGTGACAAATTCCTGCTCTCTTTTCACCCCCGTGAGTCCCCTGGAAGGGCAGGTGTCAGAGCAGTGCCAGGGATGACGTGGGACAGGGAGAGGATGAAAGAGCAACAACAGTGTGTTTCCATTGCAACCAGAGCTCGGCCACGAGGAATCTGAAGTTATTTACTGGCTCCACTGTTTGTTCCCAGTCCAGAAATGCCAATCAGCTGAAATGGATGGATTTTTTTTTTTTATGTTCTGAAGGAACCCAGGTTGAAAGGGCTTTGCTTCGTGGCAGCTTCTCGTTATTCCTCACCAATGGAAACCCTCCTTCCTTGTCCAAGTTGGCCACTGCAGCTCGGTGGGGGAACATCCCCCTGAGCCCTGGGACAGTGGGACGTGTCCATGTCCGTGGGGACAAGGTGCCACGTCCACAGGGACACGTCTGGGAGATGAAGCAGCTGAGACCTTTGAGATGTTTGAGCCAAAATCATGGGTTTTTTTTCAATATTCTTCTTGCAACATTAACACAGAGAGAGAGACAGGAGTGAAGGAGAGGCTGGGAAATCCAAAACAAACAAACAAAAAAAAGAGCAATTTTTTTCTTTCCACAAGGACTTAAAATGGGGAACATCAGATGAAAACCCCAATAGAATAAACATCTTGGAAATCCAGTAGGAGAAAGATGCTCGTTGAGTACAGGATATTGGGAAGGAATTCCTGGCTGGGAAGGTGGGCAGGCCCTGGCACAGGTTGCCCAGAGAAGCTGTGGCTGCCCCTGGATTCCTGGAAGTGTCCAAGGCCAGGCTGGACGGGGCTTGGAGCAACCTGGGCTGGTGGGAGGTGTCCCTGCCCATGGCAGAGGTGGGACTGGATGAGCTTTAAGGTCCCTTCCCACCCAAACCATTCCAAGCTTCTTTGGAAAACAGGTAACACATAACTTGGGATGTCCCTGGAGCTGCCTGGCAGTGACTGGAGAGACCTTGCCAGGCTGGAGGAACTCCAGCGAGGTTGAGCAGAGCCCAGGGCTGATCCTGGTCACAACACACAGGGGTGAGGCTGAGTCAGCTTTGGAGATGGAGAGGAGAAGGCAAAGGAGGGTCTTGGTGCTGCCTGAAGCCTCCCTGAAGAGCCAGACATGGCCCTGTCATCAGGGCAACCCCTCACACAGCCGAGGTCACCCCAGCCCAGAGCCCTCAGGGAAGGGACAGCAGGCACCAGAGGCTGCAAGAAAGGGAATCCCAGCTGGATGTTAAGAAAATCTTTTGTCTCCATGATAATGGTCAAATACTGTTGTCCAAGAGGCTGGCCAGAGGAGAACTGGGAGCTCCCTCTCTGGAGATGTTCAGAGCTCAGCGAGAAGGACTCCAGTGACCTGCTGTGAATGGACGTGGATGGAAACCTCCAGAGCTTCCTTCCCACCTGGATCTTACTGAGAATCTGGACCTTAATGGAAGTGAAAAATGGAGGAAAAAAAAAGGCACCATAAGGGATTTATGGAATATTTGTCAGGGGAGACTCTGAAAGCGAGGTAGGGCAGTATCTGCTGGGAACACTTGGGAGAGGCTGATGTGAATGGAATTATGTCTTGCTGTCCTCTCCAGCCCTGCCTGGCAGATGGGATGTGCTTTATTTGCTGACATGCTCTAACTGAGGGAAGTGCAGAGGGTCCCAGGGACAGACTGTTCATGCTCCAGCAGCCTGGTGCAAAGATTCTGACTCCTTCCTTTGAAGTCATCTGAGTGGACACTGGGAATCGTCCATGGGACAGTGTGGTCACTGGGAATTGTCCATGGGACAGTGTGGTCACTGGGAATCGTCCATGGGGCAGTGTGG
>NW_021938941.1:358888-362631 GCF_001715985.3 Manacus vitellinus
TGTGGTCACTGGGAATCGTCCATGGGGCAGTGTGGACACTGGGAATTGTCCATGGGGCAGTGTGGTCACTGGGAATCGTCCATGGGGCAGTGTGGTCACTGGGAATTGTCCATGGGGCAGTGTGGTCACTGGGAATTGTCCATGGGGCAATGTGGTCACTGGGAATCATCCACCAGGCAGTGTGGCCGTGGGTCTGACCCAGCCCACCCCTTCTGCTGTGTCTCCAGGGTTGGAGGTGTCTCTGCAGGGCTGTTCTGGGGTGAACATCACTCACCACACGAGTGCAAACACACCCCTTAATGTGTCTGGGGGAAAAGCCTCTGCTCGGTGTCTGACCAGGACAAAGTAATTTGAGGCAGATCTGAGGGTTCATCCTTGAAATCCAGGTCTGTTTGTTGTTGAAGAGGGGCAGTAGCTGGGGAGGAGGAAGGAGAGGGGGAGGAGGAAGCCTTGGTGCAAGCACAGGCAGGGCATGGCAGGGGGGTCTGTGTCCACTCAGAGAGCTCTGACTGAGCTGCTCTTGTTCCCCTCGAGCCACTCTGCAGACAAAACATCCCTTTTATTGAATCTGAGTGCTCAGGGCAGGGCTGGCCCTGCCCATCTGCTGCTGGCAGAGCCGTGACCCCGGACAGCTCCACCGAGGCAGAGCAGGAGAGGCAGCAGGTGAGGAGATGGATGGAGTGAGGGCATCAGCAGAGAACAGTCCAAACTTCAATTAAATCACAGCTTTCAGGATCACAGCTTCATCCCTGTGTCTCCCTCTGCTGCTCTGCCCACATTGTCAGCCCCAGGTGAGGAGTAATCTGCTCTTTCCTGCCCAGCATCATCTTGGCGATGAAATCGGGGACTGGAGCAGGTCTCCTGCATCCCCCTTGGCTGCTTTCCCCCACAAAATCCACATCCACACCCATGGCAGGTCCCACCTCAGTGCTGCCTGACCCCTTGAATACAGGTAATCCTGCAGGTGAGGTGGCTGCACCCCCAGAGAAGGAAGGATCACCTGTGTTTTGGGTGAATATATGTATATATATATATATATATATATGTTGGGTGGGCAGTGACCCCCCTGGAGGGGCAGAGCTCAGCCCCCCGTGCTGGGCTGTGCAGCCCCGCTGTGGGGGCAGGCACTGGCACCTCACAAACACAAGCCAATGCTCAGTTCTGGCTGAGTGGGTAATTAGGTTGAGTTATGTGGATGAGTTACGATAATTAGGTTGTTCTTGCCCACGTTGCTCTTTTTTTGAAAACTCCGTGGTTTGCTCTTCCCTCAGCATCAGGCACTGCTAAAAGCCTGTGATCATCTCATCTCCTGAAAGCTGCCCACAGCCTAAATAACAGAATATTCCCTTCGTGGAGCTTCTCTTTCAGGTGTTGGGCATTGTTTAATGCATCATTTTTAAATAAAAGGATGAGTAAACCGTTTTTTTCCTGTCAGATAAATCTGCAGCTTGGTTCTTGGATCATTTCTTCTTCTCCTTGATAAACCAGCTAAATGAACCATTTCTGTCATTTGGTTCCCCTCCTTTGCCTGTTGGTCACCAAGAACCCTGTGGCACCACAGTGAGGGGCAGCTGAAGTGCTGGCTCAGACTTTCCATGACACTGTGAGGTCCTTGCACCAAGGAACCCGGGATCTAATGCTCAGGAGACTCAAACTTTGCTGTTCTTTCACAGTTTCTTCCAAATGGTGGTGATGGGAAGCACAGTAGCTGCCAACCTGGCTCTGGGGGCTTGTTTGAGCACCCCCTTCTCTCCCCCCAAACAAGGACAGTGTAGGTGAGCTCTGAATGCTCCTGTCAGCAAATCCCACTCCAGCAGGGAGGTGGATGATCCCTATGGATCCCTTCCAGCTGGAGATCCTCTTTGGTTCCTGACCTGCAGTTCCAGCGTGGCTCACTCCCTGGATTAATGGCCAGTTCACAGGGAAACCAAAATTACAGTGAAACAGAGGTTCCCCTGGTCCTGTGTGATGGGAAGGATTCTGAGTAGATTTTACGACCATCACATGGATTTTCTGGCTGAGGGAAAATGGGCCCTTGCACTTGGATGATCTGAGAGCTGTTGAGGCCTCAGCAGAAGTTGAGTTGTTGGTTTTGGGTTTGGTTTTTTTCAGTAATTTTGATTTACACTGTTGGCTCCCAGCAGGTCTTTGCACTCTGTAAGTAGAAAGCCCTGGTAAGAGTGGAGTAGCAAAGGGATATTCCCTGGAGCTCAGAGCTGCTGAGCAGGCAGGAGCTCAACCTGTGGGCTTTTAAAGCATGGAATTACAGCCATAAATCTTGGCAGACACGAGTCATTCAGACCTGCCTGGGGAGATGGAGAGCAGACACAGCAGTGCTGACTAGGAAATGAAGGGGTTGGGTTGGGTTTGTTTCTTCTGAGGGCAGAGGTTTTAAAAACCACACACGACTTTCCCAGGGAGGGCAGGTCCCTCCCCTCGGGACAAACAGCAACGTGCAGGTGTGGGGATGGATTCTGTGCCCGGGTTTACGAGGAGGATGGAATTTGCCATCACAATCCCACACCCCCCACACTGTTCCAGGGTGGTGACAGTGAGAATCTGGTGCTGATAAAAGGCTGGGCAGGAATGAGAGCAGGGAGTGCAGTCAGTGCAGCCCTGGCACAGCTGCCCAGGGCAGGGGGGTCCCATCCCTGCAGGGATTTAAAAGCCCTGGGGACGTGGCCCCTGGGGACGTGGGTCAGGGGAGGCCTGGGCAGTGCTGGCAGAAAGGTGGGACTGGATTTTTCCAACGTGATTCCATGTGTTCCAGAGGAGTTCACTCACTCAAAAAGTGCAGGCTGGTATGTGAAGCACACAATGGTGTTACCTCACCCCACGCCCTGCCACAGGCAGGGACACCTTCCCCTGTCCCAGGTTGCTCCAAGCCCTGTCCAGCCTGGCCTGGGACACTTCCAGGGACAGGGCAGTGATGGTCAACTTTCCATGTTTCCAGAGGCAATGACCATGTTTACATTTAATGCCTGTTCAAATTTAATGCCTGTGAATATTGTTCCTTTCCATGGATGGTGTTTCCTGGCCTTCGTGGTGCCAAGGGGTGCCAAGGGCAGTGTGGGCAGTCTGGGGGTCCCACCTAACATGGCATGAGATGGGGGTCTGGGTTCAGGTTTGTTTAACATGGAATTATTGCAGCTGAGTGCACTGAGAGGCTTCATTTAACCCCAGAGTCACTGCAAGGGGATGGATTGGGAAGGGGGAGAGCTGGGACCTCTGGAGAGCACGAGGAGTCAGGATCAGCTGTGGGAACACCTCCCTGGGGAGATGTTTCTGTGGAGCTGTTTCTGAGCACTGATGAAGCTCTGAGAGCTGAGCCAGGGGATGCAGAACGTGCCTGTTGTCAGCATGGGGGGGTGTCCAGCAGGGCTCTGGGTCCCAAACTGAGCTGGTGGTCATTCCAGACTGTCCTGGACGGGGTCACTCCAGCTGCTCTTCACTGACTGACACGTGGCAGGGTCAGTGTTTCACCAGGGGACTTCCTGAGAAAAGGAGTGACTGGGTTTGTTCCCAGGAAGATCCTTTGGGTGCTGTAGGCACTGGCAGGTGTGGGGGCTTGTTTTCTAAACCAGACCTAAAAAATATGGCAAATCCTGTTCCTGGATAGTGAGGATGAGGCAGCAGGAGCAGCCCCACCCTGGGCTCAGGCCGGGTCACCACCAGCCCCCCTGGCTGTGTCCCAGGGACAGCCTGGGAATTCTGGGGCTGGCTGCAGACCCTGCCACAGCCCC
>NW_021938941.1:363634-364722 GCF_001715985.3 Manacus vitellinus
GCTTTAAGGTCCCTTCCCACCCAAACCATGGGATCCTTCTTGCTCCAGAGGGTCACCTGTGGAGCCTCTCCAGGCTGTCCTTGTGCCTGTGCTCAGGTCTCCCTGTGCTCTGCTGTGCCAGGCCCTGTGATCCAGCTGCCTGCACAGCCCTGTGCCAGGGCACCCTCAGCACACTGGGGTAAAACCCTGCTCAGGGGGGGTTTGGAGGGGAATCAGTTCCTGGAGAGCAGGAGCAGCTCAGTCCTGGCACTGCCACGGCTTCAGTGCTGCACCAAGAGACCTTGCAGGTATTTGAAATTACTCCTGGAGATCCCAGATAAGGGAGATCTCAATCAGTGCTGGTGTGAAGCCCTGCCAGGAGAGCAGCTCAGCAGTTCCACAGAGAGCTGACAACAGTCTCCACTCCAGGGGGGTTTCATTCCCACTGCAGTGAGGGGCCCTTGGCCATGGCTGTGATGTTCCCTCCCCTCTGGCTGTGCAGGTCCCCTTCCCCTGGGGACACTGGAGGGTTTGCCTCTGTTCCAATGAGCTGTTGTCCTTGTTCCTGCTGCCCTGCCCAGAGCCCTTGGGAAGGGGAGAAGGAGCTCAGCAGAGCTGGCAGGTCCTGCCCCAGGGCCCTTCCTGCAGTACCTGCCGGGCAGGTTGTGCTGAAGATGGAACTCTTGTCCTCTTGGAACAGTCTCTGAGCCCATTCCGTGTGAAAGGGTTTGGAAAGGCATTGCAATGAGTGATTTCACACTTATTAAGTAATAAATTTTCTGTCTTTTGCAGCAGTTCCTACGTCTGCACCAACTTACCCGTCCTGGCGTGGGCCTGTGCCAGCCCCACATGAACAAAACTGCTGTGCCTGGGCTGGGGCTGGCAGAAAGTGCTCCAAGGGCTGTGAAAGCTGTCTGGGAGCAGTGCAGAGAGTGACTGTGCCCTCCTTTTGCCTCCCCTCTGTCGTTCCCACAGGGAGATCCTGCAGGAGATCCAGCGGCTCAGGCTGGAGCACGAGCAGGCCTCTCAGCCCACCCCCGAGAAGGCCCAGCAGAACCCGACCCTGCTGGCTGAGCTCAGGCTGCTACGGTAAAAACAACCCCTGCCTG
>NW_021938941.1:366087-394235 GCF_001715985.3 Manacus vitellinus
TGCCATGAGCAAGGACACCTTCCACCAGCCCAGGGTGCTCCAAGCCCCGTCCAACCTGGCCTTGGACACTTCCAGGGATCCAGGGGCAGCCACAGCTTCTCTGGGCAACCTGTGCCAGGGCCTCCCCACCCTCCCAGCCAGGAATTCCTTCCCAGTATCCCATCTAACCCCCTGGCAATGGGCAGCCATTCCCCCTTGTCCTGTCCCTCCAGTTCCTGGTGATCCTCCAGCCCCTCTCTGCCTTCCCTCACATTCTGGAAGGCTGCTTAGTTTAATAACCACAGTCCTCAAAATACAAGAAGATGTTGAAAGAAGCATCCAGGGTGGTTAATATTTCACAGTCTTCTGTCCTTTAAAGAACTGGTCTGTTCCTGAAACCCCCAGAATGATTTATCCAGAGTGAGTCACGTGAGAACACAGATCCCATCGGAGACACTTGGAGGTTCAGTCTGTAATAGGTGATGCTTTAACTTGGGATTAAGACATTCTGGTGTCCACAAAAATAACTGTGGACGAATGAAGGAGCCTTTTTAACCTGCTTTTCCCCAGGGTTTTGTCTCATCACCTGTGACTGGGCTTTGTGGGTCCTGGCATCTCTTAAGTCGCCCGGGACACGGAACCTCCGCTGGGCTGACGTCCGTCTTTGAGCTGCTCCTTCTGTTAGTCACTGCTTTCTTTTTTGGAATCTGAAATCAAACCACACAGTCATATTTCCTCAAATAGCTCCCAGGCAGGTTTTCAGCTGCCAAGGAAAGGGAAGGTCACTCCTTATCTGTTGTTACCTGGTGCTGGCGCAGCGCGCGTGTCCCGGCCGATCCGTCACGGCACAGAAATAGCTCTGCTGAGTCTCCTCCAGACAGGCACAGCTCTTCCTCCCCAAACATCTGCAGCCTGTCCTCCTCTTCTTTTCCCCCCTCTCTGTCTTTCCTCCCATCCTGGCTTGTCTGAGCACTCCACAGGATGCCAGGCTCTGACAACTCGGGGGCCTTAAAAGGAAGAAAAAAGTGGGTTTTTTCCTCAAAATGCAGTGCCCTGAGAAGGGCTCCCCTGGGCCAGGGGCTGAGGACACGTCTCTGGGTTTGAGATGAACAGGGTATTGTCATCTTCAGGTTCATGGGCACTGTGCTGGGCCTTCCTCTGGGTTTTTGGATGGGGAGCAGGGGAATGGTGGGAACCACAGACCCCGTTACAGGGTGAGCTCCCTGGGCTGGTTTGAAATACCCCAAGTTTGTTTGTTTTCTGCCTCTTTCTTCCATGTGACCTGATCAGGCAGAGGAAGGATGAGCTGGAGCAGAGGATGTCAGCGCTTCAGGAGAGCAGAAGAGAACTGATGGTGCAGCTGGAAGGGCTGATGAAGCTGCTCAAAGTAAGGAACCTCCTGTGGGGAAGGCAGCACCTCCCTCCCCTGGCTCTGGGGCTGCTCTGGGGTCCCTGCTTTGCTGTCACACCTTATAAAACACCTCATGGGCAATAGGAGGAGTTTGCAAAAAGCCATTTCCATCCTGGCTCTGTGTGGGGGTGCAGGTGGCAAAGGGGTTTTCAGGTTCATGTGGTTGAAGTGTGGAGAACCCAAGGTTTGGAAGGGTTTAAAGAAGTATTTGATTTGGTAACTGGGACCTGATCTGGGCACCAGTTCTGTTCTTCCAGCTCTAACTGGGAAATAAGCTGGGAGCTGTAGTTCCTGCAGGGCAGGATGTGACTCCCCAGGGCTGTGGGGCTGATCTAGGGGGTGACCCTGCCCAGCCCCTGCCATGTCTGGGGGTTTGCTCTGGGGGTGATGGGTCAGCTCTGATCTGCAGCACCCGTCATTGTTTGGTTCCTGACCAGGGTCCTTCACTGTTTTTGTGGAGTCCTCCCTCAGCTGAGCTCCCAGATGATGAAATACTGCAGTCTGAAATACTGTTACTCCTTTATTCTCCCCCTTCTTTAAGTCAAACAAGAACCAGTGAGTCAAACGGCAAAGCCTTGGCCTTAAAGAGGTTTTGATCTAAGACAAGGTGCCCTGAAGGTGCTGTGGGGGTGGGAGAGAGATGGAGCAGTGACAGTGCCAGAGGCAGGGTGGGATATAGATCAGCCACAGGCACATCCTGATGATTCCAGGGAAATTTGGAGCTGGTCTGCACTGGGAGGTGACAGTGAATTCCCAGTGCCTGTGACTCCAGAGTGCAGGAACTCCTCAGCTTGGGTTGAATCCTGAGGTAGGAATTCCTACCCCTACCCTTTATCCTGAGTAGGAATTCCTACCCCTACCCTTTATCCTGGGTAGGAATTCCTACCCCTACCCTTTATCCTGGGTAGGAATTCCTACCCCTACCCTTTATCCTGGGTAGGAATTCCTACCCCTACCCTTTATCCTGAGGTAGGAATTCCTACCCCTACCCTTGCATCCCAGGGCTGGGATGTCTGTACAGGAGGTGATGATCAGAACCTCCCCAGAGGGGCCTGGTTTGGGATGTCTGTACAGGAGGTGATGATCAGAACCTCCCCAGAGGGGCCTGGTTTCCCTCATTTCCCTGGGCAGGTGAGCACATGTGGGATTTGGGAAGTTCCTTAAGCCAGGGGTTCTGCACTCGGTGTTTTCTCTGCTCAGCCAGTTAAGGTCTGAATTTCAAAATCCCAGAAATCCCAGAAAAGCTTGGGTTGGAAGGGATCTGAAAGCTCAGCCCATCCCACCCCCTGCCATGGGCAGGGACACCTCCCACTATCCCAGGTTGCTCCAAGCCCCCTCCAACCTGGCCTTGGACACTCCCAGGGATCCAGGGGCAGCCACAGCTTCTCTGGGCAACCTGGGCCAGTCCCTCCCCACCCTCCCAACCAAGAATTCCTTCCCAGTCTGCCATCTCTCCCTGCCCTCTGGCAGTGGGAAGCCATTCTCCCTTGTCCTGTCCCTCCATCCCATGTCCCCAGTCCTTCTCCAGCTCTCCTGTAGCTCCCAAATTTGTTTAAGAACTTTATCCAGCAGCTAGGACTGGGTATAAGGAAGAGCTCTGTCCCCATGAGGGTGCCCAAGCAGTGGGATGAGGGCCCACAGGGGCTGCACCATCTCCATCCTTGGAGGTTTCCAAGGCCCAACGTGGCCAAAGCCCTGAGGAACCTGCTCTGAGGTTTTGACCCTGTTCTGAGACCTCCTCAGCTGTCCTGTGAGCTGTGACTGCTGGAATTACTTGGTCCTACACAATGTGGCTGTTTGCCTTTCCCCCCCAGAGCTGTCTGTGGAGCCTGGCAGCCTCTTGGTTAAAGCATCTTCCAGAAAGACATCTGGTCTGGAGCTGGAGAGATCAGGAGTGGAAAATTCCCTGCCGATGCAAATTCTGCTCGAGCAGTCAGAAATTCATGCCTGGTGTTTCAGCTCTGACTCAGTTTGCACCCCTTGGTTCTCCCTCCCTGCAATCCAGGAGCACTTTTGCACCCCCCTCAATGTTCTGCCTGCTCAGGTCCTCCCTCAGCTCAGCCAGGGCACTTCTCAGGGGTGGGTTTAAAGGTTTTAAAGCCCAGCTCTGCTGGGCCCCTCACAACACTCTGCTCCAGCCTTTTCAGGGATGGTTTCTTTGCCTCCTTCAGATTTTTAACGTTTTGGGGTTTTTTTTTTTAACTTTGAGAAGAACAAGCCCTGGGTGGAATCCTTCCCTGCCCCTCACAGCTGGTGCAGAGTCACAGCAGGGCCTTCCCTGCTCTCCATCCCTGCTTTCCTCTCTGTGCCTTTTGCAGGCTCTCAGCCATCCAGCTCTTCCTCTGTGGATTTGTTTCCTCCTGTGGCAACTGGGTAATGAGGATGTTGTGGGTAAATCCTCTGCTGTGAAAATCTCTCACATCTGTGCCGTTCCCTTTAGAAGCCAAACCTGTTGTACATTCAAATAACAAAATCAGCCCCTTTTATGTCAGGATTTCCATGGAGTTCTGCAGCTCCTGTGTCACCTGTGTCAGGGGCTGGGTCCTGGGTCAGCATTTCTGTGGCTCTGAGTGAACTGATGGCAGGGCCAGATCAGACAATCAGAAATACTGGAATGGTTTGGGTGGGAAGGGACTTCAAAGCTCACCCAGTCCCACCTCTGCCATGGGCAGGGACACTTCCCATTATCCCAGGTTGCTCCAAGCCCCTCCAGCCTGGCCTGGGACACTCCCAGGGATCCAGGGGCAGCCACAGCTTCTCTGGGCAACCTGTGCCAGGCCCTCCCCACCTCACCCCCTTGTCCTGTCTCTCCAGGCCCTTGGAAATGGTGTCTCTCCATCTTCCCTGTTGTCCTCTTTAGGTAATGGAAGGTCACAATCAGGTCACCCCAGAGCTTCTCTTATTTAAGTTGTCTTTCCTCCCTGTTTGAATATCCACATCCCAGTCCTGGGCTCTCCAGGCTCCATTAAAAATTCCCTTCCCTGCACCCTGTAGCTCCTCACTCAGGTAATTATTTTTAAGCTGCAAGTTCCCCAGCCCTGCTGATCTAAAAATAGAAGTTCTAGTAGATACTTTTAACACCTTTTCTCATTATTAGTGTCAGTACTTCCCTATCTGCTGAGAGAAACTCCGAGGGGAAGTGCTGTGAGTCAGAGCCAGAGCAGAGACACGAATTCCTCAGCCCCTGCTCAGAACTTCACCCCCATGACCCGAAGCAGTGACGCTGCCTCCAGGCTTTGTTTTGGTTTTGATATTTGTGTCCTGCTCAAACTCTCCTTTTCGGTGGTTTCAGCCCTGCCAGACACGATTTTCCCCCCACAAGGTTTTTAGCTCCTCTCATTTGGAGCTCCTCAGAAACGTTCATGTATAATTTACATCAGCTGTTAAAGCTTTTATGGGGTTTTTTTTCCATTTTCTTGTGCAGCATTTTTTACATTTTTAATGCTGCCTTCATTTCACCATTTAGGGCTGGATTCAGCTTGCCCAGCTCTGGTTGTCTGAGAGTTTGGGGCCTCCAATCCCTCTCTGAAGAAAAGGAGACCCTGTGGGTGCCTCCCCTCTCAGGACACCCCGTGATTCCATGGAAGCCTGTCTTTGGAAGGCCACAGTTGTCCTCTGGGGGCTCGTCCATTTTTCCCATGCTGTGATGTTTGGCCTCAGGGCAGGGGAGGGCCCAGTCTCAGGGTCTCAGGTCCCTTCAACCCAAACCATGTTCTGTGATTTGGGGCTGTGCTGGGGTCAGTGACCCCCATGAGGGGTGTCCTGCTCTGGTGTCTGTGATTCCACACAGGACCCCCCCAGCCACTGCCATTTGGGGCTGGGCTTGGGGTTTGCATCCAGTGTCTTCCACATCCCCTCACTGACCCAGGACACTCCTGCTGGGGGTCCCAGTCACAGGAGGGTCATAGAATGACTGCTTTGGGTGGGAAGGGAGGGAAGGGAGGCTGTGGCTGCCCCTGGATCCCTGGGAGTGTCCCAGGCCAGGCTGGACAGGGCTTGGAGCAGCACTGGGTGGTTTGTAAGGTCCCTTCCCACCCAAACCATTCTGGGATCCTGTGGCTCTCTCCAGCCCCCTGGCCTGGCTCTCCCTTCTCTGCTGAGCTCTGCTGCAGTGCCCAGGTGCCCTGGGCTGGGCTGGCTCTGAGGAGCACTCCGTGGGGACAGGGAATCACTCTCCCTGCACGGATATCCCGCAGACAGATCCCCTTTCACTGCCTCCATTTCCTCAAAGGCAATTTCCTCGCCGGCTGCTCCGGTGATTTATCTGCTCCCTGGCCCTCCTGAGAGGGGGTTTTCACATCTGCACTTAATGCCAAAGCCTCATTTTTCAAACCAGCAGCTTTTTTTGTGGAGTGGAGATCGCTGAAGATCTTTTCCCTGACCCTGCTCCCCATCTGGTCCTGTGAGTCCCAGCCAGGGTGGGAGGAACAACTGGGAGCTGTGGGACGTGGGGAGGGCAGCGCTGACCTCAGCTGATGCTGATCTGAGCCTGAGTGGAGCCAGACCCCACATCTGCCACAGCAGCAGCTGAAAACACACCTGGAGGAGCCCTGAGTCTCACCAGAACAAAACCAAAAGTGTCTGCTCAGAAACATGGAGTTCTCTGCAGCCATTCCCAGATCTGTCTGTGGGGCACAGAGGGGAAAAAAACAGCTTTTTGAGTGGTCAGTGAGAAGAAGCTGCTTTAAATTAAGGGAAAGGTTCTGGTTAATCCTGCTCAGACGGGAGATCAGGGAGGGAAGGTGGATAAATGGGTTCGTGGATTTGAGGGCCAGAAGGAGCTTTTATCCCGTGAATTTTAATTCCCTGACCTGGATTTCTGGGGAAACGTGTTTAGGGGGGTCCTCTGTGCTGGGGGTCTGTGCCAGTCACCTGGAAATGCTGTCACTGCTGGTTTGGGGTACGTGAGTCACCAGGACTGTGCTCCAGCCCTTCTGTCAGAGCACAGAGCGATGGTTGTTGTCTGGGGAAGTGTCTGAATTAGGAAAGAAACTCCCCACTGTGGGACATTTTGCTCATTCCAAGGAATTCTCCTGTAGCTGAAGGCAGGATGTGCCTCCACCTGCCCAGCCCGATCAGAGGGGACATTTCCCTGCTCCAAAAGGGGATAAATTCATCCAGATTTCACCTCTTTTTGTCTTCCAAATCAGGAGGGATCTGTACTGACAAAGGCACTGCAGGGCAGGAATTGTTTTCTCTGCATCTCTTCCCTGACTCAGCATCTCTGCTGCCTTTGCCCTCCCAGTGCCGTGTCCCATTCCAGCCCTGGTGGCTTTGCCCTCGTGGGTCCCACTGGCAGAGCTCCAGGAATGCCCACTGGGAACCCACCAGGAGGGTGATGTTTCTCCCCTGGGGCTGTGGCAGTTTTGGGGCTCTGTGAAGGCAGGTTTGTGCCACGGGGAGCCCTGGTGCCCCACATCCTCAGTTCCTGCCCTGTGGAGGTGTTTGCTCCACGTGTTCTGTCCTTTCACTGTGGCTCTTGTGTGTTTTGTGTGAAAATTATCATTTTCCTGTGATAATTAATCTTTCCTCTTTCTCTCTTCGCCCTTTTCTTTTGCCAACACCTCCAGGAAGAAGAGCAAAAGCAGGCAGTAAGTTGACTTCACTTTGTAGGTGATCTGACTCTTTTTTTTTTTTTTTCTTCCTGCATGAAATCCATTTTCTGTTAATTGGCTGGTATGCAAATAAACCGTGGGGCTGTGGGGCCTTTCTCTCTCCCGGGTTTGCAAACAGCCTCCATCAGCTTCCATCAGAGCATGTTTGGTGTGTGTCCTTAAAGCCACTCCTCTCTCCCTTTCAAATGAAGTTGATTGCCACGGGGGCACAACCAGTGGCTGGATTCCCGAGGCTTTCCTGGAATCCTGCATGACCATCCGGGGCTGAAAACGGGGGATTCTCAGCTGGCTTTCATGATTTGTTTTGCTGGGGATCCTTTGGAGTGTTTCACATGCTAAGGAAGCTTTCCTGTCTCTTCAGGAACCCTTTAATTTGCCTCCTTGCCACATGCAAGTCCATGCATGAAAAACTAATTAATGGCTTAATATTCCGGGCATGGCTCCGTGTCCTTCAGCCGTGGCAGAGTCTCCTTGAAGGAGCCCCGGGGTGCTGGCTGTGAGCAGGAGCTGAGCTGACAGAGACAGGAAAGCCTTGGCTCTGCTGCCCCTTCCCATTTCCTCTGTGCAAACCCCAATCCTGTGTTAACTCCGGGATCCACTCCAGAGGGAGCCCTTCTGCTTTTCTCGGGATCAGCCAGATGTTCGGCGTCCCTCTGCAGCTCGGCACGTTCGCAGGGCTTTGGAACATGGTTGCCTCTCTCCCCGGGCTGTAATGACCATTAATCCTGGGGGTCTGCACTGCTGGGGGGGTTCACACGTTGTTTGTCACGGACATAATTGGATATTGGACACGTGCATTGGAGATTCTGGTGGCTTGTTCTTTGTAGGGGGTCGTATATTTTGGGGTGACTTTAAATGGGGAAAACACTTCAGTTCCACGTGTGCTGAAAGTGGCTTTTGGTGACTCCTGGGTGGCCTTTTATTAATGTTCTGTCCTCAGTTTGAGGTGCTGGTGAGTGGGCACCTTCTCTTGGAGCCCAGGGCCTTGTTGGGTGATCAGAGAATCATGGAATGGTTTGGGTTGGAAGGGACCTTAAAGATCACCCAGTTCCACCCCTGCCCTGGGCAGGGACACCTCCCACCAGCCCAGGTTGCTCCAACCCGTCCAACCTGGCCTTGGACACTTGCAGGGATCCAGGGGCAGCCACAGGTTCTCTGGGCAGCCTGTGCCAGGGCCTCCCCACCCTCCCAGCCAGGAATTTTTTCCTAGTACCCAATCTCAGGCTGTCCCTGGGTTTGCTGAGGCACCTGGCAGAAGTCATTTGGCTCGTTGGAGGGACCAGGTTGCAGCATGTGGAAGGATCTTCAAGGAATGTCCTGGAGGAAGGAAAAGAACCAAGGCACCACCACTCCTGTCCTCCAGCTCCTGACTGTGCCAGTGGAATGCTGTGCTGTGTGTCATTCTCCCACCCAGCATCATTCCTAGGAATAGTTCTCTGCAGGGAAAGGCAGTGTTATACATTAGCTCATTTTTCCTGTGCTGTGCTTTCATCTGGATTAGGGATACAGCAGAAGGGGAAATATGAGATCAGGGAAGAATTTGACCAATTTTACCTCCCTTCTTTCCCTGGAACACTGTGTCAGGAGGAGGATAATGAGCCAAAAGTAAATAATGTCAACACAGTGACATTCTGTCCGGGCCAATTCTGTTGGAATTGGGGATGAATGAGCCAAAAAGCCTCGAGAAAGGCAGATTTTGACCAACCAAAGGACATTTTGCTGGTCTGTAGGAGCTGAAACTTTACATCCTTCCTTTGCTTGGACTGAGAACTGTTCTCCTAGATATGAAGGGGCAGCCTGGACAGGCTGAGAATCCCAGGATGCTCCATTTGGCTGAGAAAAACACAGAAACCACAGACTGGCTGGGGTGGAAAGGCAGCTCTGAGATCACCCAGACCACCCCCTCTGCTCCAAACAGGCTGCTCAGGGCTTTGTCCCATCACCACAGAGTCATTAAATCCCAGAAGGTTTTGGGTGGGAAGGGACCTTAAAGCCCATCCAGTCCCACCCCTGCCATGGGCAGGGACACCTCCCACTGTCCCAGGTTGTTCCAAGCCCTGTCCAACCTGGGTTTGTAGGAGGGAAAATGTGGAGCAGCCTCTGGGTGTTGATCCCTGGGGATCTGAGGTGATGATCCTCCCAGCCCTTGGTGAGAAGGGTCAGTTGTGTGGTGGCAGCAGGAATTTCCATGAAGGGTTAAGGTAAATAACAGGCAGAACACGGGTCATGGACTGGGACCAGCAGCCCATCAAGAGCAGCAACGTTTGCATCCACTTTGGAAACCTCTGATCCTCCTTCACTGCCAGGGCTGCAGGTCCCTCCCTGCCTTGGGCAGAGATCATGGCAGGTGAGAAGGAGGGAGACACTGTTTCTGAGCCTGGGCAAGTCCAGAAACCTCTGTGCCCTGTGTTCAGAGCTGATCTCCCCTCGAGATGTTCACAGTCTCTGCTCTGTCTGGGGCTCACTGGGGCCGGTCCTGGGCACAGCCTGGAGGAGCAGAGCCTTGTGCAGGGCTGTTATTGCAGGGCTGTTATTGCAGGGCTGTTATTGCAGGGATGTTATTGCAGTGACAGAGCCTTGGGCCACGTGGTGTTCGTGGCCCACCACACTGTTCCCCACCACTGCTGGGGCTGTTGTGTCCCAGCTAGTAAAGAGCCTAATTTACAACAGGACCGTTTCCACGTCTCAGCTGGTGAGAAACTTGGACAATCTGCTAAATATTAAACCCCCTTTGTTTTGTAGTCGGAGGAGCAGCCGTAGGAGCTGCGCTGTTCTATATCCAGAGGAACATTCAAGGGATTCCCGACCATGTGCATCACACGGATGGTCCTTGGCGTGTCCCACAACCCACACAACAGACCCAGAGCAGCGCCAGGCGCTCGTGCTCCGGCACCAGAGCCTGGCTCTAATGCCAAACAGGCCCAGGGACACAGTGGAGGAGCTCATGGGAGGGCTGAGACGCTGGAATGGAATCCTCTCCTCCCAGAAAACGGTGGGAACCATGGGAGCAGCAGAGCACACTGGGCTCGTGGCCCCCAGGGCTGGGTTAGCCAGCAGAAGTGGACGTGCACTCACCCAGCAACCCTTGGGAAGGCGTGGAGGTCCTGGGGGGACTTTTTCCTTTAACCCCATGGAGAGGGATCAGGAGTTCCCCTTTTCCTCCCAGGGTTCAGGTCGAGTGTGTAGATGAGACCTCCCAGTGAGCCTGAGCAGTGCCAGGGCAGCAATGCCAGGGCAGCAATGCCAGGGCAGCAGGGCCAGGGCAGCAGCGCCAGGGCAGCAGGGCCAGGGCAGCAGTGCTCATCCCCTGAACGAGCTGAACCTCCTCAGCCTTGGCTGCAGCAGAGCTGAGCCCAGCAACCAGCTCAGGTGACAGCTGTGTCCTCTCCCAAGGGATGCAGGAACCCGTGAGTGGGGAATTCCCAGCCCTGCAGAGCCCTGGATCACCTGGAGGAGTCTCCTGTCGATACCTGAATCCAAGGCTGCTGCTCAGTTGTGCATCCATTGCATCAGCCAGAGGTCCAAAGGTGGAGTCCCCATCCCTGGAGGTGTCCCAGGAAGGCCTGGCCGTGGCACTCAGTGCTCTGGGCTGGGGGACAAGGTGGGGATGGGGCACAGGGTGGGCTCCATGATTTTGGAGGTCTTTTCCAGCACAAATGATCCTGGGATTCCTCGGCCTCCCAGAGCCCGTGGCTGCACTTGGTGTTGGGAGCAGTGTGCCTGGGAACTGCCAGGGAATGTGCCCCCTGAGTTGTGTCCCAGCCCTCCCAGCGAGCGTTCCAGCACTTAGATCCTGCGAATTACCTTGTTCCAGTGCCAGCCACACTCCTGTGTGTGGTTCAGCTTCCTGATGTGGACAGGCAGAGCTTTGGGATGAGCTTGGGGTTGGTGCCTCCACGCTGGGAGCGTGTTCATGGGTCTGCTGGAGGGTATCGTTGAATCCAAGTGGTTTGAGTGGAAAAGGATCTTAAAGCTCAACCAGTCCAACCCTCCAGCCATGGGCAGGGACACCTTCCACTGCCCAGGTGGCTCCAGGCTCCATCCAACCTTTATCAAACCTGGAAGACCTCCCAGAAGAGCCAATGGGTTGTGTGAGGAGCCCATCCTATGCAATGATGGAGTTCATCTGTCAGACATTTCGGAATGGAAGGCGGGGTCTGTGCTGCCCTCAGGTACTGGAGGTGAAGAAGACCCTCACCTGGCTCTTTGGTTGGCAGAAGAGTTCTGGATGTGAGGAGGAAGGCTTGGCAGGGAGCAGGCACGGATATGTGCCAGGATTACTGTCCTGGAAGTGTTTGCTCTGATGGATCCTCACTGTCCTGTGGTGGTTGAGTCGGGGAAGAGACACATCCCTGAATCATGTGGCGGTGCTTCCTGTCCCCATGGATGAACACTGAAGTGGAGACAGTGTCTGCAGGAGACCTGGTGTCCCTCTGAACAGAAAGAAGTCCCCTCTCCTGGAGCACTGCCGAGTTTCTCCGGGCTGCAGGAGCCATCCCCAGCCACCCTCTGCTCTCTGTGCCAGGAGGATTTGGAGAGGGACTTTGGACAAGGGCCTGGAGGGACAGGACAAGGGGCAATGGCTTCCCACTGCCAGAGGGTTAGATTTGATATAGGGAGGGAATCCTTGGGCTGGCACAGGTTGCCCAGAGGAGCTGTGGCTGCCCCTGGATCCCTGCAAGTGTCCCAGGCCAGGCTGGACAGGGCTTGGAGCAACCTGGGCTGGTGGGAGGTGTCCCTGCCCATGGCAGGGGGTGGGACTGGATGAGCTTTAAGGTCCCTTCCAACCCAAACCACTCTGGGATGCTCAGCTGGGGAGGGGTCCCTGTCAGTCACTGCCAGCCCAGAGGGGCTCCAATCCCCCCATCCCGTTGTCCAGAGCACACAAACAGCCCGAGGGGCCAAGTGTTGTCAACCAGAGGCTGGAGCAGTGGAGAGCACTTGGCTGTTTCTGACCCTGCCTTGCAGCAAGCAGAGCTGTTTCCAAGCCGGCCCTTGTTCCTGGGCTGTCCCGTGGAGAGGGACCGGCGGGAGGCAGGACGGGCTCTGCCCCCTCCCAGCCCATTCATGCCTTCCCTGAATCACATTCCTCTGCCCTTAATCACGTTTTGGATCGCAGGGCCACAAACAGGCAGGAGTTTGTTCAGTTCCTTGCCTTCCAAGAGCTGCCTTGGCGGGAGACACGTCTGCCAAGTCCCGGCTCTCCAACCACTGCCCTCAAACAAAGCTGGGGGAAAACACCCCTGGTAACGTGCTTCAAACCCAGCTGAGGGGGTTGGCTCCGTGTCCTAAACAGGTCCCCCTGTCAGAGGCTGCCTGAAAATGTTCCTGCTTTTATTCTCTAGAGGTTTCTGTTTATTTTCATATTTTTTTTTTGTTTTAACGCTCGCCGTCTGTGAAACGGGGGATTAGAAATGAAACAGTTGTGAGAGGTTTGCACCAGGAAGTGCAGTTCCTGTGGGTTAATTGGGGGGGGGGAGAGTCATAAGGAAAGTCAAGGCTTGGTCATGAGCCATGTGTGCTCGGGGGGCTCCAAGAGCCCTGAGAGCTTATTTTTGTGTTCAGCATATTCCCCGTGTGAGGAGGCATCAGCCTGCCTTGCTGGAAAGGACTTGGAAGTCCTTCAAAGTCTTCCAGGGTTCTCTGTCAGGAAGTGTGTGAAAGCTGTGTGTGATATATGATGTGGTGCCTGTTGGGTGGGTCTCCAGGAGGGTTAGATCCAGGCAGTTCTCCCTGGTTTCAGCAGCAGGCCCTGAGGTGCCCCAGGCACTGGGAGAACCCAGGACTTGCAAAGCAGAGGTTGGACAGGCCTTGGAGCAACCTGGTCCAGTGGAAGGTGTCCCTGCCCATGGCAGGGGATGGGACAAAGTGGGATTTAAGGTCCTTTCCAGCCCAAAGCATTCCATCCTTCTGTGATCCCACACCGTGCCCAAGCAGCATTCAGCAGCCAAGGACATCGAGTCTTCAAGCCTGAACTCACCTGGGATGTGGAGGTGCCTGGGAGCAGCACGTGAGCCCCAGACCTGAGCTGTCCCTGGGTCTCTGGCCCAAACAAGTGTCATGTGTTATGTCTAAAAAAACCTCTCACACGGAAGCAAATTGTGGGAGGGGGGCTTGGACTTGGAAATTAGATTTTTGGGGGTCTCAAACCACCACAACAAGCCATACCCCAGGTGTTCCCAGGGCCCACAGGGTCAGAGCAGGGTCTGGGGAGTGTCCCAGGGCTGGGGGCCTGGGATACCAACAACAGCTTCACTCTGTGAGTCCCCTCTAGGAGAAATTTGGCTTCTTGGCCGCTGAGCAGTGGGTTTTAAATACCCAGATACGTTTGTGGACTGCCCAGGGCTCAGCTTTACAATGAGCTGTCTGTGGCAGCAAAGCCAGCTCGAAACATTCCTTTTCCTGTGCCAGCAGCTCTGCCCATCCAGTTTTTGAGGGGCCATGCTGCAAAGCAGAGCACTGGCATGGCCCTGTGGAGCACAGCATTCCTGGGGAAGAGGTGAGGCCGGGAGCTCTCGTGGCTGCACCGTCCCTGACCTCACACAGACCCCTGAGGATCACCAGTCCAGCCTGGAAGGGGCTGGGTGTGGTTCCCAGGGCTGGTGGGTTTGTGTCACCATCTAAGCTCCTTGGCAGAAGATGGGGATGAGCCCCTGTGGGTGAGGGAGGGTGGAACAGCAGGGGCTAGGTGAGGTCCAGACCCTTTGGAGCTGTGGGAGGAGAGGATGGTTTGTGTCAGAGCAGAGCAGGAGGAATGTTCTAAAGGCTGACGAGCAGCATCCCTGCAGGCTCAGGGAATGTTTAGGACCGTGAATTCAGGGCTCAGGTTTGCCCTGCAGGGATCATCAAATCCCAGACTGGTTTGGGTCGGGAGGGACCTTAGAGCTCAGCCCATCCCACCCCCTGCCACGGGCAGGGACACCTTCCACAGACCAGGGTGCTCCGAGCCCCGTCCAGCCTGGCCTGGGACATTTCATCCCTCACAGGGACGATCTCGCTGCCGAGCTCACAGCGGGGTTTCTGCTGAAGATTCTCTCCCACTCCGTGGGTGTTTCTGTTCCTGAGGGCTTTGCTGTGGTGTGTTGGGGGCATTTCTCATCCCCCACCGACGTTGCCACGTTTGCTGCCCCGTTTGGGGACGGATGTTCCCGGGCCTGGACGTTGTGTTTCCGCTGCGGAGGAATCGCTGCGGCGACTGGAGGGACGTGCTGCGAGGGTTTGCATTTGTTTTGGCAAGGGCTGATTTCGCCTGATGTTTGTTTAGCCCCTGGGAAACGTGGTGCTGACGATGGGTTTGGCAGGACCGACGGCAGGGTTCTGGAATCGTCCCTTCCACGGTGTTTTCCTGGGGCCTGGGCTGTAACTGGTTAAACGATCGTCCTTGCCGAGTCCAGGATGTGAAATATTTATTGCTTCCCTGCTGAATTTCACGAGCCATGCTGACTCTTCTAAAACAATGCTTTCCTCACCCTGTAGTCAAGTGCTCCAGCACGTAAAGGAGCTGAGGGAGGTGCAGGCAGCGCGTGCAATGTCCCCTTCGGGTGCCATCCAGCCCAATTCCCTGCCATTCCTGATTCCTTCTGCTGGGCTGGAGCACCGGGTTGGCACCCAAACACACCCGGTTGATGCCATAAATAGTGGATATGAGCAGCTTTTCCACAGCATTTTAATCTCAACCAAACTCCAGAACCGTCCGTTTTCACATGTTCGGTGTTGAGTTGTGTCAGTTCCAGAGACAGGAAAAATGGTGCTTTTTTAGACACTCGAGAACACCCAACAAGATGTTGGTGGAATTCTAATGGGAGCCATTTGCCTGTGTCTTAGCTGTTGCTTCTGGAAGGGATTGCTTACAGAATCCCAGGATGGTTTGGGTTGGAAGGGACCTTAAAGCTCCTCCAGCTGCACCCCCTGCCATGGGCACGGACACCTTCCAACATCCCAGGTTGCTGCAAGCCCTGTCCAGCCTGGCCTTGGACACTTCCAGGGACGGGGCAGCCACAAAAACTTCCCTCACTGTGGCCTCTAGAAGAAGCCCCCCAAAAATCCTTTCACCCACCATCATGGAAGATCAGGAGAAGCCCATGTTGGGTGTGCACGTCGGTCCCATCATCCCCCCGAGGGAGCACCCAGAGCTGACCTGCCCCCGTGGGGTGGGAGCTGAACGATGCTGTTGGTGCCCAGTAACTCAATTGCAGAGGGATTCATCCTGTGTGTGCATCTGCAGTGCTTTCCCTCCCATCATTACCCGGGCCTGGAGGGGTAATCAAAGCCACGTGAGGGACATCTGGATCCACTGTTGGTTTATGTGGCACCTGGCCCTTATTAATAGTAATGAGGAAATGGCAGTTCGGGATTTCTTGACCTCACATGAAATTCATTTCACTGGGCAAAGGTTGATAACAGATGGCAGCAATTTGGGGCTCAGTTCATCATCTGTTCCACAGACTTTATTGCTCTGGTTTGGCCCTTTCCTCTGTCGGGAGTGATCCCTTTTTCCACCTCGCCTCTTCAGAAGGGTTGTCTCTTTCAAAGGGAGCCCTGAAACATCTTGTTAAAGCATGTTCTGTGCAGCACCAGGGTTTAGGTATGGCCTGACACAGCCAAACGAGCCCGTTGAGCATAAATCACTCTCTTTGCTAACTGTGCAGTAAACTTTTATCTTTTTGAAGCTGGTGGTTTCTTCGGCATTACTGGCCCCTCTCCAGGTTGTTCTTTATTTCCCCAGCCCACAAATACACTTCTGCACTCGGGCTTGGAGCAAAGCAAGGAGCTACAAGGAGACACAACCCCGTGATTGTCAACACAGTGCACTAAAAACATGGGGGCTGTTCAGCCTGGAGAAGAGGGGGTTGTGTGGAGACCTCTTAGAAGCCTTTCCATGCCCAGAGGGGCTCCAGGAACTCTGGAGAGGGAGTTTGGACAAGGGCCTGGAGGGACAGGACAAGGGGGAGTGGATTCCCCTGACAGAGTGCAAGGTTAGACTGGATGTTGGGAAGGAATTGTTGGCTGTGAGGGTGGTGAGGCCCTGGCACAGGCTGCCCAGAGAAGCTGTGGCTGCCCCTGGATCCCTGGAAGTGTCCCAGGCCAGGTTGGACAGGGCTTGGAGCACCCTGGGCTGGTGGGAGGTGTCCCTGCCCATGGCAGGGGGTGGGATGGGATGGGATTTAAGGTCCCTTCAGCCCAAAGCATTCCATCACTCGATGTTCTGTCTCAGAGCAGAGTTTGTGTCACCCAGGTCTCAGCCATGCCCCAGGGAGCTGAGTGCTGGCAGGTGGGGTTGGGAGAGTGTGACACCTGTGGAAAGGGTTTGCACTGTGGTGTCTGTCTGGCTGTTGTCACACTGGGGTGGATTCATGGAATCACAGAATCACTGAGGTTGGAAAAGCCCCCTCAGAGCACCGAGTCCAACCATCCCCCAGCACTGCCAAGGCCACCCCTGCCCCCTGTCCCCAAGGGCCACCTCCACCTGGCTTTTAAATCCCTCCAGGAATGGGGACTCCCCCCCTGCCCTGGGCAGCTGTGCCAGGGCTGGACAGCCCTTTCCAGGAAGGAATTGTTCCCAGTATCCAACCTGAACCTCTCCTGACACAGCTGGAGGATTCAGTTACCCTTAAAACTCATCCCAGGTGGAGCAGGTGAGAGATCTCTGCACCTCTTGCTCTGACCTGCTCGTGGGTTTTCCAAAGGTGTGTCTGGGTTTTTTCCCCCTGGCCATGGATCTCCTCGACAAAAGGCACCATTTGTGGTGCTCCTGGAAGGGTAAAACCTTTTTTAACTGTGGGGGTTTTTTTGATTGGTGTTTTTTTTTTTTTTTTTAGTAATTTTAGTTGATTTGAAACTTCCTGGAAGAGCAGGATGAAGAAACCCAGAAAATACAGGCACAGTGCTGTTTGGTGTCACAGGAAATACTGTGAATCCAAGACCTTGGGAGTGCTGAGGCTGGATGTTGCTTGCTCATAGTCAAACACTGGTGTAAATATTACACCGTGCTACGGAAAGGGGAAAAAACCCCATACCTGGAATCAATTTATCCATAGTCCCGGATCAAAATGGTCCTACCTAAGAGCTGACTGGGTGAAATATCAGTTCCAGCTGTGGCTTTGGCCTTTCGTGATGTTTTCAGCCTGGAACCTCTCGGGGTTTTTTTTATTTATCAAAGTGAGATGGAAGTTGTTCCACGGACCGAAATCATCGTGTAATCCAAATTGGGTTTAGAGACAAATGCTTGTATTGTATTTGTGATTTAGCCTGTCATTTACTACTGTAAATGCCCCTCCAGTTTCACGAGCCCGAAGCAGATGTGCTTAAATCCACAAAGAATTAAAAGGGCAGAGAAACAGAAAATCTCAGTGTTTTACCTGATGCTGTGTAGGGAAAATGTTCAAGGCCAGGCTGGACGGGGCTTGGAGCATCCTGGTCTAGTGGGAGGTGTCCCTGCCCATGGCAGGGGGTGGAATGGGATGAGCTTTAAGGTCCCTTCCCACCCAGACCGTTCTGGGATTGGAGGATTCCATGAAAGTCCTGCTCTCGTGAATGGCAGCTTTCCTTTCCCTGAACCTTTCTCGGTTGGATTTCACCAGGTGGAGGTGAGGGGGGTGCTTGCTTTAAGAAAGATCAGAATTCCAGGGCCTGAGAAAGCTCCCTCAGCCATTGCCCCCCTGGCACAGCCTGGCCCCATCATCTGGGCTCATTTGGAAGCATCCCATGTTTGCTTCCAGCAGCCTCCATTCTCCAGCTCATTGGCAGCCTAATCCTGCGTTTCTGACAGCGGTAACGAGCCCATCAGATTAAACAAGACACAGAACTCTGGGGGATCTGCATCCCCTGAGTGGGGCTGTGCCATCACCATGCTCCGGGCTCCGGGGCCTGAGCACCCAGAGCGGGGCCATCGGGAGCTTTGGCTGACAGGGGACCCCAAATCTCACCTCATTCCAACCCCCTGCCATGGGCAGGGGCATCTTCCACTGGAGCAGGTGTCAGGTGAGCCCCGTTCCCACCAGGTCAGGTCTGTCAGTCGTGCCCTCGTGGCAGGGGCGCTGCCGAATTCTTGGCCCCGGTTATTTCTCCCCGAGGCTCCTGCAGCCCTTTCAGCCCTTGGTGCACGGCCTCAGGAGCTGGCTTTGCCCTCTTTGAGCTGGGGGCTCAGTCAGGTTTGCTCCAGCCCAGCCTGTATCCCTCTTACACATCCCTCTTCCTGAGACTGGAGACCTCTGGTCCCCAGATCTCCCAGTGCTGGTGGCGGCTCCTCCCAAGAAATTCATCACTTTTGTAGCAAGAACTCCATCATTTTCACATCAAGGATGTCCAGAATCACAGAATTAGAGAATCATGGAATAGTTTGGGTGTGGAAAGGGGTCTTCAAGCTCTTCCAGTCCCCTGCCATGGGCAGGGACACCTTCCACTGTCCCAGGTTGCTCCAAGCCCCCTCTAACCCAGCCTTGAAGGTTTGCAGAGATGGGGCAGCCACAGCTTCTCTGGGCAAACCCGTGCCAGGGCCTCCCCACCCTCCCAGGGAGGAATTTCTTCCCAGTATGCAGTCTCTGGCAGTGACAGGAGGAAGCCTCTCAGATCTCTCCCTTCCTCTGGAGCTCTTTGCAGCTCGTGGACAGACCCCACCATCCCACGAGAGGCTCCGGGCGTGTCACGCTCCGTGTCCGTGTGTTATGGATTAGCTGGGGAGCCACTCCTTCCAGAGATCAAAGGAGCTTCTCTGGGACACGAGGAGCTGGCTTTTGGAAACATGCCTCCAGCAGCTGTGGGGCCATGGAGCAGCCTGGGATCCTTGGCTCTCCCAGCAGAGCGGGGAGAGCAGCTCTTCCACCCCAAATCCACGTGGTGGCTGGTGCTTCTCCTGCCCATCCAGGGTGGATCCTGCTTCCTCAGATTTCCCTCAGCTCTGGTAAATCTTTCACTTTGACTAAAGGTGGGAGTCCAGTTCATTTCTGGTCAGACCAGGAAGGAGTGCTGGTGGGATTCTCAGGGATGTGTGCTCCATGGAAAGGAGTTGGGCCTTGTCCTGCCTCACCAGGGCTGAACCAGTGTGAATCCCAGCAGCATCCTTCCCATTACTCCTTTTCCAAACCCACAACTGGAAAAAGGAGTGCTGGGAGTGGTGTTGGAGCCGAGGAGCAGAAGGAGCCTGGGGTCAGAGCAGCTCCTGGGGACCAGAGAAGGTCCCTCCTGAGAGGTGCCAAAACCCAACCCCTGAGATCCAGCCTGCACCATGCACTGCTGGGGGGTAAGTGCCATCCTTTCTTCTTCTTGGACATCAGGAGGAATTTCCTGCTGGAAAGGGTGGTGAGGCCTTGGCAGGGGCTGCCCAGGGAGGTTTGGAGTGCCCAGCCCTGGAGGTGTCCCAGGAAGGCCTGGCTGTGGCACTCAGTGCTCTGGGCTGGGGACAAGGTGGGGATGGGGCACAGGGGGGACTCCCTGGTCTTGAAGGTCTTTTCCAACCTCACTGATCCTGTGATTCCTCTGGGAAGGCTGCCTGCCCTGAGCACAGTGTGTGTGGGGCCTCTGAGCATCCCCAGCAGTGCTGAGCAGGGAGGAGGAGGAGGAGGAAGAGGAGGAGGGAGGAGGTTTGTGCTGTGATGAGGCTGCTCTGCTGCCTCCTGCCTGTGTCATCTCATCCCTTGCACTTCCCTGCTCCGTGTGTAGGCCAGTGCTGGGGAGGCAAACCCCAGGAGTGACTGGGGTGGTTGGAGCAGCTTTCCTTTGCAGGGTGTGTGCAGCACAGGCAGCTCATCTGCATCTCTCACTGCTGCTCCTGACAGCCAGGAGTGTCAAAAAAGGATGACAAGTCCTGGAGTTTTATATAGGTAACACTTCACAAAAGTGGGGAAAGCTGCTGAGTTCCAGCTGCTCCTCACCTGTGGAAATGTGTGGCTCCGAGGGGTGTGGGAGTGACCAGCCAAGGGCACTGTCAGCCTTTGCCTTCTGCTTTGAAGCACGGGTATATTTACCCAAACAATTACAAATTTTGTCTGTTTTTCTCAGTTCCCCAAGTTAACATTTATTTGGAGTCACAGCCTTCCTGAAATGGGTTCAAAAAGTTGATTCTGATTAGTTCCCTGACAATGAGAGATGCTTTCCTTAAACTGTGCTCGTACTGTGCTCTGCTCATCAAACTGCTCATTTCTCTTTTAATCTGTTTCAACAACTTTATTCTGAGAAAATATGTGGATACAGAAATCAAACGTGTACACTTTATTTTTCAGTGATTAGATTTAAGTTTATTGAGCGTGAAATCCACATTTCTTTATCCTTGTGTTAGGACTGCATTTATCGTGGTAGTCCATGGTCAGTGAATGACCCATCTTCCTAAAAATCTTTATTTTTAGGGCTTTGGCCTAAAGTGCATAAACATCCCCAGCATTTAGCAAACTCCCCTCACTTTGGAGGAGACCAGAGGGGGTGAGGTCACTGGTGCTGGTTTCGGTGGTGCTGCCCAGGACCCAACTGTGTGAGCTCTTGGGTTTGTTCATTTTTTTGTCTTTTTATCTTCACAAAGATAAACTCTGCTGGGAGAGCTCGTGGCCAGAGAGGTTTCCTTGTGTCCCTGTTGTGTGTCCTTGTGCTGGGCCCCGGGAGCATCACTGTGGGATGTTCTGGGGTGTGGGAGTGTCTGTGGGATGTTCTGGGGTGGTCGAGCCACGAGTGCCATTGCAGGAGGAGCTCAGGGCTGACCCTCAGCCTCGGGCAATTTGTAGGCCCCTCTCATGCAATAACTGTAGTTTGGCCTCAGTGCAGCCCATTCCCTGCCCACATCTTGGACAAATCAGTGTCTGCTGTTAGCCAGGGAGAGGAGCACCCCGAGCACGTGTTATTCATTTCAACTGCAAGAGGGGAATAATATTTATATTATATTATTATATTTATACCCGTGTTCACAACTGAGAACAGCCTGGGGTGTGACTCTCTGTGTGGATTTAGGTCTTTAGGCTGGGAGGAGCTCAGGGTGAGAAGGTGAGAAGGGAGTTCAGCATCCAGCTTCAGACACAGCTCAGCAGAGACCACGAGAGCTGGGAATTCCCAGGCTCCTCACAGGGATGGTGCCAGTGCTTCCCAAGGAGCACAGCCTGTGTTCCCAGCTGCCAGGTTTAGCTGGTGGGGCTGGTGGTCATCACTCCTGGTGGCTGAAAAGCAGGACATGAGCCAGCAATGTGCACTCAGAGCCAGGAAGGCACCGGTGTCACCCACCCTGAGGGTGGGGAGGGCCTGGCACAGGCTGCCCAGAGGAGCTGTGTCTGCCCCTGGATCTCTGGGAGTGTCCAAGGCCAGGTTGGATGGGGCTTGGAGCAACCTGGGCTGGTGGGAGATGTCCCTGCCCATGGCAGGGGTGGGACTGGATGAGTTTTGAGGTCCCTTCCCACCCAAACCACCCTGGGATTCTGTGCCTCTGGAGCAGAGTTGACCCCAGTCCCCACTACCAGTGATGGTGCCTCAGTTCCATGAAGCATCACAGGCAGTCTGTGGCTGCTCCAGGAGCATTAACTGCTCTCAGTTTGCACTGCACAGAGCCTCACATAAAGCCCCAAAGGCCTGAGCTGAGGCTTGGTCATGGATTCAGTGGGGCCAGCGAGCCAAAGGGAATCTATTATTATTATTATTATTATTATTATTATTATTATTATTATTATTATTATTATTATTATTATTATTATTATTTCATGCCCTGACCCCTGGAGCCCGAGCAGACACAGTGACCTTCCCCCTGCACTCCTGGAGCTGTGCAGTGTGACAGTGCTGCTGGTTGCAGGCAGAGCACTCCCCTCTCATGAATAACTCATTATTTTCATGTTCCAGGCAGCTCCTGTCCCAGAGTGCTGTCCCAGAGCCTCCACGTGCTCTGTGGTGCTGGCCCGGGTGCCTCTGTCAGCCCTGGGACACGTGTGAGTGGCCACAGCCCGTGTTCCCCTGGGAGTCACTCCTGTTTGAGCCCCTTCCATGGCACGACACAGGGCTGGGCTGGCTTAGCAGCAGGTTGGGCCACGGCAACACCTGCCTTGGCCATGTTCATCCCCAACACACAGCTTCCCAGGCACAGCCTCCAGAGCCCTGGAGGACTGCATGAAGTGTTTGGAGAGCGTTCCAGGAAATGATGGAAGCCATGAGGAATTTAAACTTTTTCCCGAGTTTTCTGTCCTCGCCCACATTCTGCCTTCCCTGGCTCCCCCCTCGCCTCCTTCCCAACCCACCCAAACCTCCAGCCGTGGGTCCTGCAAAAACTTGGAGCTCTGGGCTGCTTTTACACCTCCTCTGACACGAGGGCCCCAGGTTTAAACAACAGATGAGCAGCCTTGTAAATCCATCCAGTGTTTTCTCCCCTTTCAGCGCCCGAAGCCGCATCATTAATTAATGATTAATCCAGTTAGTGGTTGTTTCCATCACCACCCCACACCGCTCTCCCCCAGGATGACTCCGTACCTTTTTTTCCTCTGCACACGTCAGTGAGGTCTCAGGGGCTCAATTTGGAACCAGAATTGCTTTCTCCTCCCTCAGCCCGTGGGTCCCTTTACGAGCCTGTTCACGCCAAGACGTGCGGCAGTGTCAGGGCCCTCCTGGCAAGGGGCTCGTGGCTGCTCCTCCTCGCTCGTGAGCTGGCTCTGAGGATCCCTGCATGACTCTCCTGCAGGTGGGAGGGATGTCTGGAGGCCTGAGCATCCCTGGAGGTGTTCAGGGAGTGACTGGATCGGTCACAGGTTGGGCTTGATGGTCTTGGAGGTCTTTTCCAACCTAAAGGATTCCGTGATTCTGTTCCCAGCCCAACCTCCTGCCCAGGGCTTGAGAAGTCTCTGTTCTGGGTGGCTCCCTTCGAGCTTTATGGAGTAAAGCTCCATGACAAGAGTTGCAAGCTCAGAGAAATCAGATTGTTCAGTAATTGTGTGTTACTGTGCACAACCCTCTTCTCTTTTGAAAGGAACAATGTTCTGCATTTTTGTCATCTTTCTTTCCATGAATCAGGTGGTTTTTCCTCAGTGCAGCCTTTTCAGAGTGACTGAAACGATTCAGTGCCTCAGGAAGATGACTGCTCCACCAGCATTGCTTTTTATGCACTTCTCTGACCTTCTGCTGCCTAAATGTAAAAAATGGGGGGGTTTGTTACAAACATCCCCAAGGCTGGGAGCTTCACTTCTCAGGGAGTGGGTTTGTGTTGCATTTGGAACTGGATGAGCTTTAAGGTCCCTTCCAACCCAAACCATTCCATGATTCCATGGACTCCTGAGGGCGAGTGGCCGTTTGCCCAGCCTGTCTGATGTTCCTCTCCTCGTGGCACATTGCACCTGGTTAATTTGGGGTTTGAATCCAGCAAAATTCTGTTTTGTGTTCAGTGTCTGAGCCAGGAATCTCTCTGATGTTCTGTGGAACACGGTGACACGAAGGATCCGTGGGTTTGCATTCCCAGTTCTCCCAGTGCTGCACCCCAGGCTGCTGGAGAACACGTTGTCTCCAGCCCTGGATGTTCATACCTGGCTCCAGCTGGGTTTAGTTTTACCTTTGCTCCTTGGATTGCACATCCCTGTGTTCTGTATCTCCACCCTGTGAGTGTATCAGCCTGCTGTGACAGAGTCAGCTCCTCGTGGCCTTTGGGTACCTGAGAAGGGGGATGTCTCTGACTCTGTTCAAATCTTTAATTAATGCCTTTTTTTTTCCCTTGTGAGCACCTTCTCCTCACTCTCTGTGTTACAATGTGGTGCCTAGAAGTGTTTTCCTCAGGTATTCCAGTATCACCACTGTCACCCTCAGTTCTTACTGGCTCCACCTCCCTTTGCCACAGCCCAGCAAAAGCTCCTGATGCTGATCCTCAGTTACAATCCTTTCATTTTTCCCTGTTGCAGTCTCCTCTCAGGAGGCTCCTTTGCCTGTTTTTGAGGCCAGGCTCACTGATTTGATCCACCCAATCACTCCACTTCTCCTTTTTAACATTATCCAGGAAAACGCTAATATACCCTCTGGAATTTCCCTGTTGCTCCAAGATTTATTAAAAATGGATATCAGTGGGCCAAAAAAACTCTCCAGGCAACTCTTCAGGGACTCTCCAGCCCAAGTTGTGCAGCTTTCTGCCTTTAAAATAAGTCTCTTCAGAGAGGAGCTGAGCACTGAGTACTGAGCTCTGCTCCCTGGACGATGAGTCGCCCCTGCAGCAGTGATTCCATCCTGGTCACCATCCCGAGGTCTGGGTGGTGACCTCCTGTGGGGAATGGTGCACTTGGTAGGAGGAAACTGTGATTTCTGCCCTTTCTAGCACTTGCAGGGTTCCCAGGGGAACTCTTACAGACCCATCTCAAACTGAGATCCTCCAAAACCACTTTGTGCTTTGGAGTAGGTGTTTGAGCCAGGGCTCATCCTGCTCCCGTGCTCGTGGTGACACTGCATTCCACAGGCACCCTTTGTTCAGTTATCCCATGCCTTCAGGGTCCTGGAGTTCTGGGTTAATGATATATCAGAAGGAAAAATCATCAGATCACAGAGCAGTTTGAGTGGGAAGGGACCTTAAAGCTCTTCCAGTCCCACTCCTGCCATGGGCAGGGAGATCTCCCTCTAGCCCAGGTTGCTCCAACCTGGTCTCAGACACTCCCAGGGATCCAGGGGCAGCCACAGCTTCTCTGGGCAACCTGTACCAGGGCCTCCCCACCCTCCCAGCCAACAATTCCTTCCCAGTATCCCAGCTAACCTGCCCTGTGGCACTGGGAAGCCAGTCCCCCTTGTCCTTGGCCAGACACTTTTGGACACCCAAAGGCCTTTTTGTATTTTCATTCCTGAGTTTTCACCATGCTGTTGTCCTTCCTAGCAAGAATATTTTTACTCCTGCTAAGGTGGAGAACAGAGTCTGTGTCTCCCCCATTCTCTCCTTTTCCATTTCCCATTCCTCTCTCTGGCACAGGCTGACCAGCCTGGGGGTGTGTCCTGCAGGGGGTCCGTGGCAGGATTTTGGGTGAGGATGTATTTTCATGGCAATCCCTCCAGAGTGTGCCCTGGGGCTCCTTCCCTGACTGTGCTGCCCTGGTGACTTACCTGGAATTAGCAGTAACTCACACCTGCCTGGGACCAGTCCCCACTTGCCATCCCGTGGGCATCCCTAATCCCAGGCATCCCAAAGCCCTGCTCTGCCATGTGTGAGCTCACCCCACGCCGTTCCCATCCTCCAGAGCCTCGGATCGTGTGTGAGATACTCTGTGCTGCCTCTGTATTAATGATTCATCCTAACCTTTATGTCATCAGGAAGTGTCATTAGAGCGTGGTTATTTTTGTGCACGTAATTAGAATATGAAACAGATGAATCCCTGAGGAATTCCTCCTGGATCCTCCAGCCAGCAGGTTGTCTTTCAGCAGAACCCATTTGCTCCTCACTCTTACGGGGATGTAAGAGCCACAAATCACAACATTGACCTGTGCTGACAAACCCCTCAGTCAGCAAACCCAAACCCCACCGGGTTTCTCTCCAGAGCCTGCTCTCCGAGGGGTGCCCGGGGCAGATTCCTGGGTGTCTCTGTGCCCTCCTGCCTCAGTCACCAGTGATCCTTTCAGACAGTCCCTCCTTCCAGCTGCTCTCACTCCTGTTCCCTGTCCCTGCCTCGTGTCCCCAGCCGTGGTTGTCCCACCCTGCCCACCGAGCCCTTCATCCTGTGGTTACCTGGGGGCTCCTGGACGTGTCTGGTTTTGTCTCCCCCGGCCCCCAGAAGGCCTGGAGCTCTTTTCCTGTGCTGTGACAAGGCAGCACAGCTCATCCAGGATTAGGAGGCACTTCTTTGTTGTCAATATCTGTCGTGCATTTCCCCCGAGCTGGGGTTCCTGTCCCACTCCCTGCTGGGCCACATGCCCTGGCCTGCTCAGGCACTCGTGTGCAAACGTGTTTACAGGCTGTTTTTAGCTCTGTGCTCTTATTGCTGAGGGAGAATTTCATCAGTGACTCTTAAAAAGCTGGATCTGATCAGACACCCATTAGTTCTGGTTCTTATGCTCTTTAATTGGGTGGTTTCCACCACCACAGTACCTGTATCCTGCCCAAGGACCACCATGGGCAGTTCTTCTCCTCAACACAGATGGAGCAAAAGATCATCCAAAATTGCACCTCCCATGGGAGGGGAGCTGGGTTTGGCCTTCAGAGCAACTTGTCCCCCAGTCCTGCCTGGCCCATGGCCATGAAAAAATGCTGGAGCAGGAGCAATCCCTCTGTCTGCATGGACATCCCTGGTGTGGGTCTGGAGGGACAGGACACAGGGAATGGCTTCAAACTGCCACAGGGCAGGTTAGCTGGGAGATTGGGAAGGAATTCCTGGCTGGGAGGGTGGGGAGGCCCTGGCACAGGTTGCCCAGAGAAGCTGTGGCTGCCCCTGGATCCCTGGAAGTGTCCAAGGCCAGGCTGGACGGGGCTTGGAGCAACCTGGGCTGGTGGGAGGTGTCCCTGCCCATGGCAGGGGTGGCACTGGATGGGCTTTGAGGTCCTTCCCACCCAAACCATTCCATGATTCAATGACCACAAGCTTTTGGTGTTCTCTGGGAGAGGAGGTGGCCTCTCTGCTGTGTCTGAGCAGCAGGAATGGGGATGTTCTCATTACACTCCCCTTATGCTGCTGCTGCTCAGCCCGGGGGAACTTCCCAAGCTGTTGTTTTAACGACGGGGAAATTGGACCCGCAGCACTTCACGTGTCCCTGCTGTTGTCTGCAGAGCAGGGGAATCCCAGGACAGGAACTGTGGAGCTTGGGCTGGGTGCTCCCAGGATTCACCCCTTCTGCTCTGGCCCCGAGCACCCCCGGGCTGGGCTGGCCCCTCCACCCCCGTCCCCGGGCACCTCAGCCATGAGCCAAAGGGATAAAAGTGCCAGCTGAGGGGCCTGGAAACGAAACTGGGATAATTCTGAAAGATAACACTCGCTTTCAGTCTTTGTAATCCAAGTCGGTCGGGGAGCGGGACGGGAATTGAAGCCGTAGGAGTCCTGGGAACGCGGGGTGGGCGGCGGGGAGGAACAATCTGGTCCATCTTGAGCACAGCTACGGGACCCCCACGTGAGGCCCCGCTGGAAGGAGGGGGCAGCACATGCCCCAGAACTGTGGAAATGGCGGATGAAAGCAAAAATGTCAGGCTTTGAAAAGAGCCAGGGAAAAGGGCGGCATTCTGTGTGGTAACCGGGATTTTATTGTTTCCTGATCCCCACGCTCGGTCCCACAGCTGGGGGGAGAGCGGGGAATGAAAACAAACAGCGGCCCATGAATGAGGAGTTCAAACAGCTCGGAGGGGCTGGGGGGACAGACCTGCTGGGGGGGCTCTGGCAGCCGGGCAGCAGGAGGGGGTTTGGGCACGGGGAGGGGGCCCGGGGAAAGCCAAACATAGCAAAGCACAGGGGAGGAATCCTCTGGGTTCTGTGGGTTCTGCCACCTTTGTACCCAGAAAAGGGTTGGGTCTCTCGGTGGGAGCTGCTGCAGAACAGAACTGCAGAACATGGATTCCTCCAAACCTGGCCAATGGAAGAGCCAAGCGGCGCCTTCTCGCCTTCCTCCCCCTTCCCTCTGCCACAGTCCAGGGAGAATCCTCCTTCACCCGGGGATAGAATGAGGGAATTGCTCTCCTCCTCGACAAGACACGGTGTGTGATCCTGCAGGGAGTGGACATGGCGTGGGGACGGGGCTCTCTGTGCCTGATGTGCAGGGCAGGGGCAGGGAGGCAGGGCTGGGAATGCTCCCACCCTCCCTGGGGACAGGGTTAGACCACAGCCCCCTCCCAGGGCAGCTCCCACCCTCCCTGGGGACAGGGTTTGACCACAGTCCCCTCCCAGGGCAGCTCCCACCCTCCATGGGGACAGGGTTTGACCACAGCCCCCTCCCAGGGCAGCTCCCACCCTCCCTGGGGACGGGGTTTGAAGCCCAGCAGCCGAGGTTGCACAGCACAGCTGTCCTGGAGTCAGGGGGTTTATTGGAATTAAAGCTGAAAAAGCGAGCTGCAGAAAGAGCTGAGTAATGCCCGGAGCTGCCAGAGCAGTGCTGGGAACACACCGAGCCCGAGGCCTCCCAGCCTGGCAGAGGGATGAGCAGAGTCCTCCCAGGCTGGCAGAGGGATGAGCAGAGTCCTGCCCCACTGCTCTGCTGGAGGCTCAGCCTGGGCAGGCCCTGCCCTTGGCACAGGGAGCAGATGGAATTTCCCCCCA
>NW_021938941.1:395361-400094 GCF_001715985.3 Manacus vitellinus
GGTCTCACAGCATGTCCATAGATGGGTGTTGGGGTCTCACAGTGTGTCCATAGATAGATGTTGGGGTCTCACAGTGTGTCCATAGATAGATGTTGGGGTGTCATAGTGTGTCCATGGGTGGGTGTTGGGGTCTCACAGTGTGTCCATAGATGGGTGTTGGGGTCTCACAGTGTGTCCATGGGTGGGTGTTGGGGTCTCACAGTGTGTCCATAGATAGATGTTGGGGTCTCACAGTGTGTCCATAGATAGATGTTGGGGTGTCACACCACACTCTGCCCAGAGCACTTTTCTCCTCCCACTCTGGAGCACCCTGTGCCTCTGCAGGTTGGGACCATGACGTGATCAGACAGGGATGGAGGCCCATCCTCGGCACTGGGGGGGTCTGGGGGCTCCCAGCCTCTCCCCCTGCGTTGCCATGAAACCATCCCCGCGCCGGGTTTGAGCCGGGGATTGTGTTAATGCCTCGGCAGGGTTATTAGCCTGCCCCACTAACGAGCCTTTCATGTGTTCTGGGCGTGCTGGGGGGGAGCTGCTGCAGCCCCGGCCCGGCTGCTGTGCCACGAGGGGAAATTCAATTTCCAGCCAGCAATCGGGTTAACGGCACCGGCCGGGGGGGCTCGGCTTTGGGGGCCCTGTTCTGGTTTAAACATTTCCCTCCAAGAGTGTTTGCAGGGAGGGGGGTGGATTATTTTTAGCGCACGCTTCGATCGAGCTGGAATTACTCAGGCAGCAGCAGCAGCAGCAGCAGCAGCAGCTCCATGTGCAGCACGGGGAGGGCTTCTCCTCCCTTCCTGGGAGTAATGTAAATAATTTTTACATCACTGGTGGAAAGGAAAATGGCAAATGGCTGCAGAGCCCCAAATCCTGGAGGAATACCCTGCAGGGAAGTTCCAGCCCCGTGGATTTGGGTGCAGAGGGGGCTGCAGAGCAGGGGTGGGGTTCCCAGGGAATGGGGTTTGGGACCTGTGGCAGTCGTGGTGCCCTCCTGTGATTCCAGCACCAGCCTGAGCCTCTGAGAGCTGCAAGGACAAGACCCAAGTCCTGCAGCAAACCGGCCCGACAGCATTCCAGTTTTTATCACAGTAACTCAAGTAAATGTGTACTGGGGAAAAGCAGCCCAGGGGGAGCATCCCCTGAGTGCAGACACCCCAGAGCAAACCCCTGCTCCCTCCCGTGCAGCGTGGGCTGGATGAGCCTCATGCAAAGCAGGTTTAAATGTGGTTGGAGAAGTTTTCTCCAAAATCAGTTGTCAAGGGGGTTTCTGTTAAAATAGAAAGACGTGTAAATTGAAATTCCTCTGTAGTTCATTATTTCTGTCCTGAATTAATTACTATTCAGCCTTCCTGCGAGGGACTTGGGTTTGCTCTTGGCATCAGCCAGGAGGAGGTTGCTGGGGCTTTAGAGATGGGGATGAGAATTAAAACTGAGGTATTTTCCAACCTAAACGGCCCTGTGGTTCTGTGAAAACTTGCAGGAATATTTGGAAGAGAAGCCGTGGCTGCCCCATCACTGGAAATGATCCAGGCCAGGTTGGATGGGCCTTTGAACAGCCTGGGCTAGTGGGAGGTGTCCCTGCCCATGGCAGGGGTGGAGTGGGATGAGCTCTAAGGTCGCTCCCAACCCAAACCATTCTGGGATTCTCTGAAGTGCCAAGGAGGGCAGTGAGGAAGCTCATCCTGGGTGAACCTGTGGCTCACCTGGCAGGGCTGAAGGACCTGGAGCAGAGAGGACTGAGAGCAGGTTTGGGAGGTTTCAGGCCCAGCAAGGACCCGTTCACAGAGGAGGGGAGAGCTGCTGCCCCTGCCCTGCAGAGCTGGGCCATGTCACCAGCCCCATGTGCTGAAAACATCACTTTGGAGTTCAGGACACTCTGAATGAAGAGGTTTTTCACAGCATGTCGAATAAACATCTGCCAGGAGGGAATTAGGAAGAGTGGACCCAGCTGGGGTGGACGAGGTGTTTTCTTACAGCTGCATTTTCCAGTGATTCTGTTCGTTCCTGTGTCAGCAAATAATGTCCTTTCCCCACCTCACCTTGTAAACAGCAGCTCCCACAGCCCTCGGCTGCAAAACAGCACCTGAAGTTACAGAAAACACGTGTCATTTTTGTTACCTCTGTGACAGGAGCTGTGCAGCTTTCTGCAGCCTTCCAGCATGTTGGTGTAGTCACAGAGTCATCAAATCCTGGGGTGGTTGGGATGGGAAAGGACCCTGGAGATCATCCAGTGCCACCCCTGCCATGGCAGGGACACCTCCCACCAGCCCAGGGTGCTCCAAGCCCTGTCCAACCTGGACTGGGACACTTCCAGGGATCCAGGGGCAGCCACAGCTTCTCTGGCCTCAGCCCCCTCCCAGGGAAGAGTTTTTCCCAACAGAGGGGCCGAGGGCTGAGCAAGAAGAGCTGCAGAGAAAGCCCAGGGCAGTGTTGGGTCTGGGGGGCTCAGCTTAGTGCCCCTCCCACCCCCACCTGGGTATGGCAAGAATATCTGGGTGAGAAGATGCTTTATTTTTCCCAGGAAAGCCCCTGCAGCATGGACAGGGGCTCCCAGGGAATATCACTTACAGGCAATATGATGAAAGCCCTTCAGCTGGAGCCCGATGGCACTTGACGTGAGGCAGCCGAGCTCAGGGGCCAGTTCATCCTTCCTGGGGGAAGCATGGGAAAGGGGAATTAGGCATTGGACACACAGCATTTCACTTTCAGTGCAGCCCCTGCTGTCCTGGGGTGCCTTTGGACATCCAGGGCCGGGCTGTGTCCACGGGGAGGGTGCAGAGCCACGAACGGGAGTCACGGACCGTGTGTTCATGGTCTCCTTTTTGGTCTGTTCCCACTGTATTTTCTGGAGTATTTGGGGCATGATGAGATGTTTGCTTGTCTGAATCGCTTATCTGAAACCTGCTGGCTCCTGGGTTTATGTGTGTGCAAGATCCCTTTTATTTTAGTCTGTTCTTAGGAATAGGCTACGGAATAAAATGGAACAGTGGAGCCCCACCCCTGGAAGTGTTCAAGGACAGGCTGGACAGGGCTTGGAGCAACCTGGGATAGTGGAAGGTGTCCCTGCCCATGGAAGGAGATGGTCTTTAAGGTCCCTTCCAAGCCAAACCCTTCCATGATGATTCTGTGATAAAATCAATGTTTATTTCTTGAGAAACAAGATTTCTGAGTCTCTCGGTGAACACGGTTGATCACAGAGGTTCAAGGCCTTGCAGATGGACTTGGTGGTTGAACTCAATGATTCTAAAGGTCTTTTCCAACCTAAATGATTCCATGATTCCAAGCAGGACTGCTGCCAGCACTAGATCAAGTTAGTTCTGGCTTCATGTAGGCAAGCTCTGAAAACCTGTAAGGATGGGGGTCCTGGACCTCTCTGGGACCTGCCCATGAGGGAGCTTTTCCTAATGCCCATGTCCCACAAACCCCTGTGTTCAGAGTGACACGGGAGCTGGTTGTGTTCAGCCTGGAGAGGAGGAGGCCAAAGGAAATCCAGCTGAATTCATCTGTCCCCTCCTGAGCGAGGGGAGAGCAGAGCCAGAGCCTCTCCAGAGGTGCATGGTCACACAGGGGCTGGGGGATTCTGGCTGCATTTGGGAGAGAAATCCCCATGAGAGTGGTTAAAGTCTGGAGCAGGCTGCCCAGAGGGGTGGGGGGCCTCCCTTTGGGGGCACTCTGGGAGGTGAAGAAGACTCTGAGCAGCACTTTGCAGCTGACCCTGCTCCAAAGGGATGCTTGGTCTGCCCACCCTCCGAGGCTCCTTCCAGCCCGAGTTTTTCAAGGCTCTTTTCATCCCTTTCTCCTTTAAAACTCTCCTCTGTCTCGGTGGTTGTGGTAAATTTGACAGCAGGTCCCCAGAGAGGTGGGGGACCTCCAGCTAAAGTGTGGGGTGAGGGAGGTGATGGGGAAACAGCAGCTTGTAGAGCTGCTAAAAGCTCTCAGGGGCTCTGCTTCCCTCCCCTCCTGCCCCTGTGCTGAAGGGGTCTGTGCACAGGGCAGAGCTCAGCCCTTTTCCCTGGGAAATCCTGGGGGTGGTTTAGGTTAAACCTCACAGCTCTTGTATACAAGACTCGATAAGCCGGGGACAATAAATCGAAGTCAGCTCCCAAACATTTCAGGAGCCGGGTCAGAGGTTCCCTTCGTGGTTTCTCTAAATTGAAATCCACCTCCTGTGTCCTCCCCACTGCAGTTCCCAGGAAGGACGTGCAACGAGCCAGTGATTCCCAGGATTTTCTAAGGCTGAAGCTCTGGCAGAGCCAGAGAGGAGTTTACAAACCTGCTCAGATCCACCTCTGCCCTGCTCACAAAAGGCCTCCTGGGGCTGCCCACCCCCTGAGCTCTGTGATGGTCACCATGGAGGAGCAGAGTCGTGCCCAGCTCCTCCGTGGATCTGCCCCCTCAGCAGGGAGAGCTGCAGAAGCTCTCAGCTGTGCTGGGGAACAGAGGCACTGGACCAGCAGCCCCCAAAACCACAGGGATACCTCAGCTCCAGTGGTTGCTGGGCCTTGGAACGGCCTCAAGCTGCACCAGGGGATGTTTAGGTTGGAAATCAGGAACAATTTCTTCATGGAAAGGGCTGTGCAGCCCTGGCACAGCTGCCCAGGGCAGGGGGGAGTCCCCATCCCTGCAGGGATTTAGAAACCCTGTGGATGTGGCCCTTGGGGACAGGGGTCAGTGGTGGCCTGGGCAGCACTGGGGGACAGTTGAACTCGATGGTCTCAGAGGGCTTTTCCAACCGGACT
>NW_021938941.1:406145-406847 GCF_001715985.3 Manacus vitellinus
GGCTTGGAGCAACCTGGGCTAGTGGGAGGTGTCCCTGCCCATGGCAGGGGGGGGATTGGATTCATTTAAGGTCCCTTCCCACCCAAACCATTCTGGCATCCTGTGAATCTCTTTGCAAAGGTCCTTAAATGCCCAGCGAGGGGCATCACTTGGTGGGTCCTCCTCGTTCCCTCCCGTGGGCACCACGCACTGAGGACCTGCTGAGATCGTATTTTTTAAAACACGGAGCCCATAAGCCCATGTCTGTCCTCTCCTGTACTCCCCTTTTCCTCACATCAGCCCCTCTCCTTCCCCTGCCCATCACACCAGTGCCCAACCCTGGGCTGAGCTCTGGAGGCTTCACTGGGGCAGAAACTCCTTCGCAGCCAGTGGGGGCTTTCCAGGGTGAACATTGCACGAGTGTCCTCTGAGCCTGCAATGGTTCTGTATCTGTTTGGGATTTGGTGTGAAATCCAGGAGGATTTGAGTCCATAGGCAGGCACCTTGGGGCTGTCCCTGGCCTCGAGTAGGGGGGGCACCAGGAGCTGTGTCTGAGACTGGCACCCCTGGAGCAAAGCTGCTCTTGAGGCTCTTGGAGTGGCACAGCAGAGATGGGGTGGGTTGGGCTGGAAGAAAACCTAAAATAAAACCTTAAAATTCACTACATTAGTAATAAGCAAAGCTATATAAGGATATATAAAATATAAAAATACGCAGTGCCTA
>NW_021938941.1:408157-412756 GCF_001715985.3 Manacus vitellinus
AATGGGCTGCCCAGGGAAGGGGTGGATTCTCCATCCCTGGAGGTGTTTAAGAAGAGACTGGATGTGGCATCAGTGCCATGGGCTGGGAACCACAGCGGGGTTGGATCAAGGGTTGGGCTGGATGATCCCTTCCAACCCAGCTGATTCCATGATTCTGTGATTCTGTGATTCTGTGTTCAGCAGACACGTAACTCACCATATTGAGACAATAATTACAACCCCCTCTCCTGTTCCCCAGCCCAAAGACCTTGGGGGCATGTTTAGAATCTTTTGAACTTAAGGCAGTTGTTACTGTGAGGATGATCTTCCCTGCAAGGAAAGGATCTTCCAACCCAGCAAGTTACACCCACAAGTAGTTTAAGAATTGAACGTCACAAACTGGTCGTATTTACAAATCTGGTGACTGAACTATGAGGAAAAAACCAGTTTAATGACCGAAAGCAGGAGAACAAGCAGCCCCCCAGCCCAGAGTGTTTAGCCACCAGCAGCAGCAGCCAGAGGTGTTTTCAGCCCCCACTCTCTGTGGGCAGTGGGAGTTCAGACTCACCTGCTGCTCTCACTGCTCAACATGAGGAAGTTTTGCAGTCACACGTTTCAGGAGAATCCACGTTTTCTGTGTCACGGCTGTGTCAGCCCACGGGGGCTCCAAAACATGAAGACCAGCAGGTGAGGTGGACACTGAGCTCGGAGCAGGCACTGCCTCTGCCTCAAACACCAAAGAGGTTTTGGTCGTGGAGGCAGCAAGAGAGGACGGGACTGTCAGTCTGGTGTCAAGGAACTTGGCAAATACTGGGTCCCCTTCAGGGACCATTTCACTGCAAAGGAGGAGAAACTGGTCACTCTTCAGTCCCACCTATTCCAGCTCCACTCCTGGTGAAGGAAGCCCCTCCCAGCTGGAAGGGGTGCCCACACCCTGCGTCTCTCAATGCTGGCACTTGGGGTTTAAATGCTCCTTTCTCTTTTCTTGCCCATCTTGGTGCAGAACTCTTCATCTTTAGTGCTGCAGGAGCATGCTGGGGTGTAGAGCTGTGAGAAAAACAGCAGCAGGGCCTGGTCTTCCACATCTGACAGGTGTGGGGGTTCTTTCTAAACGTCACATCTTTGAAAATGGACATCCACCCATCTTGGTTGCTCTTGTCAGTGTCAGCAAAAGAAAGAAGGAAGGACAGAAAATCCACCTCTCCCTAAAGCACAGGTGAGGACTTCACCCACGTGTGGGCAAAGCCAAGGGGTGGGTATCTACTAAGAGAAGTTGGACTCAGTCTTAGAGGTCTTTTCCAACCTCAATGATTCTGTGATTCTTCCTGTGGACCTCGTGGTGCTTCCTGGGAAATCCCATTGGGTATCAGGAGTCGTGGTCAGTCCCATGCAGTGAACAAGAGCCCTCACCTCGATGCAGGGGTGGTTTATTTCTTTAAAAGATGACAGGTCACCTCCTGTGGAGTCACAGAGCTGGAGGTGGTTTCTCATTCCGGGGAGGGAAGATTGTGAATAGAAGCATCAAATCCCTTTGTCAGATGGATGGGCTCCCTCTCCAAACAAACCAAACATGGAAATAAACCTCCCAGAACTGACACCGCATCTCCAAACCAGACAGATTTTAAATAGCAGTTTGCATTTATCAGGTGCTCAGGGGATGTATCCTCCTGGAATGATCTGGAACCATCTTCCCCGCTGCCTAAAGGAGCTGCTGCCAGCAGAAGGTGAGGGAAGGAAGAGGCTGTGAAATGGCAGCAGAGGAGCACAGGGGTGCCAGTGAACACTTCAGTTGGTGCCAGTGGACCCTCTGAACTGGTGTTAAGTTGGTGCTGCAGGGAGGAGCAGGAGCCCTCAGCCCCAGAGCCCTCGGCACAGGGAGCGGCCTCTGCGTGTTCGGTGACAGGGGACGTCCCCTCCGAGATCCACAGCCCCCCTGGGAGAAGGAGGTGCCTTTTCCTCCTCCCTGTCGGTAGGAAGAAGCTCCTCATCCCCGAGCACTCCCAGCACCGGCAGCAGAGCAGGCATTTCCAGGGAGGCAGGGTGCCAAATACCAGAGGCGAGCGCTCCATCTGTTGCTGTGGGTGGTCCAGTCGCCTCCTCTGCATCCCCACGGCAGGTTTGGTGGTGCAGCGAGAGCTCCCCGCTGGTTCCTCTGGCAGCTGCCTGTCCTTCCCCCCGGGCAGGGTCCCTTTCTGCCCCCAGGACACGTGAAGGGGAGCAGCAGCACCGAGAGCCCGCCCGGGCACTGATCTGCTGCTTGGGGTGACAAACAAGTGACCATGGCAGGACACAAAAACACTGGATCTCTCATCGTTTTCCAGCCTTCCCCGGGCTCTGTGTCCATCTGCCTTTTCCTGGGAAGGTGCAAACCCCTCCCTGCAGGGTCTGCAGCCACCAGAGCCGAGGTGATTAATCAAGGGCTCGTCGCTGCCTCTCCCCTAACGAGGCTCCTTCGTCAGGACCTGCCGATATCGCCCAGAGTGAAAACTTGTGGTTTCTCCAGGTTTTTAGCAGCTGACAGCACCTCAGATATGTGTTGCAACGAACCAGGTGTTGTAGAAAACTATTCAGGGCTGGGCTGACGTGCTGCAGCCACGTCCTGGCAGCGTGGGGGGACTGGGACAGCAAATCCCCAGGAATCCCTCAGCACACGGATTTGATGGGCCACTTTAACAAAAACATTGACATTATCTGTGCTAACTTCTGCATGTCCACCAGATCCTTATTAAATGTGACAGTGGGAGAGAGGAGCAGAAGGGAGTGAAGCTCTGGGTGCTGTTCCACCTCTCCCATGACCTTGGAGCGGGCAGAGAAACCAACAGCTCATCTTTCCTCCCAGGGCACGAATCTGTGAGCCGTCCCCATCAGTGTGGAAAATTCTAGAGCAGGAAACCTTTAAAGGGTTGGATCCCAGGGATATTCATCGGGCAGTTTTGAGGTTAGAAAAGTTTCCTCTATAGGTGATCTCTTGATCTTCCACTTGGTAGAGGATTACCAAGACTGGTGTTTGGAGATCACAAAGTATGACTGTTATAATAAAACATCCTGATGGTTTCTGGGTGAAATATTCGGGTACAGAGGCCGCCATCAAGTTATAAAATCAGTTCTGCTGTTGATCATCTCAACAGAGAAGAAGACAATCCCGTGGGAATTCTTGGATCCACTGCTGCCCCCAGAAAGGTGGACATTCCTCTCCTCATAACCACTGTGGTGGCTGATTCAGTGACTAGAAAAACTCTTCCAAGAAAAAAAAAAGTGGTCGCCAGACTCCGTAATAAGTTTCCTGGAACGCTCCTTCCGGAAAGGCAGTCTGCACAATTAGTGCTATTTCATATTAATCACGCAAAATCAGGCAAATCCGAGCCCGGTGGAGAGCACAGGAAACAGGATAAAATGTTGATGCTTGCACGTAATAAAATCATTGGAAGTCCCAGCCCGGAGGGCTCCGGGGCTGCTGCACAGACATGTCCAGGGGGGATCAGAGCATTATCCAGCTGTTCCACAGGGGGGACGTGAGACCAGGCTGCTCCAAACCCATCCAGCCTGGCCTTGAACACTTCCAGGGGTGGGGCAGCCACCCCCATGATCCAGGAGGATCATTGTGTTCCCAGCATCACAAGAGGCAACAAGCACCATCCCTGACCCACCTCTGTTGTGGCAGCAGCCAGTCTGATGGTCCTGGTGCCAGCTCTGTCCCCGTGCTGGTCCTGGACAGTTTGGGTCACTGGCAGGACAAGCAGGTCCCTCCAGCACGTGGAGTGCCCAGGCAGGTCAGTGTCACCCTGGGGACACCCACGGGGTCACATCCCCAGCTGTGTGACAGCGAGGAAGAGGATTCCTCCCTCCAGCCATGCAGGAGGGTGAGAATTCCAACAGCTTTTGTCCCACTCGAACCTCAGTGATCTGGAGAGCGACTCTGCCCAGAGGGGGAGGAGGGTGAGCCACCCCACCACGAGGTCCTGGGGGCTGTCTGTGCCCTCGTGCTGCCATGTCACAGGGAGGAGCACGAGGCAGCTCGTGCTGAGCTCGTGCTGAGCCAAGGTGATCACCAAGCAGGTGCTCAGGGAACGAGGCAGAGCTGGGCTGTGCCAGGGCAAGCCTCCACCTCTGCTGCTCTGGGGGCACTGGGGGTGTCCCAGCACCACCCCAGGGAGAGCTGGTGGGGACGAGTTGGGGCAGTGGCAGCTGGCACAGTGACCCCCCTGATTTCTGCGTGTCTGCTCTGCCCCAGGTACGAGGAGGAACCTGCGCAACGACCTGCTGGTCGCGGCCGATTCCATCACCAACACCATGTCCTCGCTGGTGAAGGAGCTCCACTCAGGTGAGGCTGGGCTGGGCAGCACAGGAAAAGGAGAGATGGGAGCCACGGGTTGGATGGGTTTTTGTTAAAACTAAAGCATAATGTGGGATTACATGTCTTTGCTCTCAGTGAAAAATTGTGTTTATGGGCAACACCCTCGGCCTGGGCAGTGCTGGGAGTAGGCTCAGTGATCTTGGAGGGCTTTTCCAACCTCAGTCACTCCATGGTTCTATCATTGAGAACTCCAGCACCTTTTGAAGAGGCTTCCCATTGGTTTTATCCCTGGTGGGGAGGGCAATACCCTGCGGGTGCAGCCCTGG
>NW_021938941.1:413380-414587 GCF_001715985.3 Manacus vitellinus
TGGACATGGCACTGGTCTGGTTGAAAAGGCGGGAGTCAGTCACAGGTTGGACTTGATGATCCAGGAGGGCTTTTTCCAACCTAAATGCTCCTGGGATTCTGTTTCTGGGCTGCCTTGGCTGTTAAGGAAGGTGTTCTGTGTCCGGACTGACCCTCCTGGTCCCTGTCCCACCTTGTGCTGGACCCACACTTGTGTCCCCCCAAACTCCTCCCGGTCCGTGACAGACCCCACGAGGCTCTGCCTGTGATGGAGCCGCCCCAGTGATGAACAGGGCTGATATTTTACTGCCCAGCAGTAAATCCCCCTCTGCCAGCCCCGTGTCCCAGCTGTGGGGGCAGCTGGGAGTTAATAAAGTTGTCCATGGCTGACAGCAGCACCGGCAGCGCCGCCTGTCCCTCCCATAAATCACCTCAACTCTTCCCCCGGGGCTGGAACACGGAGAACAAACCTCTGCCCAAAGCACAGTCTGCAGTCTTTGGCTTTTTTGTTTTCCATAGCAGAGCAGGTGTTGTAGAATCATGGAATTGTGGGATATCCTGAGTTGGACCCACCAGGATCATCCATCCAACCCCTGGCCCTGCACAGACACCCCAACAATCCCCCCCTGTCCCTCAGAGCCTTGTCCAAACCCTCCCTGAGCTCTGGCAGCCTTGGGGCCGTGACCATTCCCTGGGGAGTCTGGTCAGTGCCCAACCACCCTCTGGGGGAAGAACCTTGTCCCTAAATCCAGCCCAAACCTCCCTGACACAGGCCCAGCCATCCCCGTGGCCACCAGCCGTGTCAGGGATGTGCAAAGCCGTGTGGATCACAGGGGAGTGGGAAGGGGGTGAAAATGGAGGCACTGGCAGGCTCCTGCTCGAGGAGGTGCAGGGACCAAGGCAGGCTCCCCTGCAGTGGTGTCGTTTGTGTAAATCAGGAAAGGCATGAGTTATCCTCAGCTGAGCCAGCGGGATTTCACACCTCCCGTCCCGGAGGTGAGCTGTGGGAACAGACACCTCCCCCGGCCCAGCTCCCCCGTGCAGCCACAGCAGGGTGTGGGGAGGGTCTGGGAGGCACCAGTGCCTGCACCTCCCACCCTCCCTGTGCCTCTGGTGCCTCTGCTCTGGCCCAGGGAACAGATTCCCTTGGGAGGGGAACGCTGCGGTGTCACCCCGTCCTCTGGGGGCTTCCAGGGATGTTTCAGTCTCTGCCTTCTCCTGCAGTGATG
>NW_021938941.1:416307-421605 GCF_001715985.3 Manacus vitellinus
TGCAGGTGGATGGCTCTGGATGCAGGTGGATGGATCCAGGTGCAGGTGAATAGATGTGGGTGCAGGTGGATGGATGTAGGTGCAGGTGGATGGCTCCAGGTGCAGGTGGATGGATCCAGGTGCAGGTGGATGACTCTGGATGCAGGTGGAGGTCTCCAGGTGCAGGTGGATGGATCCAAGTGCGGGTGGATGGCTCTGGATGCAGGTGGATGACTCTGGATGCAGGTGGATGGCTCTGGATGCAGGTGGATGGCTCCAGGTGCAGGTGGATGGCTGTGGGTGCAGGTAGCTCCAGGTGAAGGACCCCCCATGGCACAGGTTTTCCTGATGGCTCCAGTCACTGTCCCTCTCTCCAGCCTCTGCCACGGGCTGACATCATGGCCGTGGTCCCTTTGCTGTGTGTGTTCAGCTTTCAGGGATGTTTTTCTTCCAGCAAAGGTCACCACGCACAGAAGTGTGTGAGAGGAGGAGGAGGAGCTGCTCCAAGTGCTGTGGGAAACACAGCTCAGGTGTAGGGATCAGACAGAACCCAAAGTGTGTGTGGGGGGTCACCAGTGAAGTCTCTGAGTGGTGACCCCATCACCTGCCCAGCCCCTGCCCTCGTGACCTTGGCTGGACAAGCGTCCAGAATCCCTGTGCCCAATCCCAATCCCACATGGGCAATGCCACAGTGTCACTGGAGGCCCCTGTCACCCCTGTCTCCCTGGTCTCCACACCAATCCACCCAGACTTTCTGGTGCCAGTGAATCCACGGCACATTGCACAGGAGTGATTCCAGCTGGGAGTGATCACTGTGGCCCTGGGATTTTCTGACCCCTGAGCAGGGTGGGGGTGGAGGGGGATCTGCCGGGATCTGCTCCCCACCTCGTGCCCCACAAACCCCACAGAGCCCCACAAACCCCCACAGAGCCCCACAAACCCCCACAGAGCTCCTCACGGGCCCTCCCGGGGACGGGACCTCTCTCAGGGCTCACTTGGTCTCTGCTTCCCATGTTTCAGACCCAGACACGAGGAACAGCCTTGGAGGGGTTTGAATCAGCCCAGGCATTTGTCTGGCCTGAGCCAAACCCGATTCCAGCATCAACAAACGGGGACTTTTCAGCCCTATTTTGTTACAGGCACGTTCCCCTCTGGCTGCGCCGAGGCGGCAGATCTCACGTTTCTCCCAAAAAGAGCTCATTTCCCCGAGTTTTCCCATCCAGTGAGCTCTGCAGAGCATCCAGGTGTTTGGAAACTCTCTGTTCCCTTGCCCAGCAGTGTTTGAACTCGTGGGAAGGAGCGCGGGAAGCTCGATCCTGGCTGAAACGGGAGCTCCCAAAGCAGGATCTCCCTGGCTCCCAGTCACAGGACCCTCTCTGCCCCAGAACATTCCTCTTCAGTGGAATATTTTAGATGCTTACCAGATGACCCGCCTGGTTTTTCCAAATATGCATTGTGCCTTGCATGGGAAATAGGGAAAGGGGGATTCTGAGGAGCTGGAATATGATGCATGGGAGCAGAGATGTAACACAAACCGCTCCGTTACTCATCGAGCAGCCGGGCAGGGACGGCTGAGACGTGTGTCCAAAAGCAGGGCTGGATCCAAAAGCCTCCGTGTGGAATGTAAATATTATCCCTGCCAGGGAAAAAGTGATTTCTTAATGTCCCAGAGTCAGTGAGGTAAAACCTGGCAGGGCAATCGAGGAATAATCAATATGTAGGTGCAGCCCCGGCGTGGGCACCGTGGGAGCTGCTCCAGCCCCCGTGGTGAGGGGTGTCAGTGCCTGGGGGGTGTGGGTACGTCAGGGATGGGTGGTACCAGGGCCCATGTTACCTACAGGGGTCTGTGGACATGTGGACTCCGAGCTGTGCCCACAGGGAGCTGTGCCTGGGCTTCATCCTGGGCACAGCAGCCCCGGCTCAGCAACACCCTCCCATCTGGAATGAGCAAAAAGAAACATCCCTGGCAGCTCACATACTCCCCACCTCCTGCAGACATGGACAGGGGACATGCTGGTCCTCATGGGAACTCCGCTGTGAGGGGTTTCAGAGAATCATCATGGAATGGTTTGGGTGGGAAGGGACCTTAAAGCCCATCCAGTCCCACCCCTGCCAAGGGCAGGGACACCTCCCACCAGCCCAGGTTGCTCCAAGCCCCATCCAACCTGGCCTGGGACACTTGCAGGGATCCAGGGGCAACCACAGTTCCTCTGGGCAGCCTGTGCAGGGCCTTACAGGGAAGAATTTCTTTCCAATATCCAATCCAAATTGATCCTCTCTCCGTTTAAAACCATTCCCAGGGACGTCATCATCCCTGGGCTTCCTCAGAAGTTTCTTTGTGGAGTTATTTCCTATTTCCCTGTGTCCCCATAATCAATCCCAGCCCTCTCTTCCCTGCTGGAGACAGTGACGTCCCCGCACTTGGTGCAGCTTCAGGGGGGATGAAATCATCCTGGAGGCCTCCAAGTTGGCTCCGTGGTCTGTGGTTGGGATCACGAACTCAGCGACGTCTTCGGAGACGTCCGTGAGTTTTCCAGGCTCGGCAGAGCCCAGCTGGGAGCTGGCAAAGCCACCTCAGCCTCGGCGTTCCCGCCGTGCCTGGGACCTGGCACTGCGTGTCCACGTGTTCCCCTCTGCCAGGCTCTGCTCCAGGTGGGATGGGATGCTGGCTCTGCCAGGGCTGTCCTGCAGTCCCTGTTTGCAGGGTCCTGCTGCCTCTCCCCCAGGACAACGTCACCTGAGACTCTCCATGGGCTGCTCCCTTCCTGTACTGACCATTTGGATTTCATAACCCTCAAACCACTGGAAAAGGGACTAAAGAGCTGGGATCAGCTCAAACTGCTGAAAAAGCACAGTTTGCTGCCCCATCAGATTTCCTAGACAGAAACATCCAATTTTAAATTGGATTTCAGCACTGGCACAGGCTGCCCAGAGAAGCTGTGGCTGCCCCTGGATCCCTGGGAGTGTCCAAGGCCAGGTTGGACGGGGCTTGGAGCACCCTGGGCTGGTGGGAGGTGTCCCTGCCCATGGCAGGGGTGGAATGGGATGAGTTTTAAGGTCCCTTCACACCCAAACTTCTGGGGTTCTATGGAAGGCACCTGCCCTGTGGCAGTGATAAAGGTGACACTTGGATCAAATCAGTGTGTGCAAGTAACTGGTGGGAGAGACTGAAGAAAACTGAAGCAGAGCCTTCTCCAAGGTGCCCAAGGAAGGGAAAGAGAGACAATGGGCACATGGAAACTCTGCTTGGACATAACAAGTACTTTTTTACCCCGAGTGTGGTCAAGCACAGGTTGCTCCAAGAGGCTGTGGGGTCTCCACAACCTCAGGGTGAAGGTCCTGAGCAGCCTGTGGGGCTGACCCTGCTCTGAGGGGTGGGACTGGACAATCCCATGCTGGGATTGCTGGGCTTTGGGGATCAGCACTTTTCCACTTGTCTTTCAGAGGACTTGCTGTGTATCCCCAGCTGTGCAGTTCTGGGGGAGTCCAATCTGGAGGAATAAGAGGTGGGGGAGTAGATCCTTCATTTTATGGGAAATAAAATGATCCGTTTCCTAACCGTGCCCTTCCCTGTGTTGCAGGTTAGGAGGGCAGCCGAGGCTGGACAGCAATTCAGGTAAGGACAGATGGATTTCTCTTCCCATCTCCAGCAGTGCATAGGCCTGAGCTCCTGTCACCTCCTTCTCCTGTCCTTCCTCTCCTGTTTCTGCACCAGGAACGGTCCCACCTGCCCATCCCTCTGCAACGTTCAAAAGGATGTTTTTCATAAATCCCAGAATGGTCTGGGTTGAAAAGGACCTCAAAGCCCACCCAGTGCCACCCCCTGCCATGGACAGGGACACCTTCCACTAGCCCAGGGTGCTCCAACCTGGCCTTGGACACTTCCAGGGATCCAGGGGCAGCCACAGCTTCTCTGGGCAACCTGTGCCAGGGCCTCCCCACCCTCCCAGCCAAGAATTCCTTCCCAATATCCCATCTAACCCTGCCTGGTGGCAGTGGGAAGCCATTCCCTGTGTCCTGTCCCTCCAGGCCTTGTCCCCAGTCCCTCTCCAGTTCTCCTGGAGCCCCTTTAGGCTCTGGAAGAGGCTCCAAGGTCTCCCCAAAGTGGGAAAACACCGTTACCTCCCGTGAGAGCAGCGTTATCTCCAGTTTTGTTGGTGTCACTTCCATAGGAAGAGGCCTCGTCGGGGATGTGGGACCCCGTGGAGATGGACACTGTCCAGACATACCAAACCCACAATCTCTCCCCCAGAGAGCCAGGGCTGTGGGTTATACCAAGGCCCAACAGATGGACAGACAGACAGGTGGGGCCGAGGGCGGGAGGGGAGGGAGCCCCAGCTCTGTGTGCCAAGTGTGACAATGTCTCCACAGACCTGAGCCAGATCCTTATCTCTCCCACCTGAAACGCTCCTGGGAGGGCACTGCTCGGGTTTCCACACTCCCTGGATGTTTGCCATCATTCCCATCACTCCCATTCCCCCTGGGAAGCGGGGTCCTGGCACAAACCCTGCCATGGACACACCTAGAATTGGCCAGAAAGGGACAGGGACAGGGGCAGGAGGGGACCTTCCTCTGGGACCTTTTCCCTCACGCTGTAGTTGGGTGGTTGTAGGAACCAGGCAGGAGAAGGAATTTTATCTTTAACTGAGCCCCAGCCCCCTGTGGTCATGGGCCAGGAGAATCAGTGATGGATCCAACCACAATTTGGGATAAACCCACCAGTGTCCTGTGCAGGCAACTGGCAAAGGAGAAAAAAGGGGATTTGCCCTTCCTGTCTCCAGCCGCTTCAGCAGCGGAAGGAGAGAACCCCAGAGGGGCCTGGGAGCCTTTCTGACAGTTTTTGCATTAGAAATTCAAGTCCTGCCTCATCTGGGAAACAATCTGGTAACTCAAGAAGGAGTGAAATTATAGTGTTGGAGGGGGAGCCAGCACAGGGAGCTGTTTGGGCCCCAGTGTGTGGCTTTTCTTCACATCCCTCTACCCTGATGGCTCTGGAGAAAGGGATGTCTGTGACCCTGTCACCCCTCAGCACTGATGTGGAGATGAGGTGCTCCAGCAGGGCCTCCAACACCTCCCAGGAGCAGCTGACAAGCTCTGAATTAGAGACCACTGAGAAAATGAGAGGGGAACCACTTTCAGGCTTCTTTATCCTCCTGAAAGAATGGGAAAGGACAAAAAAGAAAAGCAAAACCAACTCTTTAAATTGTGGTGGTTCTTCCACCTTGAAGAATTTCCTGCTGGAAAGGGTGGTCAGGCACTGGCAGGGGCTGCCCAGGGAGGTTTGGAGTGCCCAGCCCTGGAGGTGTCCCAGGAAGGCCT
>NW_021938941.1:428911-429851 GCF_001715985.3 Manacus vitellinus
GGGGGGGCCCAGGGACCCCCAGCTCTGCCAGGGTGGGGAGTGAGTGCCTGGGGAGCACCAATTCCGGGTGGAACATTCCAGCAGTGTTGGGGCCGGCTGGTTCCTGGTGCTGCCCCATCCGTGGGATGGGTGGTCAGAAGAGCAGAGCTGGGACCAGCCCCCCCGACCTCCCTGGTCAGGGGTTATCCCTGGGGATAATTGCACCCGTTCCCCAAACGAGCTGCCAGGGCAGAAGCAGTTACAGAGGAGCTGGTGGGGCAGGAGAGCAGGAATGTGGGGGCAGGTGGGCACCACGCTGCCAATGTGGCCGTGGCACCATCTGAGCCCCCACGTGCCCTGGGATGTAGGGATGGGGCTGGGAAGGCCGAACACCGGTGGCTGAGCGGGTCTGAGGGATGTGGGGGTTTCTCAGGGCACAGCCCCTGTGGGGCTCTGCAGCCTCCTGAGGGCCTCTGGAGCACGGAAGGGATGGGAGCTGCCAGCTGCCACAGAGCAGGATGGCTCTGCTGGAGCACAGAGATGCCAAGACCTGGCATGGAAGATGGTCAACCTGTGACCATCCTCCTCCTCCTTCTCCTCCTGTGCCCAGCCCAGCGCCAGCACAGGGCTCCCTGGCCGCATTCCCCTGCCAGCAGCATCCCCCAGTGATGGTCCCACACCCCTGCCAGGACTCCAAGTGTCCCCTGGGTGTTCCATCACTGGCACAAGGCCTGGCACATCCTGGAGAGGCGGCAGAGCCACTGTGGTGACGTGTGGCACCGTCACGGAAGGCAGAACTGCAGCAGAGCCGGGCGTGGGGCTGTCCCCAGGATGGGATTTGGGGGGGTTAATCCCAATCCCAGCCCGGCAGGACTCTGCCTTTGGGATCTGGGGGGTTGATCCCAGCCTGGTGGGATCCTGCCCCTGGAGTTTGCAGGGTCAATCCTGGCCCAGCAGGACC
>NW_021938941.1:433181-434599 GCF_001715985.3 Manacus vitellinus
CTGGGGGGTTGATCCCAGCCTGGTGGGATCCTGCCCCTGGAGTTTGCAGGGTCAATCCTGGCCCAGCAGGACCCTCCCCGTGGGATTTGGGAGGTCAATCCCAGTCCTGTGCTCTGGTCCAGGGGCACCTGCCCCTTTCCAGCCAGGATCCCAGCACCCATGGGAGGCTCCTACAGGACACCCATGGGAGCAGACAGGGCCTATCCTTCCAGGGAACGCACCATTAATTAGCATTATTAATTAATGCCTTATTTTGCAGTGCCCCCCTGTGCACTGGGCGCCTTCCAGCACTGAGGGCAAGGGGGGGCCCTGCCTGGGGGGATCCTCCTGGCACTGCAGCACAGCTGGAGCAGGAATGGGGCTGCCACAGCACAGCCAGGTGCCGCTGGGGCCCTCCATGCCCATGCCAGGGGCTGTGGCACCAGCTGGGGACCCTGGGCACTCATCCGGGTGGTGCTGGATATTCCCAGGGATCCCCCAAGGTCAATCCATCCTCGGCACCTGCCAGCACCAGCTGGGGCCCAGGCCAAGCCCAGGCTTTGGTGGACCAAAAGCATCACCTGTGCAGGTGTTGGAGAGAGCAGCGTGAGCCCCCTGAGGCTCCTCTGGCTCTTCCAGTGCTCCTCAAGTCCAGCCCTGAGCCCCCGATTCCAGGTGCTGCCGAGCAGCTGGTGGCTTGTCCTGGCGCTCCCCTGGCTTTTCAGTCCCACCCCAGCTCCCACGGCACCACCAGGCCCCCCTGTCAGATCCTTAGGGAGGAGTTACAAATCCCCTTCACAGGGGACCCCCCAAATTCCAAGGCCTGGGATCCACTGCCATGGATCTCTGCCTGCTGATGTTCCCTGGGTGTCCATCACCTGCTTTCCAGCCTCCCGAGGGGCCTCCAGGCCAACACCTCGCAGGGACAGGACTGAGGACACACCGATCCCCACTTGGCCCTGGCAGCCCCTGGCTGGGGAGGGTCCGGGGGGACTCCACACACGCCCTGAGTGGGGTACCCTGCAGGAAGAAGCTCCCGGAGACATCCTGGCAGTTGCCCGGGGTGGCAATGGCACCAGGGACCCAGGGGACAGAGCTGGCACAAACGTGGGGAGAAGGCATGGCTTGGCTTGGTCTGGCGTGGCCTGGCTTGGCATGGCTGTTTGGCAGGGCTTGGTATGGCACGGCATGGCTTGGCTTGACATGGCACAGCCCCTGACTGCACTTGGCTTGGCTTGATCTGGCACAGCCTGGCTTGGCGTGGCATGGCTTAGCTTGGCTTGGCACTGCACAGCCCTTGACTACACTTGGCTTGGCTTGGACCAGCCTGGCCTGGCACGGCTCAGCTTGGCACACCATGGCACGGCCCTTGACCACACTTGGCTTGGGCCGGCCTGGCTTGGCACAGAACGGCTTGGCTTGGTCTGGCATGGCCTGGC
>NW_021938942.1:0-2080 GCF_001715985.3 Manacus vitellinus
CAGGTAAAGAGGAAAAATCCACCCCTCTGGCAGCAGGCAATGACTGTATCTAGGGCGTTTGGGCACTCGCCCCTTGGCCAGCGGGGTGTCCCAGCACCGCCACCTCCTGAGCTGTGCCTCAGGTGCAGGAGGGGCAGAGCTGGAGGAAGGGCTGGTCATCCGGGGGGAGCGGCAGCTGTGTGTGTGTGGCAGGGCTGGAGCAGAGTCAGGCGCCAGCTCCTCCCTCCGGTCCAGACACATTTGCAGCTGGGGAGGGTGGCACCTCCTGGGAAAACTCCGCCTGGCTCTTGTTCCTCTCCGTGGTTACCGTGTGACTGACCCGGCCCCTCTGTGCCCCTCTGTGCCCCTCTGTGCCCGCAGTGTACGTCGTGGAGGAGCGGCGGAGGGACGACACGGGCGAGAGCGCCTGCCTGACAGCCTGCTGGACCGCGCTGTGCTGCTGCTGCCTCTGGGACATGCTGACCTGAGCCGCCCGCAGAACGCCATGCAGCCTCCCCACTCCTGCCCCCCGACTTCTTTTTTTCTGTTACTGTAATCAACTGCTCTGCTTTGCACAGCCAAGAGGTTCCCGTCTGTCCGTCCTAGCGCCTTGTCGGGGGTGGGGGGGTGCAACTCCTTTATTTTAGTAAAGGAAAAGGAGAGGGAAAAAAAAAAAAGGAGAAAAAAAAAACCCTTTTTAACATTTCTAAGACTTTTGTTGTAACTTTGAAGAATGTGCTGATGGTGTATTTCAGCCAAAGGCATTCTGATGAAATGTATATTTACCAGTTGAGATTTTCCTAGCCCTAGAGACGAAGACATACGCAATAATTAAAGCCAACAGTTGATTTTCTTCGCTAGGTCCCGGCTGTTTCAGTCAATCTGTCTGTGCAGGGTCGGTGTCCCCTGGTGCTGTGTGTCCTCAGCCCCCCACGGGCACTGGCTCTGCAGGTGGGAGTCCTGGGTCTGGCGCCTCCAACCCCCTCATCCCACACAGGGCGGCACAATTGGGTTTTCATCCCTCGGGGTTGGGCGGGCACATCCCCTTCTGGGACCAGCGCCCTCTCCAGCAGCTCCTGGAGAAGCACAGGCTGAGCTGCTGCAGCTCCTGGGGAAGGACTGATCCCAAGCTGTGATCCATCATCCCCTGCTGCAGAGCAGAGGCTTGCAGGGGGTAAATTAATGGATAAGAAGATACAAGGCCATGGATTAATTTAGTGCAGAAGATTTAGAGCTGAAGCTGTTCCATGGCACGCCTGGCCAGAAGAGGGATAAAAAGCTTTTGTCTGCAGAAAAGTGGGAAAACCTGCTGCTGGTCCCAGGGGGTCGCATCCCACTGCCCCCCCCAGGACCAAACCTGATGCACACACCAGCTTTGCTTTGCAGTGCCCGGAGAATGCCCAGGGATCTTGGATCTGTTTGCCAAGGGCACTGCCCTCACTGTCCCTCTGCTGGCCCTGGTGCTCTGTGCACCTCAACTCAGAGCTCAGCAGTGCAAGTTTGGGGCTCTGGTGTGGGGTTTGGGGTTGATGAGAGCCCCTGGCAGCTGCCTGCCCCAGGAGCCTTAATGCCCTTGCCTGCCCCCCTGCAGCCCTAAGCTCAGCTCTGTGGCTGGGTTCCCAGAGCTCCCAGGAATGGGTGCTGTCACCTTCCCTGTCACTGTCACCTCCCTGGCAGCTTGGCAGCTGCGGGGGCACAGGAGGGGAGTCCTTGGCTCACCCTCCTCTGTGTGTGGGAGGGAAGTGGAGTGTTGGGCTACCCTGTGCCCATGGCCCTCCATGCCCCCTCCAGCCCTGTGCTCCCCCCCAGACTGGTTTTGGCTCTTCCCAGCCAAGGGAATGGCTCTGTCCCTGCCAGGCCTGAGGGAGCCTCAGCCCTGCACACTCCCCTCAGCTCCTTGCCCTGTCTTGGGTGCAGCAGGAGCTGCTCCCAGCAGGGGAGGGGGTGAGGACTCAGTTTTCCTGCTCTGGCACCTGTCCCAGACACCAACCAAGTGGCTGCAGCAGCACTCTGGGTGCCACAGTGCCCGTCCTTGGGGACAGGCAGGGCACACCACATCTCCCATGCTCCAGCAGCAAAGGCCACCCCAGGTCCCAGCACA
>NW_021938943.1:0-2169 GCF_001715985.3 Manacus vitellinus
TAATAATAAGAATTCCTTAATCTTAAGCTTTAAAAAAGTCCAGTTTAACCTGGTTAAAAACCCTCCAGTTTAACCTGTTTTTTGTGGGGTTTTTTTAATAAATAAATAAATATTTTTTAAAAAAAATCAGCAACAATGCGGCAAAAGCAGAAAGAAAATTTCCCTCGATTTTGGCCGAGGAAAAAGAGGATAAAAGGTGGAAAATACCAATAAAAGTTTTTGTTTCAGTGGGTGGCAATGGAGGGGGGAGGGTTCTGCAGTTTTTCAGGCAGCAGAATTTCTATTCAAATTTTGCTTTTTTCCTTTATCTTCATTCCAGCAAAGCATTTCCAAGCACCTGGGAGAGCATCTGAGAAATCCCTGGATCCAAATGTTCCGAGATAAGGAAGTGTTTGAACACTTCCAACAGTCGGGATTCCAAACACATCGGGCACAAAAACCCAAACACGCCCTAAAACAAAACTGCCCCCTCCTGAAAAGGGGGTTGGAAATATTCCATGTTCCTTTATTTTTGTTCTTTTGGATTTCTGAGAAAAAGATCTGGTGATTTAGGGGGGGAACCTCGGATTTTTTGGGAGCCAGGAGCGTCGTCCTGGCTGGTGGAATTGCCAAGGAAGTCTCGATGATCAAGAAGATCAAAGGCTTGAATTTTTGGGGATAAAAATGGGGATGGTTTAAAGACATTCTGAGGAGTTTTGAACCTAAAAGAGGGATAAACCCCAGAGGGCTTTTCCAACCTAAACAATTCCATGATTCCATGAGATTCCACGGCAGCTAAATCCTGCCAGTCACTGCCACAGTGTCAGAGTAGTGTCATAGTGTCTTTTGGGATGAATGCAGCAGAATAGCCCTTAAATTATAACAATTTAATATATTAATAGAGCAAATTCTAGTAAATACAATAAATTATGGAATTTTCAGACCCATTAAATTTCTTTACAGAATAAAGTATGGAATTATCAAACCTATTAAATTTCCTTACAGAATAAAGTATGGAATTATCAAACTCCTTAAATTTCTTTATAGAATAAAGAATGGAATTATCAAACCTGTTAAATTTCCTTACAGAATAAAGTATGGAATTATCAAACCCATTAAATTTCTTTATAGAATAAAGTATGGAATTATCAAACCCATTAAATTTCTTTATAGAATAAATTATGGAATTATTAAACTCCTTAAATTTCTTTATAGAATAAATTATGGAATTATCAAACCCATTAAATATCTTTATAGAATAAATTATGGAATTATCAAACTTTAAATTTCTTTATAGAAGAATATGGGATTATCAAACCCTACTTGCTAAATCCGAAGTTTAACTCCCAGCAATGTTTGGGTGGGATGATAAATGCAGGTGTTTGTTCAGGAATGCCAAAAAGCAGGAAAAAAATCCCTTGACTGGAAAAAACAAACCCTAAATGAGAGAATATTTTGGTCGTTTAGGCAGAGATTTTGAACTTTGAGCTGAATTTGTTGCCTCCCAATTCTCATCCTGATGCTCATTTTCTCAAAATCCTAAATATTGGCTCGTTCCTCAGCATGAAAAATTCCAGTGTTGGCACTGGCAGGGGGTTTTAACGTCCAAAAAGGGAAAGTGTGGCTTGTTCTTCGGGGAGGGAATAATGGTGCAAGTCAGGGAATGTGAAAACATCCCAAACTTCATAAAAGAGGATTAAAACTCCAGGAGAAAAAGCTTTGAGCTTTGCAGAAAGAAAATTAAAAAAAACAATTACAATGTGAGCCAGCTTGGGAGAATCGTGAAAAAAATGTAGATTTAAGGGTGAAAATTGAGGAAGCCTGCAAATAATAAAACTTAACAGAATTAATGGGAATATTTTGGGAATATTTTGAAAATTGGCCACCAAGAAAGATTTTTTTTTCCCCCTCGAAAAAACTATGAAGAAACATAAAAAGTGCCAGAGTTGATCCTCTGTGTCTGGTGTGTTTGTGGAAAATAATTCACCCAGTTTGAGGAAGAGACAAAGGGATAAACAGGGAAAGATCGGATGGGAAAGTTGCCTGGAAAAATTCGGAGGAAGGAGGGTTTAGTGCAACTTGTTTGGGCTTGGGCTTTGAAGTCAATATTGGGGGAATATGGGCTGCTCAATGTTTAATAGACATGGGAAGGGGCAGATGAAGATTGATGTTGGCTCCAATTAATTTGGA
>NW_021938944.1:0-2155 GCF_001715985.3 Manacus vitellinus
TCTTTCTGTGCTGTTTTCTCTCAGGGTGTACTGTCTGATCTGACAAAGGTGACTGGTCTTCATGGTCTGGACCCAGTGGTGCTTGTCTTACTGGTGGGAATAGTGATGTTTACTTTGGGATTTGCTGGTTGTGTAGGAGCACTGAGAGAAAACATCTGCCTTCTGAAATTTGTAAGTAACACCATTATATGAGTCAATCATTATGTGTCTGAAAGCTGCAAATAATGAACTTGTAGCAAACCCAGGTAAATATGTATGTGGTAAACTTGCTGCCTTAACAAACCTCTGAGTAATAGTATTAAAAGCAGTGTAGGTTCCAGCCTGTTTATTTTCCTCTTTATGGAACATGTTTGTTCCCTCTTCCTTCATTCTGCCATGCAGTGATGTTTTAGAGTGTATAGCAGAATCTAATGTTGTGATGTTATGGAACATATTTAGTCAGTTAGGAATTACTGAGAGAATATAGTATAGTGGAACATAATTGTTTAAAAACTTAAAAGTTTCATGTAGATGTTGGGTGGGCAGAACTTTGGGGCTTCAGTGGATGGTGTGAAATTTCTTAAATGTTTTATTTAGTACTGAGGCTTCTTTGCTTTAGATCTGAAAACAGTTTAGCTGGACAAAAAAGTCTGAAAAAAATTATAAAATTAGAAACAGTGCAAGAGGTAATATCAAGACTACTTTAGCCCTGTGTTTTAAAGATTGTCATTTATTATTATTTTCACTGCTGTGCATAATGATTGTGGTATGATGTTCATTGTACTAACAAGTTCAGGTGACCAAAACAAAATGATTGCTCTACTTTCTTGGAGGTTTCTTTACCTTATATACTCATTTCAGAGGTCATGTTCTCAAATTCTGTGTCTGTTTCTGGTGGTGTTAGAGTAGAGATACATTGAAAATGAATTACTATTTTCCAATTTGGGACTTTTTTTTTTTCCTACAGTTCTGTGGAGCCATTGTGTTTATATTCCTGTTGGAGCTGGCAGTAGCAGTTATGGCTTTCCTATTCCAGGACTGGGTGAGGGACAGGGTAAAGGAATTCTTTGAGAATAACATCAAATCCTACCGAGACGATATTGACCTCCAGAACATCATTGATTCGCTACAGAGAATCGTAAGTTCATATCCTGTCACTTCTTTTGTGCATTAGGGGAGAATGTTTTCATTTTTGTGATAGAACTATCATATTTTGTAGCTAATACTACTGTTATAGATGTTCTGGTTTTTTCTTTCTGTGTTGAAAGCATCAGGGAGGCAAGATATTCTGAGGTAGTGCTGTTCTAAGGCGGGTTATGCTCTCTCAAGCATCCATCTGCACTGAACCTTCTTCATTTGCTCCCCTGTTCTGGTCAGCATTGCAGCACTTGCAGTGAGAAGTGAGCAACAAAAAAAACTTTCTCCTAAAAAAATTGAAACTGGTAGTCTGCATTCCTATTTTAGGAGGCACTGCAGTCTTATACAGGGGTGCAGCATAAAGGCTTTTATCTTCTGAGATGCACCTCATCTTGAAACAAAAGAGAATATCTTTAAGTTGGAAAGGCTAGTTTATAGTTAGACAGTTGCCAAGGAAGGTTGAAACTATTTTATGCTCTAGTGGTCCTAAAATCTTCATTCACTAGAAGACAGTGATGTACAGCAGGAGATGACAAGGCCTCTGCTAGTAAGGGCCTGGTGGCTTTTATTCCAGCAGCTGCTTTTGTAATCATGCCCAGAAAACAACCAGTAAAGGTGACTCTTCTGAATTTTATTTATTTGTGTGTGGTTGAAAAATATATATGAAGAGAGACAGAGTGCATATGAGTACTTTGCAAAGAGGTAAAATGGTTGTCTCCTTTTTATAATTTTCCCTTTATTGAAAGAAGGTTGGTTTTGTCTGTCTTCCATGTTCTAAAATATCATATTAGAAATCTGTGCTCACAGCTCGCAGCTGAGTTTGAAAGCAAAGCATGTTTTAGAGTGGATACCAGTCTGGTCAGCTGTATATTACCAGCATGTTGTCTATCCTGTTCCTTTACTCTTGTGTGCATTGGTATGCAAGGATCCTCTGATTAAGCCTCTGGATGGGTTTCAGTGCTGTTTGGCTTTAGCTTTTGGTGCTGAGGGCACCTTTTGGTAAGGTAGGGCTCCTCCTGACCACAGCCAACACAAGTAA
>NW_021938945.1:0-1057 GCF_001715985.3 Manacus vitellinus
CCAAGATGTGCCCAGGCTGTCCCACCAACTGCACCTCAAAGCCAAAGGGTCCAGACTTTTTTTCCTTGTGGAAAGAGCTGCTGTTCCCTTTTCTCAGACATGCGCTGCAATGGCCAGTCCCACCGTTTAAAAAATTGAAACCAACTGAAGATTCCTGGCAGACAAAAGGTGCCACCACAGAAAACTCGTCCTGCCCAAGAAGTGCCCAGCCTACCCCAACAAATATACCAGAAGCCAAAGGATCCAGACTTTTTTTCCTGGTGGAAAGAGCTGCTGTTCCCTTTTTTCAGTCCTGCGCTGCAATTGCCAGTCCCACCTCCTGGAAAATTGAATCCAACTGAAGATTCCTGCCAGACAAAAGGTGCCACCACAGAAACTCTTCCTGGCCAAGAAGTACCCAGGCTGTACCAACTAAACCTGAAGCCAAAGGATCCTGCCTTTTTTTCTTTGGGGAAAGAGCTGCTGTTCCCTTTTTTTAGTCCTGCGCTGCAATGACCAGTCCCACCTCCTGAAAAATTTACTCCAACTGAAGATTCCTGGCAGACAAAACGTGCCACCACAGAAAACTCTTCCTGCCCTAGAAGTGCCCAGCCTGCCCCACCAACTACACCTGAAGCCAAAGGATCCAGACTTTTTTTCCTTAGGGAAAGAGCTGCTGTTCCCTTTTTTCAACCCTGCTCTGCAATGGCCGGTCCCACCTTTTAAAAAATTGAATCCAACTGAAGATTCCTGCCAGACAAAAGGTGTCACCACAGAAAGTTCTTCCTGCCCAAGAAGTGCCCAGGCTGCCCCAAAAACTGCACCTGAAACCAAAGGATCCAGACTTCTTTTCCCGGTGGAAAGAACTACTGTTCCCTTTTTTCAGCCCTGCGCTGCAATGGCCGGTCCCACCTCCTGGAAAATTTATTGTAAATGAAGATTCCTGCCAGACAAAAGGTGCCACCACAGAAAACTCTTCCTGCCCTAGAAGTGCCCAGCCTGCCCAACCAACTACACCTGAAGCCAAAGGATCCAGACTTTTTTCCTTAGGGAAAGAGCTGCTGTTCCCTTTTTTCAG
>NW_021938945.1:5489-6787 GCF_001715985.3 Manacus vitellinus
CCAGACAAAAGGTGCCACCACAGAAAACTCATCTGGCCCAAGAAGTGCCCAGGCTACCCCAACAAATGCACCTCAAAACCAAAGGATCCAGACTTTTTTTCCTGGTGGAAAGAGCTGCTGTTCCCTTTTTTCAGCCCTGCGCTGCAATGGCCGGTCCCACCTCCTGAAAAATTTACTCGAAATGAAGATTCCTGCCAGACAAAAGGTGCCACCACAGAAAACTCATCTAGCCCAAGAAGTACCCAGGCTGCCCCACCCACTGCATCTCAAAGCCTAAGGATCCAGATTTTTTTTTCATGGTGGAAAGAGCTGTTGTTCCCTTTTTTCAGTCCTGCAATGCAATGGCCGGTCCCACCTCCTGGAAAATTGAATCCAACTGAAGATTCCTGCCAGACAAAAGGTGCCACCACAGAAATTCTTCCTGGCCAAGAAGTACCATGGCTGTACCAACTAAACCTGAAGCCAAAGGATCCTGCCTTTTTTTCTTTGGGGAAAGAGCTGCTGTTCCCTTTTTTTAGTCCTGCGCTGCAATAACCGGTCCCACCTCCTGAAAAATTTAATCCAACTGAAGATTCCTGCCAGACAAAAGGTGCCACCACAGAAAGTTCTTCCTGCCCAAGAAGTGCCCAGGCTGGCCCAAAAACTGCACCTGAAACCAAAGGATCCAGACTTTTTTTCCTGGTGGAAAGAGCTACTGTTCCCTTTTTGCAGCCCTGCTCTGCAATGGCCGGTCCCACCTCCTGAAAAATTTATTGTAAATGAAGATTCCTGCCAGACAAAAGCTGCCACCACAGAAAACTCATCTAGCCCAAGAAGTGCCCAGGCTGCCCCACCCACTGCATCTCAAAACCAAAGGATCCAGACTTTTTTTCCTGGTGGAAAGAGCTGCTGTTCCCTTTTTTCAGCCCTGAAATGCAATGGTCGGTCCCACCTCCTGGAAAGTTTATTGTAAATGAAGATTCCTGCCAGACAAAAGCTGCCACCACAGAAAACTCATCTAGCCCAAGATGTGCCCAGGCTGTCCCACCAACTGCACCTCAAAGCCAAAGGATCCAGACTTTTTTTCCTTGTGGAAAGAGCTGCTGTTCCCTTTTCTCAGCCCTGCGCTGCAATGGCCAGTCCCACCTTTAAAAAATTGAATCCAACTGAAGATTCCTGTCAGACAAAAGGTGCCACCACAGAAAACTCTTCCTGCCCAAGAAGTGCCCAGGCTACCCCAACAACTACACCTCAAAACCAAAGGATCCAGACTTTTTTTCCTGGTGGAAAGAGCTGCTGTTCCCTTTTTTCAGTCCTGC
>NW_021938946.1:0-1126 GCF_001715985.3 Manacus vitellinus
TCCTCTGATTGGCAGGAGGGAGAGCGGGGCACTCCTGTATGAAGTGTCACAGGTGAGCAGTGCACCTGAAGATACGTGGTAACACAGTGGAGGAAGGATATGGTCAGGGTGGATAGTGGGGTTCCTTTAGAGTGATGGGGGTCCCAGCCAAGCTGGGGCCTTGAAAGGCACCCCAGCGTTGGATATGTACGGGGGCCAGAACGGTTTGTCTGTTTGTTTGTCTGTTTGGTTTTGGCTCACCTGTGGCTACTGCCCAGGTTCGGTATGTTCTGGATATATTTGCTTTTCTCTGTTACGTCCTGAAAGGGTGGGCAGGACAAAGGGTTGTTCCTGGGTATCTCCTTATGATTGTATATAAATAGGTGATAGTAAAGTAGAAAATGTAAGACTTGCCCAAACCGTTCTAACAGGAACATAACCTGTGTGCCCCTATGTGGTTGTGAGCTATGCTGGCAATGGTACATGCCTTCGGTAGGGTCACCCATGCCAGACAGGTCAAAACAGCAGGGTCAGACACAATACATCTGTGGGCAGGATGAGCTCCTTAGCCTTCTGGCAGTCATCCTAGGAGAAGGACAACTCTAATCCCAAACCCGGGCAGATGGAGCTCGGTTAGCCCCGTAAGGCCATCCATCTAAGAGAAGGTCACTAAACAAACCTACGTCCTGAGGACCTCGCTGCCACTGTCCAAGCTCACTTGGCCCTGGCAGATGAACCTCAGGATTAAAGGGTGGGTTCAGTTCAGCGCATACTGCATCTCACCTAAAAATCCATTGCACAGACTTGAAGGCTTTATCCGCATGCAAAAAATCCTGTAGCGACGGGCGAGAGTCGAAACCGCAGGTGAAAGGTGCACTGGAAGCCGCAGACCCAACGCTGCATGCAGGTGGTTCAGGATATTGGTCATTAGAGACTGACCGGAGATGACAGTCTCTTGGGGCAGCACCCTGAACCACCAAGCAGCCTTTTCAAGGACAGCACTGCTTGCTCCACTCTGGAGAGGGACCTAGAAAAGGTGGCCTAAACAAAGCTCATCTCCACTTTCACCCGGTTGGTTAACCGCAGGCCAACGGGCATCTTCTTCCAATGCGGTCGCACAAAGATCAAAAGACAAAGGCACGCACCT
>NW_021938946.1:1940-3237 GCF_001715985.3 Manacus vitellinus
CGTTCTGCCCTAATTGCCCATGAACTGGCTCGTCTCAACATCGACATTGCTACTCTCAGTGAAGTTTACCTTCACGAGGAAGGCAGCCTCAGAGAACATGGTGCCGGTTACACACTCTTTTGGTCAGGTAAGCCCAGAACTGAAAAACATCTCTCAGGTGTCGGCTTCATGATCAAAAACTCTGTTCTTCCCAAACTCGAAAATCTGCTGACAGGTCACTCTGACCGCATTATCTCCCTATGCCTTCCACTCCACAACAACCAACACGTTGTCCTCTTTAGTATATATGCCCCAACTCTCCAAGCTGACCCTGCCAAAAAAGGTAAATTTTACGCTGACCTGCGCTGCCTTACCCAAAAGATGCCCGCAGATGATAAGATCATTATCCTCGGTGATTTCAACGCCAGAGTAGGTAAGAATTTTGAAGCCTGGAAAGGTATATTAGGCAAGCATGGTGTTGGAAACTGCAATGATAATGGTCGACTTCTGCTAGAATTCTGTGCAGAGAAACAGCTCACCGTCACTAATACTATCTTCCAGCAGAAAAATAGTCTGAAGACAACCTGGATGCACCCCAGATCTAAGCATTGGCACCTCATCAATTATGTCTCGGTGCGACGGAGAGATGTCCGCGATGTCCTCCATACCCGCGTGATGCCCAGTGCAGAATGCCAAACAGACCATCGGCTTGTGCGCTGTAAACTCAACTTCAATCTCACACTCATCCCAAAAGGCGCAGTATCCCAAGGAGAAGACTCCAAGTTAACAATGTCCAATCAACCACAGTAAGAGAGAAATTCCAGGCTAACCTTCAAACTAGGCTCGAAAACCATTCCACAGAATCTGCGGATTCCTCCCCTGAATCAACTTGGCACCATATTAAAAACAACATCCTGCAATCCTCTGAAGAATCCTTAGGGTTCTCCCCCAGGAAGAACAAGGACTGGTGTGATGAAAACAATCAAGAAATCCAGGACTTGTTGAGGAAGAAGAGAACCGCCCACCAAGCACACCTTGCACTACCATCCTGTCACGCAAGAAAAACAGCCTTTTGTCTTGCACGCAGCAAGCTCCAACAGAAACTCTGTGACATCCAGAACAAGTGATGGATCGATCTAGCTGTAAAAACTCAATTATGTGCAGATACGGGTGATCACAGAGGATTCTATGAGGCCCTGAAAACAGCATATGGGCCTACATACCAGGTCCAAAGCCCTCTACTCAGCGCTGATGGTCAAACGCTTCTGACAGATAAAATCTCCATTCTGAATCGATGGTCTGAACACTTTCAGACCCT
>NW_021938947.1:0-2096 GCF_001715985.3 Manacus vitellinus
TGGGTACCCAGGTGCCAGGTGAGGTGCCCCCAGGTGACTTCGGGGTATTTTTGGGTTGTTTTGTGCCAGTTTGCAGCGCAGAGCGAGGAGAGACCCTTCATCGTGGGGGGTCTGGGTGGGCACTCAGGTGTGTCTGTGGGCACTCAGGTGTGCAGGTACCTGGGCCCCAGGTGAGGTGCCCCCAGGTGACTCTGGGGTATTTTGGGTACCAGTTTGCAGCGCAGAGTGAGGAGCGGCCCTTCATCGTGGGGGGTCTGGGTGGGCACCAGGTGTGTCTGTGGGCACTCAGGTGTGCAGGTATCACACCTGGGTGCCAGGTGAGGTGCCCCCAGGTGACTTTGGGGTATTTTTGGGTTGTTTTGGGCCAGTTTGCAGCGCAGAGCGAGGAGCGGCCCTTCATCGTGGGGCACTTCCACGAGTGGCTGGCGGGGCTGGGGCTGGTGCTGAGCCGCGCCCGCCGCCTGCCCGTGGCCACCATCTTCACCACCCACGCCACCCTGCTGGGCAGGTACCTGTGTGCAGGCAGCGTGGACTTCTACAACAACCTGCACAGCGTGAGTACCTGGGCACACACCTGGGGGCACACCTGGGCACTCCTGGGGGCATGGGGACACACCTGGGCACACCTGGGGGCATTGGGGCCATGGGGACACACACCTGGGCAGGTACCTGTGTGCTGGGAGCGTGGACTTTTACAACAACCTGCACAGCGTGAGTACCTGGGGGACACACCTGGGCACACCTGGGGGCATGGGGACACATGATAGGACACACCTGGGCACACCTGGGGACATAGAGATACAGAGCTGGGCACACCTGGGGGCATGGGGACACAGGGACGTACCTGGGGATACACCTGGGACATGGGGACATACCTGGGCACACACCTGGGGACAGGGACACACCTGGGGACATGTGGGGGTCATGGGGTCACACCTGGGACGTGGGGACACACCTGGGATATGGGGACATACCTGGGGACACACCTGGGACATGGGGACACACCTGGGGTTCATGGGGACACACCTGGGCTATGGGGTCACACCTGGGACATGGGGACACACCTGGGGACATACCTGAGGACAGGGACACACCTGGGGACATGTGGGGGTGATGGGGACACACCTGGGACATGGGGTCACACCTGGGCCATGGGGACACACCTGGGGGTCACGGGGTCACACCTGGGGACAGGAAACATGGACTTCTGTGACAACCTGCACAGCCTGAGTCACCTGGGGACACACCTGGGATGTGGGGACACACCTGGGGACACACCTGGGGACAGGAACACACCTGGGGACACCCACCTGGCACATGGGGACACACCTGGGGGTCACGGGGTCACACCTGGGGACAGGAAATGTGGACTTCCTTGACAGCCTGCACAGCCTGAGTCACCTGGGGACACACCTGGGAGGTGGAGACGCATGTGGGGAGACAGGGGGACACACCTGGGAGGTGGGGACACACCTGGGGACAGGAACATACCTGGGGATGCACCTGGGGACATGGTGACATACTTGGGATATGGGGACATACCTGGGAATGCACCTGGGCCATGGTGACACACCTGGGACGTGGGACACACCTGGGATGTGGGGACACACCTGGGGAGATCTGGGGGCACTGGGGACACACCTGGGGACAGCCTGGATCAGGGGACATGGGACACACACCTGGGGACAGGGACACACCTGGGACAGGGGGACACACCTGGGGGGCCATGGGGACACACCTGGGGACAGTGACATACCTGGGGACACACCTGGGACACGGTGACATACCTGGGACAGGGACACACACCTGGGGACAGCCTGGATCAGGGGACATGGGACACACACCTGGGGGCAGGGACACACCTGGGACGTGGGAACACACCTGGGGACACACCTGGGGTCATGGGTGACCCAGGTGACCCCCGTGCCCCCCAGTTTGACGTGGACAAGGAGGGGGGGAGCTCCTGTTGAACTGAGGGTGCCTGGGTGGGTTTTGGAGGTCTCTGAGTGGGTTTGAGGGTCCCTGAGTGGGTTTGGGGGGCTCAGGGGGGTCCCAGGTGCCCTGTGGGATTTGGGGGGACCCCGAAGGGTCTCAGG
>NW_021938948.1:0-1378 GCF_001715985.3 Manacus vitellinus
GCCCGAGATCCCGGCAGCCAGCCTGGATGGAGGCTCCATCCCACAGCCCTGCAGAGGGGCTGCTCTCTGGAATTCCCAGCCTGGATGGAGGCTCCATCTCACCACCCTGAAAAGGGGCTGCTCTCTGGAATTCCCAGCCTGGATGGAGGCTCCATCTCACCACCCTGCAAAGGGGCTGCTCCCTGGGACTCCCAGCCTGGCCACCAGTTCCATCCCAGCACCCTGCTCTCCAGCTGCTCTCCAGGATTCCCAGCCTGGATGGAGACTCCATCTCACCACCCTGAACCAGGGCTGCTCTCCAGGATTCCCAGCCTGGATGGAGGGTCCATCCCAGTACCCTGCAGAGGGGCTGCTCTCCAGGATTCCCAGCCTGGCCACCAGTTCCATCCCAGTACCCTGCAAAAGGGCTGCTCTCCAGGATTCCCAGCCTGGATGGAGGCTCCATCTCACCACCCTGCAAAGGGACTGCTCTCCAGGATTCCCAGCCTGGCCACCAGTTCCATCCCAGCACCCTGCTCTCCAGGATTCCCAGTCCAACCTTCTCCATCCCAGCATCCTGAAAAGGGGCTGCTCTCCGGGATTTCCAGCCCAGCCTTCTCCATCCCAGCACCCTGGGCCAGGGCTGCCCTCCAGGATTCCCAGCACGAGGCCTGGATGCCATTCCCTGAGGGAAGCGGTGGCTCCCTGTGCCCAGCTGGGATCCCAAGCAGGAGGTGGCACACCCGGCCCTGGCTGGGCTCTGCAGGAGGAGCCACGACTGGAACAACACCCAAACCCCTCCAAAACCCATCCCTGCCTGGAGGAAGACGGCTTGGAATGTCGGATTTGCTGGATGCCCCTGGCATGGGGGAATCAGCCCATGGGGACGGGCCCTGGCGGGGCAGGATGAGCACCGAGGGAGCTCGGGGACCCCTCCATCCCTCTGCCCTCCTGGCACCACAACAGCACAACGTCACGGGCATTTTGGGAAAACTTCTGGCTCCCGAGGAGGAGCTCTCAGAGCTTGGCATATGGCAGCTCCAGAGACAGCCTGGCCCCAGCAGGGAGCACTGGCTGGAGCAGCCACTCGGGCTGCCAGGGCCAGGCAGGGAGGGCGGAGGACACGGCGTGGGGGCCTGGCACAGAGGGGACCTGCACACAACCCCCCTGTTCCCGGGGCCTGGCAGCCCCCCTGGCAGCCCCCCGGGAGCTCCCCAGGTGCTCCTGGAGCCGGCGGTGTCTCTGCTCCGTCCTGGCAGCCGCAGGCGGCCGGTCCCGGGGGACGTGGGGAGCCCGCAGAACCGCCCCTCGCTCCTCCTCCCCTGCTCCTGCTCCTCTTATACCCTCCTCTCTCCGTCCCCTCTGCTCCTCTCCCTCCCTCGCTCCTCTTCCCTCCTCC
>NW_021938948.1:2628-4549 GCF_001715985.3 Manacus vitellinus
GGATGCTGCCCTTGGAGCACTGTGTGGGTCCAGGCACAGCCCTTGGAGCACCGTGTGGGACCAGGAGCAGCTGGGAATGCTGCCCTTGGAGCACCAGGTGGGACCAGGCCTGGCAGGGGAGATGCTGCCCCTGGAGCACTGGGTGGGACCAGGAGCAGCAGGGGAGATGCTGCCCTTGGAGCATCGTGTGGGACCAGGCATAGCTGGGGATGCTGCCCTTGGAGCTGATATCTCAGCCCCAGCCCTGGAGAGCCGTCGGTGGGACATGGAGAGCAGCCCCAGGGCCGTGCTCATGGAGGAGGTGCCGGGCACCTCTGTCCTGGTGCTCTGAGCCCGCTGCCCTCACGTGCCCCTTGCTGGAGTTGTGGCAGCTGGAAGGGCCGAGGAGGGACAGGGGGGGTCCAGGATCCCATCCAGCTCCATCTCCTGGAGGTGTGGGGCTGAGTGTCCCACTGTGGGGGCCGGGTCTGCCCTGGGCACCGTGGGGCTGAGGTGTTGTAGGTCTGCAACATCTCCATCCCTGAGCCTCGGTGGAACATCTCCTCCTCTGCCTGGGCCAAGTTCCAACACTGGGTTCTCAGTTCCAACACCGAGAGACCCCGTGGGTCAGGAGCCTGGGTTGGGCTGTGCCCAGGCTGGGGGTGGCTGTATTTGGGGGTGGCTGTGTCCTGGCTGGGGGTGGCTGTGTCCTGGGGGTGGTTGTGTTTGGGGATGGCTGTGTCCTGGGGCTGGTGATGCCCTCCTGGAGGTGGCTGTGTCCTGGGGTGACTGTGTCCTGGAGGTGGCTGTGTCCTGGAGGTGGCTGTGTCCTAGGGCTGGTGATGCCCTCCTGGGGATGGCTGTGTCCTGGGGGTGGCTGTGTCCTGGGGATGGCTGTGTCCTGGGGATGGCTGTGTTTGGGGATGGCTGTGTCCTGGGGTGGCTGTGTCCTGGAGGTGGCTGTGTCCTGTGTCCTGGGGGTGGCTGTGTTTGGGGGTGGCTGTGTTTAGGAGTGGCTATGTCCTGGGGATGACTGTGTCCTGGGGCTGGTGACACCCTCCTGGCTCCGTGCTGTGGCTCCACAGAGGGGCCTCAGCCCCGTGTCCTCTCCCACAGGTCTTCACCCGCTACGGGAAGTGCTACACCTTCAACGCGGGGCAGGACGGGAAGCCCCGGCTCATCACCATGAAGGGGGGCACTGGCAACGGCCTGGAGATCATGCTGGACATCCAGCAGGACGAGTACCTGCCAGTGTGGGGGGAAACAGGTAACCCACAGCCCCCAGCGGGTCACCAGCAGCTCCTGGGGTGCTCCCCGGCCCCTTCCCGGCTCCCTCCTCTTCCCCTCCTTCCATCTCTCACCACCTCAGGTCCTTTCTTTGCCTCTGCCTTCCCCTCCTTTGTCTCTGCTCCTCGCCATGGCAACTCCCCCAGCGGTTTAGACACGCAGCCATCCCTTGTTTATAAATAGAGGCCAAACACCTCCCGGGGCCGGGAGCAGGAGGGTCAGGGGCGGAGGGGGCAAGGACGTGGTGCAGCAAACAGGTTTGGAGGGACAGCAAACAGATGGACGGACATGTGGAGGGACCAACTGGCCCGGGGTGGGGGGGGGAGAGTGGGAGGCAGAAGTTTTGGGAGCAGGGAGGGTGCCCGGCTCATCCCCCCCTCTCCCTGCTGCAGACGAGACCTCGTTCGAAGCCGGGATCAAGGTGCAGATCCACAGCCAGGACGAGCCCCCTCTGATTGACCAGCTGGGCTTCGGGGTGGCCCCCGGCTTCCAGACCTTCGTGTCCTGCCAGGAGCAGCGGGTAGGGCCGGGGGGGTCCGGGGTTCTCCCTCCTGACACGGGGCCTCCTCCCTGTTGGACGGAGAGGGGGCCTGACCCCGGGGTGTGATGCCACGAGGGTCTTTCCCCACCGTGCTGGGGCTTCTCTCCTCACTCC
>NW_021938948.1:5965-7032 GCF_001715985.3 Manacus vitellinus
CAGAGTTTTCAGTCTAGAAGCAGGAGGTATTTATTTTATTTTATATTTCACCTGGCCGGGAAGCAGCCGGGTCGCCCTGGACAAAACTGCTTCCGTGAGAAACTTACAACTTTGAGCTTGTAAAATATAAAATTTCGAGCTTTTATACACTTTTTGCCAGGCAACTGCATCACATGTTATGAATATTCATTGCATTGCAACATCTACTTTTAATATTCATAACAGGCGGGGTTGAGGCGGAGTCAGGGGCGTGGCCTCTAATTTGGGGAGAGCTTCGGTGGTCGTTCCTGTCTTCCTTCGTCATGACCCCAATGTCCTTTCATCATCCTCCTCACAAACTTTTGAACCTTCCCTAATCTGGGTAGTTTCCTTGTGCATTTGGCAGGGATTTCCAAGGTCTGGCAGAAGTTCCTGGTTTCTTGGCTTGTCTCTTTTCTTATCTCCCTTTGTTTTCTTCCACATGTCCTTTTTTGTGTGTGTGCTAGCATTTCTAGTTCTCCCCCTTCATGCCCGTGTTCCCTCATGTCAGGGTGTCCTGTATTCCAGTGAATTTATTGCCTCTGCTGTTTCTTAATGCCAAGTTTTCTATGCCTTGCTCAAAGCTCGTGTCTGGTGTTTAACCCTCTCTAATCCTCACATTGCTCTGCTAAATTCACTCGCCAGGTTTTACCTGGCTTCAGGGACGAGGAGCAGGACACAAGTTCTGTGCCCCTTTCCCCGCTGTGCCACCAGGCTCCGGGGTCAGGCCCCCCTGACGCCCTCCCTGTCCCCTGCAGGTGACATTGGAGGGCAGATGGGGCTGTTCATCGGGGCCAGCATCCTCACCGTGCTCGAGCTCTTCGACTACGCCTACGAGGTGAGCGTCCCCCTCGCCCCACCCCGCCCAGGGGCTACCCCAGAGCACCCCGTGGGGCTGGGGAAGGGCTCAGCCCCTGACCCTCCTCAGTGGGGCTAAAATGTGGCCCTGGCAGGTGATAAAGCACCGGCTGTGCCGGAGGGGCAAGTGCCGCAAGAACCACAAGAGGAACAACACGGACAAGGGCGTCGCGCTGAGCATGGACGACGTG
>NW_021938948.1:10388-12341 GCF_001715985.3 Manacus vitellinus
GGAGGGAAGGTCAGCCACGGGTCGGCCACATCCATAAATTTTCTTATGGATTTTTTCCCCTGGTGTTTTCCACCTGGCGTTTCGTTTATTTATTTATTTGTTTTCTTCCCCTCCCTTCGAGCTGTTAAAGACAGGGCTGGGATCTGACCTCGAGGCTCGCCTGTTGGACAAGACACTCTTTTGTTATTACGCCATCCACATTTTATATTTCTTATATATAATATATATGACTATATATATATGTGTACATATATATATATATATACCTCTATATGCATCCTGCCAGTGTAGATACCCATCCAAGTAGCGTTTAGGCCTTGTTCTTGTGCCATTTTATTATTTTTTTTTTATTATTTTTATTTTATTTTTTCTTTTCTGTTCCCCGATCTCTGAATGCCTTCAAAAGTGTATAAAAAGTGTGGAATCCTCTCCGGTATCTGTACTATGTACACACATTTTCATAGGAAGCACAATTAAGATGACAGATGCATTGTACATCAATACCTGCTACTCTCAACGACGATATAAAGAATGATATAAATGATATAAAACCCCCCACCAGGCCGAGCCTTTCTCTTGCTGAGCTGCTGGAGGTGCTCCCTGAGGAGCTGAGGGGGGGACAGGCTCGGTCCAGGATGCTCCTGGAAATCCTGGAGCCGAGAGAAAGGGAGGACAAAGCTTTGGGCTGGGCTTTAGTGCTGCCTGAGGTGTGCAGAAAATGCCCCACTTTGGAGCTGGGGCTGAGCTGGGCTCTGTTAAACCCCCTTGGCTGGGAGCTGGGACAACGTGGCCCCTGCTCCAGGGGCCTCAGTGAGCTCCAACCTCCCTGCCAGGACCTGTCCTGCCCTAGGAACTCATCCCGAGGGATGTGGGCACCCCAGTGAGCTGCAACCTCTCTGCCAGGACCTGTCCTGCCCTGGGAACTCATCCCGAGGGATGTGGGCACCTCAGTGAGCTCCAGGACCTGTCCTGCCCTGGGAACTCATCCTGAGGGATGTGGGCACCTCAGTCACCTCCAACCTCCCTGCCAGGACCTGTCCTGCCCTGGGAACTCATCCCAAGGGATGTGGGCACCTCAGGGAGCTCCAGACCTTCTTCCAGGACCTGTCCTGCCCTGGGAACTCATCCCGAGGGATGTGGGCACCTCAGTGAGCTCCAACCTCACTGCCAGGACCTGTCCTGCCATGGCAACTCATCCCAAGGGATGTGGGCACCTCAGTGAGCTCCAACCTCTCTTCCAGGACCTGTCCTGCCCTGGGAACTCATCCCGAGGGATGTGGGCACCTCAGTGAGCTCCAGCATTGCTGCCAGGACCTGTCCTGCCCTGGGAACTCATCCCAAGGGATGTGGGCACCTCAGTGAGCTCCAACCTCTCTTCCAGGACCTGTCCTGGCCTGGGAACTCATCCTGAGGGATGTGGGCACCCCAGTGAGCTCCAACCTCACTGCCAGGACCTGTCCTGCCCTGGGAACTCATCCTGAGGGATGTGGGCACCCCAGTGAGCTCCAACCTCACTGCCAGGACCTAAAAACCCCCAGCTTCAAAGAGCAGAAGGGCCAGAGCAAAGCCTGGGCATCCACAAAAACCCCTGAGGACCCCGTGGAGACGGAATACCGGGGAGTGGGAGCGGGCAGGGAACACCGAAATGCCAGCCCCTCCCCGTCCCCTGGCTCTGCTCCTGTCCCCGTGGCTCCTGGAAATGGCAGGGGAGTGTTTTGCATTTCAAGCAGAACAAAGCTCTGACCCCTCCCGGCCCCGGGAGCCACAAAGGCCACGGGGAGGGATTGGAATGGGAGCAGGAGAGGAGAAGCCCAGGAGGGTGTCAATGAACCCCAGGAACTGCAGCCAGAGCTGCCCCTGCTCAGCACATTCCCTGTCCAACCTCCCCTGGGACACTCCCCAGGGATCCAGGGGCAGCCACAGCTCCTCTGGGAAACTGTGCCAGGGCCTCCC
>NW_021938948.1:14861-21411 GCF_001715985.3 Manacus vitellinus
GGCTCAGGTAACTGGTGAGTCCCTGCTCAGTCAGTGCTGCAGGTTTGGGAATTCCCATGGCCAGATCCATTCCCCTTTTCCCACCTGTTTGTGCCTCTTTCCCCCCCCGGCAGCGCCAAGAAGAAGAAGATGGCAGACAAAATCCTCCCTCAGCGGGTGAGTGGGAGCCTGGGGGAGGTGAGGGAGCCCCGGGGCACTTTTGGGGGAGCTGGTTGATGGGAATTCCCACCCTTGCCTGGCTGCAGATCCGGGAGCTGGTGCCTGAATCCCAAGCCTACATGGACCTGTTGGCCTTCGAGAGGAAGCTGGACCAGACCATCATGAGGAAGCGCTTGGATATCCAGGAGGCTCTGAAACGCCCCATCAAGGTAGGGGAGTGCAGGGCAAATCTCCAGGGTGTGGAGGCTCCTGGAGGCTCCAGGCAGCAGGAAGGGCACGGAGGGGTCGTGTCCTGGGAGTGTGGAATGTCGGGAACCTGTTGGGCACAGGCAGGGAGTGGGAGCAGCTGCTCGGGAGAGGGGGAAGTGAGGCAGCCAAAAACATTGAGCTGAGTTTTAGCAAGGCCTGGAGCAGGAGGAGGGAGCCCTGGAGGTGAGAGCTGAGGCTGAGCTGATGCTTTTCCTCGTGTCCTGGGAGTGTGGAATGTCAGGAACCTGTTGGGCACAGCCAGGGAATGGGAGCAGCCACTCAGGAGAGGGGGAAGTGAGGCAGCCAAAAACACTGAGCTGAGTTTTAGCAAGGCCTGAGCAGGAGGAGGGAGCCCTGGAGGTGAGAGCTGAGGCTGAGCTGATGCTTTTTCCCGGCAGCAAAAGCGGAAGCTGCGGATTTTCATCTCCAACACCTTCAACCCGGCCAAGTCGGACGCGGAGGACGGCGAGGGCACCGTGGCCTCCTGGGAGCTGAGGGTGGAAGGGAGGCTGCTGGAGGACGTAAGTGGCAAACACCCCACCTCAGAGGAGGCCCTGGCTCTGGAACTGGCACTGAAACCAAGTTTCTCAGGGTCTGAGAGCGCAGCTGGGGCTTGATCTCCTCCTCCCGTCTCTGTTTCCCAAGGAGTCTGGTGGTGACGAGAGCGAGAGCCCAGCCTGGAGACCGATGGGTATCCCCATGGCGGGACAATGAGTTGTCCAAAGTTCTTAGAGCTGTGAGAATCCCTGGTGAGAGCAGCTCAGTGTCCCCAGAGCTCTTGAGAACCAGGGCCCTGGCATTGTACGTACCCGCTGAGGGGTTTCGCTCCCGCCAGCTCATCTTTAACTCCAGCCTTTCCCTTTTCCTGACTCGGAAACTTTGATTTTTTTCGAGCCCACGTTGGGGGATTCAGGTGTTCAGAACTTACAGGAGCTGTCATGCACGGTGGCTGGTGCTTGAGGGCTGAGACTTGCTGTCCTAACCCCTCTTCCTCCCTGTGTTGCTTGCAGTCTGCTCTGTCCAAATACGATGCCACCAAGCAGAAAAGAAAGTTCTCGTCCTTCTTTAAATCCCTGGTCATTGAGCTTGACAAAGACCTGTATGGCCCTGACAATCACCTAGTAGAGGTGAGCTGCTTTTTGCTCTGTTATCTCTGAGCGTGGGGCGGGGTTTCAGCTGGTGGGGTTTGTGTGTAGCACTTGTGGCCCCTGGGAGGTGGGGGATCCCCGAGGTTCCTGGGAGACAGGAGCTCCTTGAATCCTCCCTTCAGCTTTTCCTCTCCCCTGCTGAGGGTCTGAATAAATGTTTTAACTCTCATTTCAAGTGGGAATAATTTGAGCTTTCTCCGGGCGGGTGGGATTTACTGGAGAAGCTCCTGGGTGCCCAGCAGCGGGAGCAGAGGGGGTGCAGGGGGAGGCACCACACTTGGGGGGGTGTTTCTGAATCCCCTCTCCTGTCCCAGTGGCACAGGACTGCCACGACTCAGGAGACAGACGGCTTCCAGGTGAAGAGGCCGGGGGACGTGAACGTGCGCTGCACCGTCCTGCTGATGCTGGATTACCAGGTGAGGCAGGGGGAAAAAAATCCCTCCCTGGGAAGCCTGGGGAGGCCCTGAGGTTGCCCAGAGAAGCTGTGGCTGCCCCTGGATCCCTGGAAGTGCCCAAGGCCGGGTTGGAGCAACCTGGGCTAGCAGAAATGTGTCAGGGGTGTGGGACTGGGGGGGCTTTAAGGTCCCTTCCAAGCCAAACCGTTCCACGGTCCCGTGCTGGGAGCAGCAGTGCTGGGCACCATCTCAGCAGTGCCTGGCACCATCTCAGCAGTGCCTGGCACCACCTCACCAGTGCCTGGCACCATCTCAGCCCTCCGTGCTCCTCATGCAGCCCCCCCAGTTCAAGCTGGACCCCCGCCTGGCTCGGCTGCTGGGCATCCACACGCAGACCCGGCCCGTCATCATCCAGGCCCTCTGGCAGTACATCAAGACCCACAAGCTGCAGGACCCCCACGAGCGGGAGTTCGTCATCTGTGACAAGTACCTGCAGCAGGTGAGGGGGCCCTGGAGCAGCTCCTGGCCCAGCTGCCCTGGCTGGGTGGGATGGGCAGGGGGTGGCTGCCCTCAGCCCCCCCCTGAGCCCCCCGTCTCTGCCCCAGATCTTCGAGTCCCAGCGCATGAAGTTCTCCGAAATCCCCCAGAGGCTCCACGCGCTGCTGATGCCCCCCGAGCCCATCATCATCAACCACGTGATCAGGTGAGGCTGCTCCACGGGAACTCCCCTTCCCAGGGAGGGCTGGGTGAGGAAGGATCACAGGAGGATGGTGTGATACCTCCTGGGTTTAGCAGCAGCTCCCGTGTTAACCTGTCATCTGTTTGTTACCACGCCCTCTGTTACCACATCCCTCTTTTCCAGAGGCTTTCCCACATCCATGCTGTCCTTTGCCATGGACAGAAACCTGCCTGGAGCAATCACTCCCAGTGCTTTGGGACTGAGGCTGACACTGGCACGGCTTGTCCCTGTCCCTGCCTGCAGTCCACGTGCTGCAGCATCCCAGAGGAGCTGCATTTGCTCCTTGAGCTACTTCCCTTTGGACTGCTCCCAGATTTTGCTTTTTTTCTTGACCTACTGACTCATTTTGGCTCCTTTCTCGAGCTGCTCCCTGACTCTGCCTTTTTGTGGGTGTCCCCAGTGTTGACCCAAATGACCAGAAGAAAACAGCCTGCTATGACATTGATGTGGAGGTGGATGACACCTTGAAAACCCAGATGAATTCCTTTCTGCTCTCCACAGCCAGTCAGCAGGAAATTGCTGCTCTGGATAACAAGGTAGGAAAAGCTTCTTGGGGTCTGCCCTGCTTGGAGCTGGGCAGGGAAGTGTCTCTGGAGCAGGTGAACCCGGACAGGACAGGAGTGTTTGGAAGCTGGAGCGGGGTGAGCCGTGCTCACAAACTGGTGGCTGCACCTGGGAGTGTAAATTTGAAAGCAAACGGTCCGTGGGAAAATTGGGGGATATTTAGGGCAGGAAACCGGGATCTGAGAGTCCTCTGACAGGTGTGAGCCAGCCAGAATTTGCCTTTTTGATGTTTGTGCCCTTTCCCTCGTTCAAGCAGCTCCACTCCTGTGTTTGTGCCCTTCAGATCCACGAAACCATCGAGACCATCAACCAGCTGAAGACTCAGCGCGAGTTCATGCTGAGCTTCGCCCGGGACCCTCAGGGCTTCATCAACGACTGGCTCCAGTCCCAGTGCCGGGACCTGAAGGTAAAAAGCTTTGCCTGGTGTGGAAGGTGGATCCAGTCACACGCTCCCCTCATTACAGCGAGCTCCCGCAGAGACACAGAGAGGCAATTTCCTGCTCGGAAAGCGAGGCTGGAACTGGAGTCGAGCGCGAGAACGTGACCTGAGCGCTCTGAGAGGAAAGGGGAGGGTGTGCTGGGCACAGCCAGAGCTTCTGCACTCCCTGAGCTGCTGCTGTGTCCCTTTGTGCTCTGCAGACAATGACTGACGTCGTTGGGAACCCCGAGGAGGAGCGGAGAGCCGAGTTCTACTTCCAGCCCTGGGCGCAGGAGGCCGTGTGCCGGTACTTCTACTCCAAGGTGGGTGTCCCCGTCCCTCTCCCTGCCTGTCACTCCTCGGGGTGCCCTCTGCCAGGGGAAGGGTCCCAGTCTGAGCCCAGCCTTTGCCAGCTGGGTGCTGTGGTGTTGCCCCAGCAGCAGTTACAGACTTGGCTTCTCCTGCAGGTGCAGCAGCGACGGCAGGAACTGGAGCAGGCCCTGGGCATCAGGAACACATAGGGCTGCCCTGCTCCTGCCCAGCAGCACGGCTGTTTTGTGGAGACAGAGCTGCAGAGCTCGCTGGTCCAGCTCCCAGGATCCCACTCCAGCAGCGAGGCCCCTGTTCCTCCTCCTGGCGTTGTCCCTGCTGGGGGCAAGTCCAGGACAGCGGGGCTCTCCTCTCAGTGGGGTGTGACAAGCAGACAGGCTCCACCCAGCACACATTTCTACCTGGTTCTCTTCCTGACTGTTGCCTTGTCAGCCCCAAGGCTTCCAGGATCCTCCCCGTGACTCCGTAGTGTCCCCGGTAGCCAGAGTTGACTTTGGAGCCTCCTCCCAGCCCGTCCCTCCCCTGTGGCACCCTGGAAGCCTGGCTCTGCTCTAAGGTGTGGCTGGGCTCTTCCCTGCCACGTTTTACAGCCCGTGCCAGGCGCTGTCGTGGGCAGGATGCCGTGGGCTGACATACCTCCCTGCCCTGACCCCCCCTCCTCAGAGGGTGCTGCTGCACTGGGGCTGCCCCACAGGTCACTCCCCTCCTCGAGGAGGTTACTGGACTGTGTAGAGAATTGCTCCTTCCCTTCTCCCTTCTCCCTGTCCGTTCCCTTCGTGTTCTGTGACGGGCTGTCCTGGGCTGGGGTCACAGGGAGACGAGGTTTTGGCTTCCTGCAGGGCTCTGGAAGCTTGGGGTGATGCAACTCCCTGCCCTTCAGACACCTACACGTGGGTTCCCAGCAAACCACGTGGCTGCTTGTTTTCCCTGGAGCAGGGAGAGGGGATGCAGCAGCTGCCTGGGGCTGTGCATGGACACAGTGCTGTGGGCTCACTGCTTTGGGGCAGTTGTCCTGTGTCACTTGCTGTGGGGACCAGAGGCTCCTTCGTGTGGAACAGGACAGTCCTGGGGAAGGGACATTTTTTCCAAGCATATGTGAGTTAGCAGGTGTTTCCATGGCGAAGCTCCTGTGGTTTTTAGTCAAGTTTTAGGTCCCAGGGCTGCCATAGGGCCCAGCATGGTTCAGGAATGTACAAATAGATTTACTGTGGGGAGCAGCAGCCCCGATGCCTCTTCATGGAATGAATTACTGGTGGTCAGGCTTAGGAGCACAAAACAGGCTCCTCTTCAGCCCAACCCCGGTGTTTCTGCTCGGGACTACAATGCAAATGGACTTGAGAGTTTGGATATCCCAAGCTATCCCTTGGGATGGCTGCAGGATCCCCTCCCTGCCCAGCCCTCCGAGGGGGCTGCTGTGAGCTGGGAGTGCCCGGGTGGCCCTGCTGCTCCTCGTGTCTGTGTAACTACATGTCTGTGAGTAATAGGCTCTCCTTTGCCCTCCTGAAACGCTCCTCTGTGGTACTGGGGTGAAGGGCTTGGTGCTGGAGAAGCAGCCCCTGGCTCCTCAGGGTACTCCCACGTGAGGGATGCCGAGTCCTGCGTAGGCAAACGTAGCTGTTGCAGAGTAACTGCTTTTCTTAACTGAATATTTACGGTTTTTTTCCATGGACCAAATCTTTTTTTTTTGTTTTTTTTTTTGTACTGTACCCTTGTAGACGTCACCCAGTTTTAATAAAAGACTCCTGTGAAGGAAGCTGTCCTCCTCCTTCGTGCTGGCAGCTCCCCATGGGGGATGACACTCCAGTGACAGGACAGGATTATCTCCACTTTCTTCCCTTTTTTTTTTTTTTTTCCTTCTCAAAGCCAGCTGGGTTAAGTGACTGGAGAGAAAATGTTCCTCATATTTTGGCCTTTTATAGCGAGCCCTCCATAGAGGGATCTCCTGGTTTGCACACTCTGCTAAGCCTTTGCAAAAGTGCTTTTGTGCTAAACAAAATAAGAGCAGAGCTGGAAATCCAGTGGCCAGGGCTAATAAATCCTGAACTGCCCAGTGCCCAGCCTGTTACAGGCCCGTGGGGACTCGGGCAGAATTTGGAGGAAACTGTATTAAAGTTTACGTGCAAGGGTTTAAAATGATGCAAAAGGGGAATTGTTCTCTTCGCCCTGGTGATTTACAGAACTGAAAATGCCTCGCAGCAAACCTGGGAGCCCCTGGGGCAAGGAAAGGATCCTCTGTGAGGAGGAGGAAAAAGCTGCTGCCTCAGGCTGTGGTTGAGGCAGGAGCTGAGTCCTGGGGCCGCACCAGGTGGTTCTTACTCCTTACCTGGGGGCAAAATGGCACTTTTAGGAAGACAGAACGAAATGCTTTTATGCAGAAAAGGAGGGAGAGGCTCGGCAGGCACAACTCAAAGACCTCCTCGGGCTCCTCCGAGGGGCAGCTCCGACCTCTGCTCCCTGTGAGCAGGGACAGGACCCAGGGGAGGGCTGGAGCTGTGTCGGGGAGGGTTAGGGGGGATCTCAGCAAAAGGTTCTTCCCCCAGAGGGTGGT
>NW_021938948.1:23196-28587 GCF_001715985.3 Manacus vitellinus
TGGAGGTGCTGGTGGGGAAGGGTGAGAGCAGGTGGGGGATCTGTGAGGAGCACGTCAGGATCACAGTGGGAGCGTTGCAGGACAGGGAATGGCAGGATTGGGGTGGGGGGCAGGTGTCCAGGAGGGGCTCGTGTCTTCTTGAGAAGGTGGTGATCACTCAGAGGTTGGACTCGGTGATCTCAGAGGTCTTTTCCAACCTGATTGACTCGGTGGTTCTGTGACCTCTGTCCTTGGTTGTCTCCCAGGGCGTGGACGAAGGACCAGATGGGCTGAGGCTGATCTCGGACATCATCCATGAGAAACTGGGAATAGAGATGACCGTGCTCATGGGGGCCAACCTTGCCAATGAGGTGGCAGATGAGAAGTTCTGTGAAACCACCATTGGTAAGGAGCCGTTGTCCCTCCTCGTTAGCAGCCTTCGTTTGTGACGAGAGGCAAAGTGGGAGGCAGAGTGGAGCTCAGACTGCTGGCTGAGCTGGCTCTTTTCCCTGGGAAGGCAGGAGATTCCCTAGGAGCTGGCTGAGCTCATTCCCAGGGTTTATGATGGGATCACTCGTTTCATTAACAACAGAGCTGTGTGGCTAAAACATTCCTGCCAGCACCGTGCCTGGCACAAGTTAAAGGGGTGGACACCATGAGGCACTTGAGGAATAAGTTCCATCCTTCATTTCCTTGGATGCTCACCTGGATCTCACATTGTTGCCCAGCCAGGGCTGCTTGGACGTTGATCTGGTGGCTGTTCCAACACCCCCCACACCGTTGGGAACCGTGCACGGAGCCAAAACCAACACAACAGCTCGCTGGGTTAGAGGCTGTGGGATTCAAAGTGCCTGTGTTTAGTGAAACAACAGCCAGCACGCTGGGCAGGAGGCTGGGGAGGTGGAACAGAGCCCACACAGTCCCTGTGAACACACAGGACCCCCACAGGACACCAGGCTCCAACCCCAGATCTGCAGCCTTTGAAGATGCCTTTAACCTACTGGGCAGGTCATTTGTGCCTTGCCTGACGAAGCAGCAGGGGTTGTCCCTGTTCTCTGGGAGTGCCAAGGCTGAGCATTGCTTATCTGTCAGGCCGTGTGTGCCTGGCTCTTGGGGGACCTGCAAATGTTTGGCCACGGCCATCGGTTGGGCAATAGGTTCCTGTCCCTGGATGAGCTGCAGGGGAGAGCTCGGTCCTACCTCGGGGTTTTTCCCCATCATCTTCCTCCTCCTCCTCCTCCTCCCTTTGTCTCCTCAGGCTGCAAGAACACGAAGTACGGGCAGATGCTGAAGGAGCTGATGCAGACCCCCAACTTCCGAGTGTCGGTGGTGCAGGAAGCCGACACCGTGGAGATCTGTGGGGCTCTCAAGGTGGGTCTGCAGGGCTTGGCCAGCAGAGCCTGAAGGGAGTTCTGGGGAGAGGCTGCCAGGGGAGAGGCTGCCAGGGGAACAGACCCCACTGTGGCTGCTGAGACCTTTGAGGCAAAGGCCAGACTTTGGAGGGACCTGTCCTGTCCAGCCGCTCAGAGGGATGATGGGCACTGGCACAGGTGGGAGCTTGTGCTCAGGATCCCCACATGAGCCAAATCGTGGGCACAGCAAAGCCCTGAGCTCTGCTGGGAACAGACCCCTCCACGTTCCCCTCGTTTTCCAGAACGTGGTGGCCGTGGGAGCCGGTTTCTGCGACGGGCTGGGCTACGGCGACAACACCAAGGCCGCCGTGATCCGCCTGGGCCTGATGGAGATGATTGGCTTTGCCAAACTCTTCTGCAAGGGCCCCGTCACCCCCACCACCTTCCTGGAGAGCTGCGGGGTCGCCGACCTCATCACCACCTGCTACGGGGGCCGCAACCGCAAGGTCGCTGAGGCTTTCGCCAGGACGGGGAAGGTGAGCGGGGCTGGGAGCGGCTGGTGTTGAGGGGAGGGGGTGTGGAGCTGTGCCAGGGCAGGGGCAGGGTGGATGCCAGGCAAAGGTTCTTCCCCCAGAGGGTTGTTGGGCGCTGACCAGGCTCCCCAGGGCAGCGGGCACGGCCCCAAGGCTGCCAGAGCTCCAGGAGGGTTTGGAGAACACCCTCAGGGACCAGGGTGGGGTTGTCGGGGTTGCAGGCCCAGCTCCTCACTGCTGGGTTGTTTCAGTCCATCGAGCAGCTGGAGAAGGAGATGCTGAATGGGCAGAAGCTGCAGGGCCCCCAGACGTCTGCTGAGCTGCATCGGATCCTCAAGAGCAAGAACGTGGTGGAGAAGTGAGTGCTGGGATCTGCTGGGCCGGGGCTGCGACCCTTTCCTGCAGCAGCAGGGGAAACCCCCCCCTTGGTGTCTCAGCTGTTCAGGGCAATCCGTGCACTGCCCACATCATGCCAGCCGGGCAGGATTCCTGCTGGATGGGGCCCAGTGCCACTGTCCCACCTGCTCCTGCTCGTCAGGGCGGCAGCTGAGGTGCTCTGCCCCTGCCAGCTGTGGTGTCTCTGTGTCCGTCTGCCCGCAGGTTCCCCCTCTTCACCGCCGTGTACCGGATCTGCTACGAGGGCAAACCCGTCGCTGACTTCATCAAGTGTCTCCAGAACCACCCTGAGCACATGTGAGGGGCTCTGCCTGCCAGGCCGCCGGCCCTGCTGGGACACGCAGAGACTCCTGCCCACCCCAGCCCGACCTGCTGCCACAGCTTTGTGGGGAGCCCGGGTCTCCTGGGAGCCTTGGCAGGGTGCTGGAAGGGGCAGAGGGTCCCTTCCCCAGCCCTGGACACTGCCAGCCTGAGCCTGGCACAGAGGTACCTGCTGACCTCCCTCTCTCTGCGAGGGGCTCGTTTAGTTCCTGCCGCTCTCTAAGGTCTGCCCTGAGCGGGACTGAGCATCTTCCTCCTTCCACTTCCTCCTGCTGTGATGGATTCAGCTCTGGGAAGGACTCTGTCGTGGTTGATACGGGCTGGGAGGACAAACAGTGCCCCAAATCCTCACTCTTAGCCCCATGGGGCCACTCTGGGTGACACCAGCCCTTCCCTGCCTGCTGCTGCTGCTGCTGCTTTTGGCCTCCCTGCCTGGTGGAGAGGGCACAGTCCCCTGCCAGGCTCCACCCGCTGAGCAAAGCCCCTCAGGACTCCCAGAGGTGCTGAGAATCTTCTTTCTAACCATCACCAGTGCCAGGCAACGGCATTCCTTGCCACCCTGCCACGTGCTGCTTCCCGAGCCACCCCCAGCTGCTCCTGCTGCCCCAGTGCTGCTCCACAGCTCCAGAGGGACACTTTGGGGCTTGTTTGTTTGGAGCTTTTGCTCTGGCAATCCCACCTGGCCCCTGCCCCGGGGAACTCCCCTGCTGTCACAGGTTTGCCTGTGCGAATTCCACGCCCGCTGACTCCTCTCCCTGTCCCACTTCGTCCTCTGGGGCTTGGCACTGCAGGGACCAACTGCTCCCCAGTCTCTGTGCCCCCTGCCTTGTACCTGCAGAGCCAGGGGGTGGGTACAGGGCACCTGGGTCGTGTTGCTGTTAAATAAACGACCCACAGCCACACTTTGCCCTCTCTGGCTCGCTTCAGCCTGTGCTTTTAGCCTGCTCTGTGCTCCCAGGTGGGACTGGCCGGGAGCTGAGGAGCAGGTCCCACGCCTTCCCTGCCGTGGGGATGCTGCAAACTGCCCGTTGGCACAGGGGCAGGAATGGGCATGTGATCCACGACAGGTACAGGGCAGGACAGAGGTCTGGGGCCTCACGCCGGGCCTGTGAAACTTGCCCCTTGTCCAGGCAGACGCCACGTGTCCCCCTGCTCCTCTGGAGCTGGCGGTGTTTGCTCAGAGCCAGCGTGTCCAGCGGTCACTGATCCTGCCCGGGCTGGAATTCTGGAATGCTGGAGTGCTGCAGGGCTCCCCGTGCCCCCCATTTGGGCATTGTGCTTTTAAACTGGCAATAAACACGGAGAGGAGAGGGGAGATGCTCTCCCTGCTCTGAGGCTCCGGTGCGTCGCTGCCGCTGGGTTGGTGCCTGCTGGACTCGCCGAGCGCTCAGAACAGGGCACTGCCCGTTCCCTCCTGGCTCTGCACCCTCCCGTGCTGCCCCAGAAACAGCAAGAATGTCCCTGCAGGTCCCTGTTTATGTCACACAGTGTCCCACTTGCTTTGTCTCAGCGGCGGTTCCAGGATTAAAGTTTGGCCGCGGGACCACGGCGGGCGTTGAGCCGGGTCCAGAGTCCTCACCTGGGGCCCGCAGGAGCCGGGCCAGGACCCCACTGTGCCCCACACACCCCGGGCCTCCCCTCCTCTGATGTCCTGGCTCTGCACACCGTGGGCTTTTATTCATCTCTTCCCAGCTGCTCTGCCCCGGGTGTCTCTGAAGGTGCCTCGTACCGAGTGACCTTTGCAGGGCCCCGAGCCCTGTGCTCGGCGTCTTGTGAGGGGAATTTAATCTGCTGGCACTGCTCTTGTTGCTGTGCCTTTTATTAGCCACGTTTTCTCACCAGGCGCTCGGCGACCTTTAAATTCAGGGGGCCGGCACGGCCTCCTCTGCCGAGGAGCTCATTTGAGCTTGGAGGGAGGATAAAGGAAGTCCAGCGTGTTCCTGCAGGGCTGGCACGACTTGTAGTTCCCTTTGTCTCCGAGTGCTTTCAGGAGTCCGAGTGTTTGGACATGAGGCTCGTGCAGGAAAGAGGATCCCCGAGCTCTGCTCCCAAACTCCTGTCAGCACCTGCCCGGGGCTGCAGCAGGATCCAGCGGGGAGCTGGGTTTAGCTGGGAGCTCCTCGGAGGTGGAAATGCTTCGTGCATCCCCCTCGTGCGGGTTTTTTTGGCTCTGCCAGTGCCAGAGCCCCTGCAGAGGGACTTTGCTCCCGAGTCTCACCTGAGGGGGGACCAGCACACGGATCTCTTGCTTTCAGACACCCCACACTGGAGCTCCGGAGCTATAAAAAGTCTCTTCCCTTTGCCATTTGGAATTATGTTCTGCAGGCTCAGCACATCCCGGCGCTGCAGCCCCGGGAGCTGCTGCTGGTGCGGGAAGGACGAGGAGACGGGGGGAAAGGGTGACTGTGAAAGCACTGGGATCATTGGGATGGCACTGGGGCCCTTGGGAGAACACTGGGATCGTTGGGATGGCACTGGGATCACTGGGATGGCACTGGGATCATTGGGATGGCACTGGGACCCTTGTGAAGGCACTGGGATCACTGGGATGGCACTGGGATCATTGGAATGACCCTGGGAACCTTGTGAAAGCACTGGGATCATTGGGATGGCACTGGAACCTTGTGAAAGCACTGGGATCATTGGGATGGCACTGGGATCATTGGGATGGCACTGGGACCCTTGCGAAGCCACTGGGACTCTTGAGAAGGCATTGGCACCCTCACGATGGCTTCGGATGGTACCACACCTCCAAGTCCCGGGGCTGCAGGGAGCAGAGGGGGATGCCGGGCAGCCTCTGTTCCATCCCT
>NW_021938948.1:29380-30187 GCF_001715985.3 Manacus vitellinus
GGGGTCCTGCGCTCGCGGAGGAGCAACCCCAGGTACCAGCACTGGGTAACGACCCCAAGTACCGGCACTGGGTAACGACCCCAAGTACCGGCACTGGGTAACGACCCCAAGTACCGGCACAGGTACTATGGAGGAGGACCTGGGGGTCAAGGTGACTGAGCCAGCAGTGTGACCCGGGGCCGGGGAAGACGGTGGGATCCCGGGGGGCGTCAGGAAGAGCGTTGCCAGCAGGCCAGGGAGGGGATCCTGCCCCTCTGCTCGGCCCCGGTGAGGCACATCTGGAGTGCCACGTCCAGTTCTGGGCTCCTCTGGAGAGGAAAGTCAAGGAACTACCTGGGGAGGAGGGTCCCAGTGGGGTCTGGAGCAGGTCTCTGATGAGGAGACACGGAGGGAGCTGGGCTTGGTTAGTCTGGAAAGAGAGGAGTGAGGGGGGATCCCATTAGTGGGTACAAATATCTCCAGGGTGGTGCCAGGCTCTTCTCGGTGGTGCTCAGCCACAGGACAAGGAGCAACGGCCATAAACTAAACCACGGGAAGTTCCACCTCAGCACGAGGAAGAACTTCCCGTGGAAGCTGGCAGAGCCCTGGAACAGCTGCCCAGGGAGGGCTCGGGGTCCCCCCCTCTCTGGGGACATCCCAAACCCCCCTGGACGTGTTCCAGGTGACCCTGGCCGGGCTGGGGGATCTCCAGGGGTCCCTGATGGTCCTGTGACAGTGTGATCCTCCCGCAGGCACAGCCATGGTGTCGGGCAAGCAGCTGGCAGACTTTGGCTACAAGGCCTTCTCGGGCTCCATGATGCTGCTGAC
>NW_021938948.1:30925-34831 GCF_001715985.3 Manacus vitellinus
TGGGAGGGACCTTAAATAATCACCCAGTTCCAGCCCCCCTGCCACAGCCAGAGGGGCACCTTCCTCCAAACTCGGCGTGGAACACCTCACCCCAAGGTTCTGAAGCAACTTTTAATCGGAGATAAGAGTAAACAACAGTATAAAATGGTAACGAGTCGAGAAGTTTCCAAAATTCTGCTCCTGATTGACCATTCCATTGCCCCCAAGTACCATTGAGTAAAAATAAAAAAAAGAGAAGCAAAAGCCCACGGTGTGGCTGCTCTTCCAGCCCTGGGTTCCTCCACAGCTGCAGCATCAGAGCAGCAACATTCACTTCTGTCTGGGAGTTACAGGACCAAAACATCCCATTTTTTGGAGGGTTAAACCCGGCCCCACCAGTTCTGATCCTCCCTCCGATCCCAGCTCAGCCAACTGGATCCAGCAGGTCTAGAAAAAGTCTTCAAAACCCACAATTTGCAACAGGGAAAAAAAACACCAAACAAACAAACAATTTAAAAGGCCTGGATTGTGCTGGTTGTCTCAGGGGCAATAAACCACCCCCCCTACCTTCCCCCCCTCCCTCACAGAAGGCTTTGGTCAAGACTTCAGAGGGGTTTGCAGCACCAAAAGAGGCAGCAGATGCTGGCCTGGTCCCTGGTGACAGCAGAGATGAGCAGCTGGGACCTCCTCAGCACCCCGGGGGCGAGCCAGGACAGCAGTTCTGGGGCAGCACAGTTCAAAGCTCAAGGCTGAGAAAAAGAGTCTCTGCCTCCCCCAGGGCTGGTTTGGACGTGGAACCTGCTCCCAAAGTGGCTCCTGGAGTGCTTCTGGACCTGGAACCTGCTCCCAAGTGGCTCCTGGAGTGCTTCTGGACCGGCCCCGTCCAAACCCGCTCTTGCCTCGAGTTTGATCCCAGTGAAAAACCAACCAAACAAAAGACACCTCTGCAGACATCAACAGGAACTCTCGGGGTTCAACAACTTGGGGTTGTGTTTTGTTTTTTTTTTCTTGTGCTTTTGAAGCACAAAAGTGGCTCGAGGTGGAACCTGCAGCTCTGTTCTCTCGCCCCGGCTTCGTCCCTCGGACCGGTCGGGGTTTTGCTGGAGGTGTCTGGGGAAGGGGGTTCGTTGTTGTTGTTGTTTTTTTTTTGTTTTGATTAAAGATCACTTGGGAATGTGGAGCTCAACACAACTAGATAATTGAAAGAGAAGTCCATGCTTGCTCAGGGCCAGCCCAGGGCCTTACTCCTCCCCTGTCCACTGGCCGCCGGCCACGTGGCCGTTGAGGCGGTTGGAGCCGTTGCTGGAAGTGCTGAAGACTCCTTTTGTGCTGTTGGAAGTCACATCCTCCTCCTCAGAGCTGCTCTCCACGTCACTGCGGTCGTCCTTGGACACCTGAGAGGTGGCCAGTGGGAATTGGGTGGAGGGAGAGGAGAAGGGGAGTTGGAAAATGCACAGAAAAGAGCAGTCAGGGGGTTGTGTCCACATGATGGACCAGCTTCAAGTCACATCTACCTCCCACATTTGAGCCTGGAGCAGTTCAAGCCCCCAAGGAGGATCCTGTCATGGCATTAGGAACAAGACAGACACTGCAAATGGCAACCTGGGGAGGTGAGTTCCATTTTCCAGACACCCTGTGCACCTGTGAAAGCCCCTTCGCCCTCTGTGCTCTCACCAGACCAGAGGACACCACGGATCTGGGGGTGTCCTTGTCTTCCAAGAGCTCCACTCTAGATGGGTTAAAGGCCATTTCTCTAAACAACTTGTTTTGACTCCAGACTTTCCCATGCCACAATCACCAGTGGGCACAATGACCAAGCCCCAGCAGCGTATCAGCCTGGGAGGGAACATTTTGTCCCACGGGGAGAGGCTCTGCTGTTTTAAACATTAACCAGCTGAATTTATCACATCACTGCTTTGCACCAAGTGCCTCCCAGTCCCACAGCCTGGTGGCTGCTTCATCCAGGAGATCCCCCTGAGGAGCAGGGGCCTGCTGGGAGAGCAGGATGGGAGAACAAAGGCAGTGTCTGATCCCAGCAAAGCCGCTGGGAACGGGAGGAGCCTCATCCCAGAGATCCAGATCTGCCAGCAGGGTTATGCCTCAGCTGCAAACCCAGCTCAGTTTGATCCATGGGGGGGGATTTGAACCTTTCCAGGAGGACTTTGGGTGCCACAGGAGGGCCCTACTCCAGCCCTGTGGAGCCAGAAGGGAGAGGGCAGAGCCCATGAACCCGGCCCTGACTGCAAACACACACCTGGGAGGTGGCAGGTGCCAGGGGCAAAACCTCCCCAGGGCCCTGCTCCTGCTCCTCACTCTCCTCCCTCCTGCCTCTGCAGCCAGCAGCCCTCGTGGGCTCCACGTGCCAGCACTCTGGCTCCCAGCTTTCCAAGGATTCCAGGATTCCACCCTGAGTCAGGGTCAGGGCCCTCCAGCAGCAGGGAGTGGTTGAACTCCAGGGAAGCTCTGGCAGGGAGCCAGGTGAAGTTAATGATCTCCAGGAGCCCTGCTGGATGGTTCTGCCCCTTGCCAGAACTTTTGCTTATTATCTGTCCCCCAATCTCCTGCTGTGTTGGAAGTTCAAAGGGTCACTGGGAGGAAGCAGAAATCCCTTGAGTTTTTTTTCCCCACTATTGGGGGATAAGGGACTGTTTTACTCCTTTTCACAGGGAGGAGCAGTTTTCTCCTGTCCTCTCCCCCTCACAAGACAGAAATCAGAGTGTGTGAAACCAGAGAGTGAAGGTCATGCAGGGCAGGTGACAGCAGGTAAGATCAGACCCCAGGACACTGCTCTGCCCTTTGGAAAAAAACTGAATTTTGGCACTTTGTCAGGAGCAGGGAGAGAAGGAGAAGGCACCAAAGCCCCAAGACCAGAGCTCTGCTTTTGTCCTGGCCTGGACACAGCCCTGTTTGAGTGAACAAAGAGAACCACAGGTCACACTTACATGCAAAGGGTGGAACTGTCCAGCTCCAATCTGGCACAGAGAAAAGGAGAAAAGAATGAAGAAGACAGAGCTTAGAGTCCTTTCTCTGGCTAGGTCACCTGGACAGGAGAGAACCAAGGAAAGGGAAAAAGGTGTAGAACTCAGGATACAGAAACAGCTCCAGAGGCAGAAAAATCAGGCATTTGCAGCAGCAGCAGCTGTGGGGAACAGATGGGAGAGCTCAGACTCCCCAAACCTGCCTTCCCCCACAGTCCCTGCCACAGGCAACCACGACAGAAACATTTCTGGAAGTCAACAATCCCTGTGTGGGGGCAGCTGAAGTCAAAACCCACAGAATAACGCAGAGCCACGAGGGGAAACTCGGCTCAGAACACCAAAATCTGACTGGGAAAAAGCATCTGTCCTCCCAAATCAGCTTTTGCTCTTTCACAGAATCACAGAATGGTTTGGGTTGGAACAGACCTGAAGGATCACACCCAGTTCCAGCCCTCAGACACCTTCCACTGAGGTGCTCCAAGGCCCATCCACCCTTGGCCTGGAACTGGATGATCTTTAAGTCCAACCCAGAGAACCATCCTGAGGTTCTCTGACAACCAGTAAACCCCTCTGCATCCCTGAGAGTCCCTTCCCTCCACGCTGGAGCTCAGTGTCTGTGCTGACAGGTGAAGGTGCCCAACCCTCAGCACATCCCCAGGACCAGCTGAAGTCGCTGGAAAACATCCTGTGTGTTCATCCTGGAGTTCAAAAAAGAGCCTGTCACCACCTAAAACTCCAAAGCACCTAACAATTCTGACACCACCACTACTGCTAAAACATTTGAGCATGCTGGAAAAGTTATTTCCCTGCATGCCCAGAACACAGGAAACCTCCTGAGCAACACCTGCAGAGGTAAAAAAATCACACACCAAGGGAAAAAAATCACTCTCCTTGCAGAACTCCTGATGCAGGTCCCTCAAAACCAGCACCAGCCCCCACCAAAGGGCCC
>NW_021938948.1:36536-37380 GCF_001715985.3 Manacus vitellinus
GCTGTTCCTGTTGCTGGGAGTTATTGCCAGTCCTTAAGTAATTTAATAAACACTTTAGATTTTATGGTGCAGGGAGGTATGGAGAGGCCTTTAACGACACCATTAACTCTCACCCAGCTTTTAACATTTTCCCAGCGAAGCAAAAACAAACCTTTTCAAACAAGAACCAAAAACGCCCCAAAAGGCACCTCCCAGAAATATTTAACTCCCAGCAGGTTTATGGAAGAATTAAAATGCAATTCCAGGGATCTGCTGACGTTTCATGTGGCTAATCAGGGAAGGGAATACACGTGAAGTGGCACAGCCTGGGGTCTGCAGGGCTGCTGCTGCTGCTGCTGCTGCTGCCAGATTCCTCCAGAAAGCTGAGGAATGACATTACAGCCAGTGGAAAACACATTAAAGATTTACAGGATGCTGAGCACACTGGTGTGAGGGAAGAGCATCCCCTCATGACAGACAGGAGCTGCAAAAACAACCCCAGCTCTCTGGTCTGGCCCTGGAAGGAGCTCACAAAGAAATAAGAATTAAAGCTCTTCCTCGTCCAGGCTCCTCTGGTGCATTTACTGGAAAAGTGAAAGGATGGCTTCTGCCCACCAGGCACCCAAAAAGAATGGGAATGCCAGCTGCCCATGGCCTGGGGAATAAATACAGGCAGTATTTTCACCAGGGACAATAAACGGACAACAGCTCATTAACAGAGGCACCTCACCGAGCCTGACCTGCTGAGGTGAGAGGGAATCTCATTAGAGGATGATTCTCTCTTAAGCCATTTATCCAGGGTTTTACCTCTCCAGAAACCTCAGACCTAATTTCAGGCTCTGAGCAGTCACGACACAAGGACGGG
>NW_021938948.1:37615-39123 GCF_001715985.3 Manacus vitellinus
TGGAACCTCCTGCCCCCCAAGCAGCACTTGGGGGGGCCTCTGCAGCTTCAGAGGGACAGGCTGGAATGCTTGGGAGGAGCCTGAAAACAAAAAGGAAGGACTGGGAGAACAAACAGGACCCCACTCACCAGAAAGGGTAAATGCCCAACCGTGTCACGATGAACACGACCCCGAAGAGCATGAAGAAAGCATCACACACCCGCTGGTACTTGGCATAGTTGGCCAGCTTTGCAGCCTAAAAGAGGCAAGGAACACAGGAATATTATTCCCTTTGTGCACCCCTGTAAGTACCAGGCTGGAGAGCTTCAAAAAACTCCCAGTCACATTCGCACGGTTTGGAACAATTAGGGATTATTATAGTGTGTAATTACTATTGTTATTTGTTATTATATAGGATCCTATGGGGAGAGATTATTTACAAGGGCCCTGGGGTGACAGGGCAAGGGGAAATGGCTTCCCATTGACAGAGGGAAGATGGATATTGGGAAGGAATTCCTCCCTGTGAGGGCGGTGAGACCCTGGAATGGATTTCCCAGAGAAGCTGTGGCTGCCCCATCCCTGCAAGTGTCCAGTGCCAGGCTGGACAGGGCTTGGAGCAGCCCAGCCTGGTGGAACTGGATGATCCCTGAGGTTCCTCCCCATCCAAACCACTCCAGAATTCTGTGCTCCTCAGCACTGAGGCAGCCAGGAGGAAAAGCTGGCGGGGCGGGAGCAGCAGCACGGGTTCCAGGGCACATTTAACTCCTTTTATCAGGAATGGGGGGAATGTGGGAACGTCAGCCTGTCCCCCTGGGATCACAGCAGCACTCTGACAGGGAACTCACCTCTAGGAGGAAATCTGAGGCATCGTGGAGACACAGCACCAGGGTCCCAACCCGCACCATGTTGTTCATGTAGGAGAAGGTGATGAGCCCAATCGTGGCCAAGTGATGGACAAACATGATCAGGAAGTCCTGGAAACAGGGAGGGGAAAAAAACCCAAAGATAAAGACCCTTTGGCTGTCGAAAAAAACCCACAAAGGTTTGGGACAGAGCCACCAAAGTGGGGTCACTGCTTCAGCCCGGGCTCTGACTCCACCTCACCACACACCCACCGTCACCACGGAGGATTCCAGAAGGGTCTCTCAGCTCTGGTGCTCCTGCAGGTACAGGGAGCACCCCCCTGGCCCTGTGCCTCTGGAACCCTCTGAAGTGACTGACAGGACACCACATGGCCCCTATTTTTGGCTCCTTTTGGTTTGCTCTTGGCTCCTGGCCCAGATCTCAGCGTTGCTGCTGCTGCCAGTGCTCCAACCCTGCCAGGGGCAGAGCGGGCACAGAGCACCAGATAACCCAGCAGGGAAGGAGGAGGCCTCTCCATCACAAAAAACCTCTCCAGTGCACAATATCCAGGGCTGTTCTCCAGCTCAGCCCCCGGGTACAGCCCTCCCGTGGCCCTGGGCCTCCCCCTGCTGCAGTGGGGAACGTGATGAGCTCGTTAAAATCCAAATTAAACATCATAAACACCG
>NW_021938948.1:39699-49583 GCF_001715985.3 Manacus vitellinus
TTTTTTTAACAGCCAAAGCAAGATTTGGGATAATTTGCTGCTTTGCAGCTCGTGGAACTCACAGGAGAAATAAAACCCTGTGAGTTTATTTCTCACAGGAGAAATAAAAACCCTGTGAGTTTATTTCTCACAGGAGAAATAAAACCCCCCCTGATTTACTGGGGTAAACAAGGAGCCAAACCCTGGAACAGAATTAGATCTGAGCAACTGTGGCCACTCGTCACCTGCTCCACACCCAGATGAAAAATCACCCTCAAAAACCCCATTTATTATCAGGGTTTGCCATTTGCTCAGCAGCTTTGGGGGCAGCTCGTTTCCTTGAAAGCCTTAAATGTATTTTTAGGCAGTTGGGATTGTTAATTTTTGATTGGGAGGTACTGAGTGATCCTCTCCTTTTCCCCTGGAAGGTGAGAGGGACTCCAGGATCCCCCAGGCTGCAGGTCAGGCTTGTTCCTCCCTTTTTTCCCCCCAGGATTGGGTGGTGATTACAGGAGGATTCACATTCACAAAGGTGTGAAACGAGGAAGAAAAGAGAGTTATTATAATGATTTAGCCCTGTTCACGTTTTTTGGTTAGTCCTGTTTATTGCTGTTATCATTGTTATTAATTATTATTTTGGCTGTTAAGCAAAATTAAGCAGTTAATTCGATTTTGGTTCATCTCACCTTCCGTTTAATGTCTGTAAACTGAGAAAACATGAGGGACCAGTAGAAGGCCAGCTCCAAGATATAGTAATAATAAAGCCTGGATGTTAGAGGCTGCAACACAGAGCACAGTTAGAAGGCAAAACACACCTTAAAATTTACATTAAAATCACTTTTTTTTTCCCCCCCTTCCTCCTCTCCCATCCCACTCCAGAACTGCTGAGGCACAAGTTAAATGATTAAAGGTTTAGTGACAACAAGCTTTAAGCAACAGAAGGTCTCACTCCAGGCTTTACTCACACAACCCTATTTGTGTGTTGGAGCTTTATTCCAAAGGAGTAAATTCCCTTGTCAATATTTACAACCCCTGGGGCAGGAACAGACTGGTTGGCCTCTACACAGCAAATAAATAAATTACCACCACGATTTTATCCCTTTTTTCCCCTTCCTCCTCCCCCCCCCCCCCACTTTTAATAATCTCAGCAGCAAATAAACATCAAATGAATGAGTCAGTTGTGTCTGAGGAAACTCTGCTGCTGCCAAAACCTAACTAGGATGTAAAGACAGAAATGTCAGGGCTTTGGTCCAGCACATTAACGAAAAATAAAACCTGACACTGTCCAAAAAAGGTGGAATTTAGGAAGGGTTTCCTACCTGGAAAGGGTAGTTGTACCAGCACTGTCGTGTGTCCCAAAACCAGGGGGCCTGAAGGGAAAGGGAAGTTATTATAGAAATAATTTCTATATAAATTATATATAAATTATATAAAACTCCCAGTTTTTAACTCCCCATCACCTAAAGAAATTTTATCTCACTGAAATTTTATCTTGATTTTGCTGTTTACATTTGTTGTATTCAATGCAATTTAATTTATTGTATTGAATATCTATTCTTATTAAGCTGCATTTATTGCATTAAAACCTTCTTAAATGGGAGTTATACTGCAATGGAAATTCCAGGAATAATCATACAGCTCTAATAATGATAATAAAGACCCAAAGAGATGAACCTGTGTCCCTTCAAGAAGGAGAGGGGAAAAAAAGAAAAAAACCCCCCTAAAAATTTTGGCAGGACAGACCCAAACCCAGCTGCAGCCACGGAGAAAACAGACCAAACTCACCGTCCAGAGAAACCTGATTCCATAAAAAAATATACTTAAATAAAATGTAAATCTCCACCTGGAAAAAAAAAAAAAAAAAGAAGTGGAAAAATCAGCTTAGGACAGAGAAGTAGCTTCTGGGTTAACAATTATCACAAAAAAAAGCGAACTAATGGTGAAAAAACCCCAATTCTGGCACCTCAAAAGCTTTCACTCACCTTCATTCCTGAACATTTCAGGTCAGATAAACCCATTGAGGAGTTTTTCACACCACACACGAGTTTGCATCAACAGCCCAGTCTGAAGTTCAGGGTGAACATGCACCATTCGTGTGCTTTTATAGGCAGCAAGATAACAACAAGCAAAGTCATTGTTACCCAGAGTGACCCTAATACAGAGATATTTTTGCCCCTCTTACCTGGTGGCTTTAAGCAGGTAAAAAACCACACTGGGAGGGGGGGGGAAGAATTAAGGAGAAGAAAGTTACTGGAAAGAAACCAGCAGAGGAGAAATGAGGCAGGAAAAAGTAATTCAGGTGCTGCTCCACCAGCAGAGGTGAAATGAGTCTGGAAAAAGTAATTCAGGTGCTGCTCCAGCAGCAGAGGTGAAATGAGTCTGGAAAAAGTGATTTAGGTGCTGCTCCAGCAGCAGAGGTGAAATGAGTCTGGAAAAAGTGATTTAGGTGCTGCTCCAGCAGCAGAGGTGAGTGCAGGAGCTCAGGGAGGGAGAGAGAACAAAGGATGAGGAGAAGAGGAAGCCAAGAAGTGGCTGCAACAGAGTCTGCACATTGTGTGAGCCAGAAGGTCACCGTGGCTGGGAACAAACCCTGCAGCTGGGCAGGCAGCAGGCCACTTTTGGGGAGGTTTCCACTCAGTTTGGGCACTTGCAAACCCCCCCTGGGCACAGCCAGGGGCCATCAAGGACCTGCCCCACTGCCTGAAGCTGCTCTTTGGTGCCAGGACCGAGCCCTGTGCTCGTGTTCTGGTCCCTCAGCCCCCCAATATTTGAGGATCTGAGGATTTCAGGAAGCCCTTCCTTTGCTTGGGGGAGAATTTAGGGCCTGGTTTGGACAAGCAGCTGCCCCAGGGGTTGGTTAGAGAGGAGGAGCCCCTCCCAGACGTACATGCTCTCACAGAACTTGGTGAGGGTGGTGGGTTTGTCCTGGTTCCTCCGGTGCCGGAACCAGCGCTGGATCTTCCTCACGTCCCAGTCCAGCTGCTTGGACAGGCCTTCCAACCTCTTTGCATCTGGAGACTGAAGGAGAACCAAACAAGGGGGTCACTTCTCCCACTCCCCCCAGCAGAAGTGATGCACAGGTAGCAAAAAAACCACCCCAGGGATGGACTAAAAGAGAGCCCAAAAGCAGGAACCCGTCGCCACAAACGTTCACTCGGGTTTAACCTCCATAAGCCACTAATTACTTAATTATTCAGCTTTGGTGGGACATTTCCTCACCTATATTTCATCAGCTGACCAAGGATGCCTTAATTTTGGGGGAGGGAGGAGCTGTTAAAGTGTCCTGTCCTACCTGTTAAAGCTGCACCTCCACTCAAACAGCCCAGAACTCGGGGAGCTCAAAGCTGAAGGAGAAGTTTAAGGGGTTCCCACTCACAGCAAGGACAGGGAAGCTTTAAAAGTAAGAGCTGGTTTAGCACAGCAGATGTCTGTATGTTCTAAAGGGCACGGGTAGAAATTGTGTTATTTCTGCTATCAAAGTTTATAAACGGAAATAAATCCGAAGACCGAAATAGTTCTGTGATAAAGAACACGTCGCTGCTCTCTGGCTGGAAACTCTCCTGGGAGTTTGTCTGAATGAAGACAAATGGATTTATCAGAGACAAAGTGAACCAAACCTGGCAACTCCCTCTCCAGTGGCCCAGGGGGGGAGATAATTCAGAGCAGTGTCCTTTTAACGAGCTCTGCCAGGGAGCTCTTACCCCTGACAGATGATAAACACATTTCACTGCTTGAGTTGCACACACACAAACCCCAAAATCAGGGTGCTGATTTAACACACAGTCCCCAGCCTGCCCAGCTGAGAGGCAAAGTCATCTGTAATTTGATTTTCTGTGCCCTGTCAGCCCCTCACAACCAGACCCCTCAGCACCTTACTGGGATTTAATGGTGGGGGCTGGCACTGCACTGGAAGGGAACTTGTCCCCAAGGAGGATTCCAGAGCAGCAGAGAAACCCTCTCCCTGCTCCAGTGCCACCTCTCCAGCCCCAGCAGCAGCCACAGCTCCCTGGGACAGTCCCAGGCAGCTCTGGTTTCACAGCAGATAAATTCTGCACAGCCTGTGACCTCCTGGGCTTTCCAAACATTCATTTCAAGGACACCCCCTGCATTAAAGTCCTCCCCACAGCCAGCAGCAGATCCTGGGGACTGCAAACCTCTCAGGACTTTAAATGTTCCCACAGGAGGACTTTTTAGTGAGTTGTTTTTTTTTTTATAGAATTCCCCTTTATCTGCTCCAGGAGATGAGGTTCAGCATCCCCAAATCTCAACATCAAACCTTCCAACTCCTTTATCTGTAAAATGAAAAATCTCTCTCTGGCTGCCTGCAGGGATTTCACTGTCAATATTGAGTAAAACACTCAGTAAATAAATATTGAATAAAGCTCTGGAGCCATGGAGCCCTGAGAGCTTAAGGGGAAAGAAAGGAAACAATCCCAAGAAACACCTCCTGCCACCATTAAATGTCCTGCCCTCCATCTGACTGAACATTTCCCTGAACAACCCACTTGCACTGACAGCTGCTGCCCAATTCCACAGTGAATGGCACAAATAAGGGGAAGGCACTCACAACAAACCCCAATAAAACCAGCAAAGGGACAAAGTCCAAGGGAAAGAGAAGCTCTTTCCCAGCAGAAGATGCTGGGAAATCTCTCGTTAAACTCCTGCCACAGGAGTCACAACCTGGACCAAAGGCAGGGACTGAAGGACCTGCCTGCAAAAGGGGAACATTTTTATTCCAAAAGCAGATTTTCCTGTGCAGAAAACCACGGCTCAGCCACGAAGGGAATCCACTTTGCTCCCACCTGGACACACCAGAGGCAAAGCAAAGGCAGGAGGAGCCCACTGGGGAGTGCACAGGGGGAGATGTTTCCCTCCCACCACAGGAGTGGGAGCAAAAAAGCCTCCCCCTTCCCCAAATCCTCCCCTGCAGGCCTCCATTCCCAGCAGGATTTGACCCCCTGACTCACCTTGGTGATGGATGTAAACACTTTCTCTAGGATTGCATTGGGCTGGGCTCTGTGAGGTCCACTGTCCTGGATGCCAAGGTTTATGGCACAGGGCTTGGCAATAAACCTGCAAGAGTTCCCAGGGAAAGAGCTGCATTAAAAAAACAGGAGTTTTATTTCCCCTCCTCTGCCTGAATCACAAAAAAAACCCCCCCCAGATTTGCCACCAGCTGCAGAACTTTGGGGAACCTCCCCCTCCTGGAACCTCCACTTGCTTTGCTTCAAGAAACTTCCCATGCGAAGTAATTCCTTTTCTCAGTCCTGCTGGTGATCACAGGCAGCACATTCTGTGCACATCAGAGGGAAGAATTAAAATCTCAGTGGCCTTGGCTTGCAAGGATCCCATTGTGTTCCCCAGGGGGACCCTCATTCCTCAGAACTCAAACACCAGATCACTGGGAAGAGTCTGCTGCGAGCAGAAATGCTGCAGATGAAGCCCTAAAACCAAAAAATACCTTATTTTCAAAGCAGGCCTCGGTGTCACACAGCTCAGGAAAAAAAAGGGAAGTTCAAGCAAGACAGTTCCCAAAAGATGCTTTTTTTTGGTGTGGTTTTTTTTTTGTCTTTGGGGAGAATAAAGTGGCTCCTTTCCTTCAGGAGAGGGAGGAAGATGCAAGTCCCCCCAGCCTGAAAGACTCCAGGTGTCAGGATCTCACTCCATCCCTGGTGCTCCACATATTCCAAAAGCTGATTTAACTCTCCCTGAATTTTCACAGCACAGAGACTCTGAAACCAAGCCCGGGTTTGCAACTGAACCAAACACAAACATGGTCAAAATCACCAGGTTTTGCTGCACTTTTGTGTCAAAAATGGGCTCGGGGTTCCAAGGGAAGTGCCTGTGTTACCTGATATGGGAATTGCTTCCCCTCCTGTTGGTGGCCCAGGAGCAATATTTAGTATTTTTAAATCAATTATTTTGAGAAAGAACCCCGTTGCTCACAACCTTCCTTGGACACCTCCAGGGATGGGGACTCCAAACCTCCCTGGGCAGCCCCTTCCAAGGCCTGACCATCCTTTTCCATGAGGAAATTCCTGCTGATGTCCAACCTGAACCTCCCACCCCCTACCTGGCTCCCCCCTCTCCTTGTCAGGAGAGAGAGAACGTCCCCCCTGAGCCTCCTTTTCTCCAGGCTGAGCCTCTCCAGGAGTTCTTCAGCCCCTTCCCCAGCATCCATTCCCTTCTCTGGACACTCTGACAGTCACAGCTTTTTAAAAAAAAAAATTAAAAAATAATTAAAAACCAAAAAAGGAAGGAGTGATTTCCTCCGAGCTCGGCTCCAAGGGCTCCCGGCTTCCGACCCCGACCCCCAGCCAGAAACTGTGTCCTGATCTTATGAAACACTTGGCAAGACCCCCCCAAAAATGTACAAAAATAAAGGTATAAAAAAGGCCTTTCTGCTCTGCTTTCCTCCAGGACAGCAGAGAGAAGTTCACGTGTGCAATCACGGGGTGACAAAGAGAGTTTTGGTTCATTTTCTGGGACGTGGTGCTTAAACAGCTCTGTTAAAAAAACAACAAAACAACAACACAAGCCCTTAACCTGGCCTGAAAATCCTCAGTTTGTGCCAGTTGTGCCTCCTGTCAGAGAGGAAACCTGAAAAATCCAAAAATCTGCACATTCCATAGAATAGTTGGGGTTTGAAGGGATCTCTGTGCAGCATCTACTCCAACCCCAGGCCAAGGCAGAGGTACCTAGAGCTGCTTAATTCCATTTCTTTGTTACTCAGGAGAGTCTTCCTTTGGTTTAAGAACAAGTGAAGAGGAGGGGGAATGGTTAGGAAGGCTCACAGTGACCCACACAAAGTTTGGGCTTTATTGCAGAGTGCAAAACCTGAAGCATCAAGCAAAGGAAAATCAGAAAAAAATGCAGAAATAATTCATTTTAGGACTTAAAAGATTGAAAAGGAAAAGGGAAAAAAAAAAAAAAAAAGCCAAGCAAAACTCCAAACTTTGCAGGAAACTGGCTCTGAGCAGGAGGCCTGAGGGGAAAATACAGATTGTGTCTCCAGAAATCAGGAAGGAGGGAAAAGAAAAAGCCAAGAGGAAGGCACAGGCCGTGGGTGCAGCTCAGGGCTCAGGGAGGGGGGGTGACAAAGAGCAGATCAGGAATCTCCAGGTCTCTCCAGGTGCCCAGAAAGCAGCCACTTGGAAGCAGGAGGTGGTGCCAGTCCCAGAAACGGGGAAGGAAAAGGGATGGCACGGAGGATTTCCTCACTTTTAAGGAAGTCTGACCCAGTCGTGAGGGAGCTTCTCTAATCCCTCAGTGCAAGTGCCACCTGTCCTTCCCTGGGGCTCCTGAGGGAGGAGAATTCCCCTGGGAAAAGGAAAAGAGCTCCCACTCCTGATTCCACCCATGATCCCAGAGCTTGGCAGGTGAGACACGAAGGGAATGGTCAGTCCTGTGCTCAGTCCCAAGCTAGCCAGGGATTTAGGTGCCCACCAAGGACTTCAAGCCTCTGTGGCATTTCAGGTTTTTGGCCCCAGAACAGGTTTTGCAGCAGATCCCACACTGAGAAGGTTCTGCCCAGCCAGAGTCCAGCACCAGGAGAAAAAAAAAAAAGGGGGAAAAACACTTCCCAGAGAGCAGAATTCCCACTCCTGGGGATATTCCAACTGAACAGCACAAGATGAGGAGAGACACCAGTTGCCTGAAGGTTGGCCTTGCTCTGAGGAGAAGATTTGGATGAGCTGACCTTGAAAGGTCCTTTTTTTTAATCTAAATGGTTTTATGATTCTATAAAACCTTAATGGCAGCAAACTCTGCCCAAGGCCAGCTCGCTGCCACACCTTTCCAGCAAGAGATTCCCATCACATGGACACTTCCATCACACCTTTATGGCCAGGGATCAGCTCACACTCTTTTTTCACACCAGTTGTTCAAAACAGGCTGATTTTAAAGCCACCACCAATTTTGGAGCCCAGGGACTCGGGTGTTGTGTAACAAACAGTTCTCATGCACCTTGTGCTTCACAAAAAGGCAGAAGTTCTACCCCAAAAATCCTCCCTGCCACCGAGTCAGGGCTTCACCTTTTTCTCTCCCCAGTCCTGCTTTATCTCTGCAGTCACAAGCTGCCCACAGGCAGCCAAAGTAATGATTATTTCACCAATAAAACGGTGCAAAGGTTCATTTACAGGAGAATTCACAAGTGTTGTGGTACAAAGCTCTTCCTCACACTGAGGAGCCACAGCAGAAGGAGGGAGAGAAGATGCAGCTAAACCAAAAAGAGCTGCACGAGCCTATAATTCAAATTCTGAGTCATCAAGTCCAGCTGCCAAACGTGTGTCAGGGAAGACGTTTGACACAATCAAAGCCTGAACTGGGATCGATGCACCACAGGGGTTTATTCAGACCAAGCTGAGCTTTTATGACAGGAGGGAACAAAGAGGGAGTTTATTCAAAAATAAGGACTTTTAAAACAGACACCCTGGGAACTGCCCCGGGATTTTGCTGCCACAGTGTGATTTCACTCTGGGATACCCCTGAGACACTGCTGAGAACGGGAACAACTCTCTCAGGAGCCAGACCAAGGGCTCTGGGCCTCGCTGGGCAAGAGCAGGGTTTTAATTTGGCACCTGACCCCTCCCTAAATCAGCACCAAAACCGGAATTTCACAAACCAGGGAGGGCTTTATCAGGGTAGAGCAGTGGCTACCTGGTGTGGAAGGATGCACTGAACCTCTGCCAGGGAGAAGAGAATCTCCTGCACCTCCTCCCCAGACTGACACCTGCACTGAGGCTTGGAAAGGAGGGGACCTGCCCACAAATCCCCTCTCCAGGGGGATTGTTGTGTCCCACAACCACCTCCCTGTTGTGTCTCACAACCTCCTCGTCTCCTGGCGAGTCCCAACCCTCGGCCAGGCCGGGCAGCAGCAGCACACCGAGCCGAGAGGAGATTTTGGCAGCTCCTGGGTCCTCTGCACTGCTTTTCTGAAGCCTTTTTTTTTTTTTTTTCTTTCCCCTAAGGGCAGAAAGATAAGCAGGAGAAAGGAAGAGCCTCTCCGGTTTCTCTCCAGCTTTTTTTCTCCTTATTTTCTCCTTTTTTTTCCTCCTTATTTGCCATCTTTTCACTTCGCCCCAACCAACCTCCTCCCTTCCGACAGCTCAGGGAAATTCACACTTAAGACAGAGAACACACAGATCAAAAACCAACCCGATTCCCACTCATTTCAGTCCCGCACGGCCCCTTTTCACGCTTAGAAATATTTACAGAACCACCGGATGGGCTGGAAGGGACTTTAATTAAAGAATTCCACGGGCAGGGCACACCTTCCCCCATCCCATCCCGACCGACCACCCGCCGTCCAAACGCAGAAATTTACGATTAAATCAATGTTTAACGAACCGCTTCGCCTAACGGGCTTTCCTAATTAAGCCGCTTTGCTAATTAGCGGCTCTGTCACCCACGCGCGGCTCGTGAGGGATCCCCGGCGCGGCTCCAGCCCTGCCCCGGGGGGGTGTGTGTGAGTTAATCCCGTGTTTGTGGATGCTCGGGCGGACGGGGAATCCCGAATTACACCTGTCCGCGGGCAGATAAGGCGGATCCAGCGCGCCCCGAGGTGCGGGAGAGCCGCGAATTGTTTAATAACACGGCCGGGGCCATGCGGTGAACGAGCCCCGTTTCCTCCTCCGGGAGCTCGGGGGAAAAGCGCGATGATAAAAAAAAAACCCACAAGGAAGCTCGGCCCCGTCAGCCGCCCCCCGGGCAGGGGGAATGAAAGCGAATAAAAGCGAATAAAAGCGAATCGCCCCACGAAACGCGGTGTTTTTCCCCGCGCTGCCCCAGCACCGGAGGGGCCCCTCAGACCCCGCTCCCACAGCAGCCCCCGGGGCTCCTCCGTGTCGCGACAGAGCCGAGCGGCGCGACAGCTCGCCGGGGTCACCCGCCGTCCCTTTTCCACT
>NW_021938948.1:50787-60352 GCF_001715985.3 Manacus vitellinus
ATAGTCTGTCTTCTACTGGTTATTGATTTCTCACTTCTCATGCTGATTAGTCCGCTTTTTTTCAGTAGAAGATAGACTACTAATTAACGAAGAGAACTATGTAAGCCAATGGGCGCAGAATCCCAGAATATCCTGAGTCGGAAGGTGCCCACCAGGATCAACCAAGTCCATCTGCTGGCCCTGCACAGCCCCGAGAATCCCACCGTGGCAGGGCGATGGAACTGGATGGCCCTTAGTGTCCCTTCCAACCCAAACTTTTCCACAATTCCACGATATAATTCCTCCGGCAGGCCCACGGCCCGTGCAGGGAAAGGGCCCGGACCTGCCAGAGCAGCCTCCCGTGTGGAGAGTTTATGGCAAGATCCCAAGGATTAGTTTTAGTGACATTAACAGAGACGCAGTTTAACATTTACAGCGACACAAAAACCCTGCTGGCAGAGTTTAACGTATTCCTTTTAGCTCGTGGTGAGGTTCCCAACCTCTCCACAAAGGTGGTTCGACACCAACCACCTCACGCGCGGCCGGCAAACGATCCATCCTTCGTTTAATGGCTCTTCTGGCACCTGTCCAGTCAGAGAGCAAATTAAACGGCCCATTAAGCACTCAAATACTCCCATAACTAATAGATTCGAGGACGGAGTAATTCATGATCTGCTCACTTCTTTTTTTTTTTTAAACAAGCAGTACCGCTTGTGCTGATTTCTCCTTGAAGATCTTCAGCTGAACATCTTCAGCTGAGATGTTCAGTCTCAGAGACTCAGAGGTACCTCAGAATTAACCAGAAATAATGATTTTGTGATTAAAGCCTCTGCTAAGTGCAGCCAGTGCTGCTTCAGTATCACGTAACCGGGGAGACGCCGTAAAATCCAATGGCGTTTCCTAAGAAACAAGCAGTTGGCATAATCCATAAATCCAAGTCCACAACGAATATTCTTCCCCCCCCCTTTTCAAACAGCACAATTTCCAGTCAGAAGGATCTCCAACTGCTTAGTCACTTAAAGGAAACCTGACACCAAGTGGAAGAGAGAAAGGTGACAGAAAGCAGCTCAGGATCACACATCAGCTTTTTGAGTTTTCCCTCGGTCTGTGCAAGTCACGTCTCTCTTCTCCCTGAAAAAGAGAGGACAAGGAGGTTGTGGGGCTGCCAACACCTCCCAGCTGGGCAGCAGGCTGCTTTTCCCTCCCTGGTATCCTTGGCACACACATGGGCAGCTTCTCACGCTGCTGCAGGACTTTCCCTGCTTTTCTTCTGGCTCTTTATCCCCATCTCTCCTGACCAAACCCACCTCGGGCTCAAGTTGGGAACTGCAAACTGAGCAGCTGATAGGAAAGGGGACAAAAAAAAAGCTCTCAGTTGTCTCCTCAGCTGCTCTGGAGCCAGAAGTGGGAGTGAAAAATCCCTGGAGGTCCTTATTCCTTCTGTCCCTCCTGTTCTAATCCCTCTCCTTGAATTCGAGAGCAGAAACTGCCTCTGGGAAACACGGGCACACAGTGTCACCTAGTGGCACCATCCCCATCCCGGGCTGGCTTCCAGTGACAACCCTGGAATTCCAGTAAGAACACCGGGAATCCACCCATCTTCTCCCTCAGTCCCTTCACAGCCCTGGGGAGAAGGACTTGGGGGGGGAGAAGAGGCTGGAAAATTGGGATTGTGACCTCATTGTGGCCTTCCAGGGCCTGAAGGGAACCTGCAGGGAAGGGGGAGAGAGACTATTTCCAAGGGCCTGGAGTGCCAGGACAGGGGGGAATGGGTTCAAACTGCCAGAGGGCAGGGTTAGGTGGGATATTGGGAAGAAATTCCTCCCTGGAATTGTCCCAGGCCAGGCTGGAGCAACCTGGGCTAGTGGGAGGTGTCCCTGCCCATGGCAGGGGGTGGGAATGAGATGATCTTTAAGGTCCCTCTGACCCAAACCATTCCAGGATGATTCCCAGGGTCCTTTTAAAAGGAGCTGAATCCAGGCTTCCATTTTAATGCAAATGACCGAACTTTATTGAAGGGTTGGTCGGCAGCAGAACTGTTAAGAAAGCAGAATATTTTACACCTCAAGTATAGGTAAGAGCTAATTCTCTTGAGAGTACAGTACAAATAAAAGCTAATACAAAAGGGCCTCCTCCTCCTCCTCCCCTCAAGAATTTATTATTTGTAAAATAAACAAAGTCAAGTTTAAAAACGTTTTCTAAGCCTCAACGCTGGCAAGTCAGAAAAGTGTCACTGGTTGATTCCAGAGATTTTTTTTTGTTTGTTTTTTGCAATGCAGCATCATTTCACAGCTGTAAGGAAGAGATTTATGGCAGCTTGATACGAGCAGGATTTCCAGAGTTGTCAGAAGGCCTTAAAAATCTTATTTGCGGTTTAAAACGGCGGCGAGGAGGAAATTCAAATAATAAAAACAAAAACAAAAAAACAGACCAAACAAAAAAAAAAAAAAACAACTCCACTTCAAATGGGTGTGAAATGCAGAAGTAATGCCCTGCAGGCTGCTCAAAAAAAAGTGTTCACTCGCCCTCAAAGAGACCCGGCAGCCGGCACAGCTCCTGGGAAAGCACTAAAATACACGTGGGTCCAGCAACGGGGAACCTTCCAGTCGGGCAGGGACAGAGGGCAGGGACTGCCCAGCCCATCAGGGGCGGGTCTGAGCCACCAAAATTCACATTGCACTCGGTTCCAGGACGCCACGCACGGAAATGGTTCTTTTATTATTATTATTATTAAAAAAAAAAAAAAGAAAAAAAAATATATAAAAGCCCAGTTGTGCCCCTTTCCACGTATTAAAGTGCATTAAGTGACCATTTTTAAAGCAGGCCAGAAAGTCCCTTTGAAGTTGGTCCCTAAAGCACTGCAGTAGCATTGGTAGTGGTACAGGTGGCGTGTTCCAGAGGGCCTGTCCCGGAATTCCACAGGTTGGTGGTGGAATTCCATGAATTGTTGGTTGGTGGAACACGTATTTAAGCCCAGAGGGATGAGACAAGCACAGGACAGCCCGTGGGCAGACATCCCCTGCTGCTGCTGTCCCACAGACACCCGTCCCCGTGCGCCCACAGAGACTCTTTGCAGGCTTCCAGAGTTCCCCAGTTGAGATCATTTGGACGTGGATTCCCTTGACGTGCAGCGTGGCATCGCTTCGTGGAGGAGAGCTGTTTGTTAAAGCTAAAACAAAAATAATACCCATTTCCAAAAGGCCCAGCACCTTGCAGCAAGTTTCCTAGTGAAAAAAGGCCAATTTATTATTCTTCATCATCGTCGTCGTCATCATCTTCATAGTAACGGTTCCTTTTGATCTGCTCTTCCACGGACAGATCCTCCACGTCGTCGCCCTCCCAGAAACCCACGTCCTGGGATTTGCGGTGCTGGTCGGGGGAGGACTCCTTGGCAGTCACCACGTGGGCCAGGCTGGGACGTCTGGGAGAATTCGGCTCCAGGAGCTCTTCCTCTGGGCTCTCCGGCTCTCCCGCCGCGTGTTCCTCCTCGTCTGTCTCCACACCCCCCTGCCCGTTCTCCACGACGCCGAGCTCTGCCGTTCTGACCCCGCACGACTCCTGCTCTTCCTCCACATTCTTCTCCTCATTCTGGATGTTCCTGTGCTCGACCTTCTTCTCCTTTGGCTTTCTCTCCTCTCTCTCCAGCTCCTCCCCCTTCCTCCACGTGTCCCTCTCGGCTTTGGGAGGAGAGGGCGAGTTCTCTGCCCTGTGGCCCCTCACGGACACCGTTCTGAACGAGGCCGCCACCGTGAAGGGGCGACTGCGCTCCTTCAGCGAGGAGGATCTCCTCAGCTTCTTGAGATCCAGATCCACCTCCTCCTGCGCCTCCGGCTTGGAAACCTCTTCCTCCGGGGGCCACTTGGGTTTGAGCACCTTGATGCCCTCCTCTAAGGCACTTCCCTGGACGCTCTGGTCGGAGGGAGGGGGCCAGGCGATCCGCAGCTTCTTGGTTTCCGCTGGTCTCTCTTCCCTTTCGGGCACGGCCGAAGCTTTGGCCTCCATGCTCGCTGCCAGGACCCCGACCTTGGCAATGGGGGCCTCCTCCACCCCGGGGCTCTGCGGGGCTTCCGTCGCGTTCCCCCCGGGGAGGGTTTTCTCCGGGGATTCCTCCCCTTCCGCTCTGCCCGCCCACAGCTCCTTGTGCTGCCTGTGCCCGAAGCCCTCGTCGTAGTTGCCCTTGGATTTGAAGAGCTGGCTGAAGTGGGGTTTGCAGTAGATGTTCCCCCGCAGCGACGCGTACGTCCCGAGGCTGGGGGGGGAAACAGAGTCAGACATCAGAGCTCAGGGCCACCAACACAGGCCTCTGCCTCAGTGGTGTCACTCAAGAGACTCAATTCCACCCTCCCAACGAGCTCACAGCCCCCAGGGTTTGCATCCTGCCTGGCTCTTTCCAAGAATTCATCGCCGAGCCGGACGCGCTGTTTTTTCCCCCCCACCGTAAAAATCACATTAAGAGGTTTAGAAACTGCACCAAAGTGCAGAGTCAGGCCTGTGGAACACCCCTGGCAGAACCAGGCCTGTGGAACCACTCCTGGGATGGCTCCAGCTCTGCTGAGCCTGAGCAGAGGAAAACACCCTCCCGAGGGGAGCAGGGCGGGTACCTGAGCTTGCTGTTGCAGTAGGAGCAGCGGAAGCAGCTGATGTGAAACACCTGCTGGTTGGCAAAGAGCCTTTCCATGGGGTACACGGTCTTCTGGCACCCAACACAGGTCTCCTTCATTGGCAACTGGAATTTCTGCGGAAAGGAGAGGAGAGTGTGGGAGCTGGAAAAGGCGTCGGCCGCCGGGGACTCGGCCTGGGTTCCCCCCCGAGCTCTCCCCAGTGGGCTCTGCTGGGCAACAGGGTGGGAAGAGGCTACACCAGCCCCCCAGGGCTGCTGTGGCTCGACAGCCAGCCAGGATTTTACCCCAGTGAGCTCCACAGCCAGCCAGGATTTCACCCCAGTGAGCTCCACGGCTCCACCTGAGCAACAGTGAAAACAGCAGAGCTGAGCCGGCTCCCAAAAGCTGAGTGACCTCTTCCTGCAGCCTCAGCTTCTCTTGATAGGAAAATGATGAAACATCCAGTTACAGTCAATATGAGACTTTACCAGAAGATTAAAAATAGTGCAGAAAAAACTGAACCCTGGAATGGTTTGGGTGGGAAGGGACCTTGGTGATCATCTCGTTGCTGTGGGCAGGGACCCCTCTCACTGGAAGAGCTGAAGCAGCCTCAGAAGGTGGAGGGTGGGAGAGGAAAGGAGTGAAAGAAAGGCTGCTCAGTGGCTTGAAATAATCCACTTTTGCCAAATCTTCCCTCTCAAAGAGGAGGGAACAGTCTCAGCAGCAGGAAACACTCCCTGCCTTCACTCCCAGCTCCATCCCAAAGAACCCACACTGGGGTTTCAGGACCCAGGGCCCCCAAACTTGCTGAAGAAAGTGAGCAGAGCTTTTGAGGTTAAACAGCTAAAATTCTGCTGTGCTCACTTGAACTGCCCTGAGGGACACTGAGGAGTGGAGTGGCACTGCTGTGACTTTGGGGTTGTTTTCCAACAGCACCAAAGAAAGCAAAAAAACACTGTCCATGAGAAAAGGTGCCATTTGCTCCTTGGAATCTATTAACTCTGGCCAAGGGGGGAAAACACTTTGCAGGGAAAATTAAATAACACAGTTGAAAAAATTGGCAGTTTGAGGCTGATTTAGTTGATTAGAACTAATTTGGCAGCTGAGGAGGAGAGAGCTCGGGCTCCACACCCTGCCCAGACACACTCAGAGCGTGGCTTTTCTTTGACAAAGAATTACCTCCTCCTCCAAACTTACAAAAAGCTTTAAGGAAAATAAAAAAAAAAAAATCTGATGGCTGAAGAAAAAAAACAGGAAGGTCACAGGAAGACATAATCACAGCAATTTATTTATAACAGCCCAGGAACAATGGCCAGGAACGAAAGTTACGGTCCGAGGGGGCAGATTGCTGAAGGCAGAGCCAGTTTTTGTCACAGCCAGAAAGTTTGCTGCCAATTTAATTCCATTTTAAATGGTATTGCTTGAGGTTACAACAGATTAAAGTTCTCATAGCCACGGGTCGGCTACCAGAAATTCAGAATTCCTCCTGAAAAAAGAATCCACAATTTCCAGGTGCTGCCGAAACTCTGAATTTTGAGTCCCTAAATGAAACCTCAAAAAAAAATGCCAATTAAAAAGTCTTCTCCCTGAAGGTTTTAAGTTTTGCACAGTGATGGAGGGCCCTGGTCCTTCTGCAATCACCCCCCCCAGGCAAGGAGAGGAACTTACTTGCACACAGTGGGCCCTATGTCTGTGGAGAGACGTTTTTGGGGGGTGAAGAGACAGGAATTCCTTCCCAGGATGCTACAAAAAGGAGCTACAGGAGGAAGGTGAGGCCCAATAAATGTAAAAAAAAAAAAAAGGACTGGAGAGAAAGCTGAGAGTTGAGCTCACATTAGGAGGGAAGCAGAAGGCAGGAGGAGAGGTTAGGAACCAAGAACAGGAGACAGAAGCTGGAAGAGACAAATAGGAACCTTAGGTGAATAAACAGCAGCTGGGTTTCTATCTCACAGTGCAGCATCTAAAGCAGTAACAAGGCAAAAAGGCTAAAAATGGTTCTAATGATACAAAGAGAGCAGAGAGGACCAGGACCAGAGATCACACAGCTCCTCCAGGCAGCTCCAGTTCCCCACCCCGGCATTCCCAGCTGGGAAAGCCACATCTCCCTGATCTCTGAGGTCAGTGCTGTCCCTCCCAAAGATGGGGCAAAAACCAACAAAAGCCCAGTTGTTTCCTCAGGAGTGAGCCAGGAAGTCTGTGGCAGCCCAGGGGGACCCTCATCCCAACTCCAGACAGCTCATGTGACAGGGAACTGCAGCGGGATCACAACACCCAGCTCTGCTGCCCCTCGGGGTCTAAATCAGATTAACAAACACATTCCTGTCCCAAAGGCTGCCCTGAAGGAACTGGAACATCAAAGACCCCTCAGAAAGCCCAGCCTGACCTTTCCAGGGCCAGGCAGCACAGTGCCCTGACTATGGAGCTGCTCCCAGCTGCAGCTCCCTTGGCAGCAGCTGGAAGAGGAGGGTGGGAAGCCGAGTCCCAGCGTGCTGGAAGGCTCTGGAGATCACTCCCAGGAGCTCAGGGCCCACCTCTGGGAGCACTGACAGGCTCTGCCACCACCACCCCCTGCTCAACCCCTTCTCCCACACCGAGGAGGAGCAGAGTCTGTGGAACAACAAGCAATTCCTGAGCCAACCTCTGGAGGAAAACCCCCTTTTCGAGGTGTTTTCCTGATTTAAATTTTCCTGATTTCCTGATTTAAATCATTCCCTCACAAGCACAGCCTGGCCAGACATCAGCCCACTCACTGCCAGGCCTCTGTGCCCACACTGAGGGTTCTCCAGCACCCCAAACAGGGGTGTCAGATGGTTTTAACCCCCCCCTGAATGTCTGGGATTGAGGAGCTGTGTTACCTTCACGGCTTTGGGTGGGGAGGCCTCAGCCTGGGCAGCTGCTCTGGCCCCCACGTTCTGCTGCTTTGTGCCAGCAGGTTTCTGAGCTTCTGCCTCGCTCTCCGAGTTCTGGCCAGCTGAGGGAGCAGAGGAGGGAGAAAAAAAAATGCAATTACAGGGAGGCTTTAAAGCTTTAAACCACGGGCAGCTCGTGCTCACGGGGCATCAGTCTGGGTGAAAAGGTGAGGGAGCTTTTAACACTTAAAAAAGTCTTCAACCAGGGCAAGCAGGAGTTACAAATGTCTTAGAATTACAGCTGCAAAAAACTCTGAACGTGAGAGAAGTTCTTATGCAGTGGGAGTTGGGCACAGGGCAGATCTTTAGCACAGTCTGTGTCAGTGGATCATCTGAGGGGGCTGAGCTGAATTATCTCCCCCAGCCCTGTGAGCTCACCATGGCCATCCTCCAGCAGGGCAGAGGGCACAGAGCTGCTCTCACCTGCAGAAACCTGCAAGAGAAGGAGACAATGAGCCCCCCTGGCCTTCTGAGACCTCAACAAGCCCAGCAAACCCCCCAGGCTGAGGCAGGGACAGACCCCAGGGGCTCAGGGTTTGCTGTGTCAACACCACCAGCCCTGGCTACGAGGCAAACTCAGAACTGCCCAGCTCTTGCAATGTTCAGATCATCTGAACAACATCATCCCACTCTTCACACACACACAAACATCATGGTCCTGTTTCCCCCAGCACCTGCAGCTCCTACACCTTGACCTCCCACCCTCCAGAAATGGTTTGTTGAGGTTCCTCCCAGGTTTTCTCTCTTATAAATCCTCTGACACACCCACCCACCCAGGCCAGCACATTTCCTGGAAATCTCATTGGACCAATCTGTGACATTTAAACGTTCAGCAGAGACTGTGCTTTTGGGGGAAAAAAAAAATAAAAATTAATAATAACTTAAAAAAAGGAACAGCTGAATTCTAAGAAACTTTTGTAGAGCCAGACACCTGCTGGGACAGACGTGCTGGATCTGTATCCTGTTCATCCCCTTTTGGAAACAAACTCATATTTAAAAAAAAAAAATAAAAACATTAAAAAACCTTTTAGAAGAGTTGGATCTGAACAGTTTCAGACACTAAGCAGACTCACAGAATTGTTTGGGTTGGAAAAGACCTTTAAGATCACTGAGTGCAACCACGTTACAGGTAAAGCTCTTGATGCACAGTTCTTTATTAAACTTGGCACTATTGCTATTAAATCAAATAGTTTTTAAGTAGCTGCACCGAGGACCTAAAGCCCAGTAACGAGATTAACTGCAAATCATCCCTAATTCACTTTAAGGGCTGAAAAGCCCACTGCCAGCCACCCAAATTTGCAAATTAACGAGTTAATGAGAAGGCAAATTGCATCTATTAACATACTCTGGCCTGCTGGAAAAAAAAAAACCACTGTAACCCTGAGCTGATAATTCCCATTGAGAGGCTGTGACAGTCCCTGGGACAGTCCCTGGGACAGTCACCCCCCAAATCTGTCCCGGGGGCAGGGTGAGAAGTGGCAGCTCAGAAGTGCCTTTTGTTTCCTCCCAACGGCTCTAATTAGGCTCATTCCCAAAGTTCACCCCAGCCCCTTTCCAAAGGACTGGCTCCCAAACAAGGTCCCATTCAGGTTCTCCCTGTACCTGGACACCTCACTGGGTGACTCTGCAATTGCAGGGATTTTATTCAAACCTTCCCCTCACCTTCCCCTCACGGGGGGTGGCAGAGACTCTGCTTTAATTCTCATTTAACAGGTGCTCTTTTAATGAACTCACCTCTGAGCACGGAGCAGCCTCTGCAGTTGGCCCCAGAGCTGCTCAGCTGCCAGGGAGGAGCAGCTGAGAAGCCAAAGATTTGGCCCCTTGCCCGAGGGAGGCTGGAAAGCTCTAAAAGCCCTCCTGGCATTAGGCTGCCACGTGTTCAGCCTGGCTGGGCTGCACAGTACCCCAATTCTTGTTGTTCAGCTGCTTTTATCCCCTCTGCCCTCCCCAGCTCGGGGCACAAAACTGCTCCAGGCCAATTCACAGAGTCTCAGTTTGCAGCTGAAGCTCAAAAGCAGCAGCAAAGCCAAGCTGCCATTCCCAGTTACCCTAAAATTGAGCTGCCATTCCCAGTTA
>NW_021938948.1:62449-63479 GCF_001715985.3 Manacus vitellinus
TCAGGAATCCTTGTCTGCTCTGGTTTATTCTGCCCTTCCCAAAATGGGAAGAGATTCCTCCCCAGGTGGGGCATCCTGAGAGCATCAGGCTGGACTGACCCTAAACCCTGGGGGGCTGCAGGAGCCTCAGGAGAAATCCCAGCCACCACCCTGAGCCCCAAACTGGGGAAGGCAGCAGCAAAGGAACCCAGGCAAGGCAGGGGAGGCAGGAACCAGCAATTAGGTTAATCAGATTTGCTGCACTGCCTGCAACAGAGGACTTTCCATTCATGCAGGGGAAATTTTACTGGGCTCCACATGCAGATGAAACTCAGAAATCAGTGTGGATGGGGCTCTGCCCCTCCACAGAGACCCCTGGGAGGCAGATCCTCCTCCAGGGGAGAACCTTCCCTTTGGCTTTCCCAACTCAAAAAGGCCTCTGTGCATCACTCTGGCTAATAAAAGCAACACTTGAGCAATAAGAGTTCCCATCATTCAGCAAAAGCATCAGAAGCTCCCAGCAAATGTACCTAAGGGGTTTTTAACAAAAGCTGAGGTTCCTGAAGCCTCCTCAGCTGCAACACTTCATTAATTGCTCATTTCCTGCTCAAAGACCTGCAAAACAGGCAGAGGGTTCCTTCACTGCAAGAGTCTAATTGGATTCAGAGGGAGGTGAGAGGCAAAAGGGAGGAAACCTGAGTGGAGATCCCAAAGCCCCAGACTTTGGGATCCAAGTCCCTTCAGCTCCCCCTGCCTCAGTTTCCCCCAGCTGGGAGCTGATGGGACAAGAGCTGTGGTTTGTTTTTTAAACCAACATGCAGAAAGCAGAAGAATGCCAGTTATGCTTCAGAAGCACCCTGGCCAGGGTGCCAGCAGTTAATTCCTTGGAGAGCTTTCAGCATCATTCCAGGAAGATGGAAAATGTATTTATTTCTTCCTGCTGGGTGTGGAGACAACTCTTCATCCAAAATTCCTCCCCATGGGCACAGAGTTAGTTTCAAATAAATAAATAAATAAATAAATAAACAAACAAACAAACAAACAAATAAAT
>NW_021938948.1:64776-74730 GCF_001715985.3 Manacus vitellinus
CCCACACCCAGGGGAGTCTCCCCTGTGCTGTACCAAGCAGGTTGACTCTATAAAGTGAATTAAAGCCCAGCCCAAAGCCCAGCCCCGAGGTGCCCCTGACCTGCTCCGGCGTCGCAGTCCTCCGAGGAGACGCTGTTCTCCGAGACCCTCCTGCCCAGCGCCGTCCTCCTGGGCTCCCTGGGCACCTGCTGGGCACAGAGCCACCCCCTGAGCTGCCTGCACAGCCAGGGCCTGCTGGGGGTAATCCCTTAAGAGGCCCAGGTGTCACTAGCAAAGCTGCTTGGCCCGAATAAACGAGTCTGGCAGGTGACATCTCCTTTAAAAGTTTGATCACAGAACTGCCTGACCCTGTCACCTGGGGGACACCTTCCCTGGAGAGGTCACCTGGTGCCCTCTGACAGCTCTCCTGGTTGGAAAAGGAGCACAGGGATCAGGTTTTCAGGTGGTTCCCACTGCACACACGAACTCTGGTGCAGATTTTTGCCACTCACACCGTTTCTGTGGAGATCTAAAATCAGGTGGAGGGTGAAAGGAGAAGCCACCTGAAATCTGCACTGATTTTCAGCCACAGGGAAAAGGGAACTGGTAGTATTGTAATAAAAGTTATCTCAAGTTACCTGCTTTGATTTGGACAGTTCATGCATTTGGTACCAAATAATTCCCTGATTAGGTCTGATAAAGCTGAAGCTTAAGCAGGAGAGATAAATATTCCCAGACCTGCAGGATAATCACTCCCTGCCAGGCTGCAGAGCTGGACAGGGTGTCCCTCAGCACCACACAGATGCTCTGGCTGCCTCAATCAGATTTTTACACTTGTTTGTTGGACACCAACCCCCCAAAATCCAAATCCCAGCAAAAGAAACCGTGAAAAGAAGTTTCCACAGCTTTGACAAAACCTCCTGAGCACAGAGTTCAGCTGGACCCCACCAAGGTGGGGTTGTTTTCACAGCTGAAAGCCCAACCCATAAAACCCTAGAAGGTGCTGGGTCTTTTGTTGCCTCCCTAGGAAGAGTTAAATCACAGCTGGAAATGCAGACTGAGGCTAATGCAGGGAAAAAAAAAAGGCAGGTTTTGGCAAGATGCTCCAACCACACATTCCCCCCCTCCCCAACTTTTCCAACGAGTTTCAGATTTGCTGCTCACCAAACTGGAGGAAATTCCAAAGTTTATTTTAACACTGCTCTGTAAGACAATCACTGTGAAAAAATCAGGGCTGCTTTCCATGCAAACAGCAGCTTCACCAGGAAAGGAAAATGCAGCTGGAAAACCTCTTTTTTTTTCCATTAGGATGGGAAATAGTTTCTATTTCTGTGGTTTAAGGGCTTTGGTAACTTTTCTTACTGGAAAAGAGCTTTAGCTCTGACAAGTCTTTTCCTTCCCTTGATAGGCTCGGGCTGGGAGTGCCTGCACTTGTAAGGACTTGCAGATTCCTCATGAAGGGTGAAAACTGCTCTTAAATGATCCTTATTCAGCCAGTGACCCCTTCCCTGTCACCCTGAGCCCGGGGTTCTTGCTGCTCAGAGATTTGTTAGAGGTCAGGGATATTTCAATAAACCTCCCAGTATTCAGTAAATCTATAAATATCTATAAATATACACGTGGGTTTTACATCAACAGTTTTGTATTGGGGGGAGGAAAGCAGAGTAAAAGGAAAAAGAAGTTTAACAGAGGGAAGATGAGGGACTTTCCCCATCACAGTCTGCAGGGACCAACTGCAGGGAATCAGTGGTTCATGGGAGGTAACACCCCTCACGTGGAGGAATTCCCAAATCCCAGCCTTGGGCACGTGCTGTCAGTTCCTTCCCAGCCCTGGATCCCCAAGGCACAGCTTTGGGAAGGAGAGGAGACATCCCTGGGGTGTGGAAAGCCCCAAGTTCTCAGCCCTGGGCGAGGGCAGAGGCACCAGGAGGGTGGTTAAAGCTTCACCCTGGGGCACAGAGTCGGGAAAAAAAAAAAACCCAAATCGAAGTCACACCTCTTTCATTCCACCCCAGATGTGTGCCCTACACACCACAGCCCTGAAACCCAAACCAGCCTGGAGACAACTCTGCCAGAAATGCTGCTCTTCCTCCTCCTCCTCCTCCTCTGATCTCCCCCGGCTGTGCTTTCACTGCCACTTCCAGGAGGAGCCCTTCGAACATCAGGGCTTTTCTCACCCCCAGGCTGTGCTCAGGCTGAACTCCAGCCTGCCGTGCCTGCCCCTAATGGGATTAGAGAGCAGTTTGTCCCCGTGAAAACGCAACAGGGGAGGATCTGCCACCTCTCCGTTGCAGAATAAATGAACAAAGGAGGGAGGTTTTGCTCCTAAACCTGAAAACGAGAGTAGGTTTGTTCAGAGGGGGAGATGGAACCAGGAAATCCAGGCTCTAATCTGGATTCTTGCCCCAGACCTGCCCAGGGACCAGGAAGGTCCATTTACTGTTCCAGTCCACCCAGATGTTCTGTCAGCAAAGCTCTGACAGCACTTGCACCTGAATTAAATTCCCAGGAAAGCCTCCATCCCTCAGCTGAATTTACAGTTGGGCTCCGTGATCAAAAAGGTATTTTCCACCAAAATGATTCCACGGAGAAGCCTCAGGAAAGAAGTGGGAAGAGGCAACTGCAGAGCTGCACTGGCCACACTCACAGCAGGGCTGTCCTGGCTTCCACTCCACTGAACCAGAGCTGTGTCCCCCCAGTGCCAGCTCCCCTCACTGCACAGGACATGACATCACCCTCCTGCCCTCAGATCCATTCCCAGAACCAGGAATTTAACTGCACAGACACCCCTTTCCCCCCCCAATACAGTCCTTAACTTCCCAACACTCCGTGCCTTTTTTCCCCTTGTAAAATTAAAGGCTAACAGATTAACTTGGGAGAGGGATTTCGAACCCAGCCCGGCCAGTTCCATCCCTCCTGGACGGCGTTTCCTGTGTTTTAGCCGGTTCTTAACAATGCCTGAATCACCAAACTCGACCAAACCATCAGCTTCACGTTCACTCGGGTCCAAAACAATTTACTCCCCAGCCTGAGATAAAGTTACTCGAAGTCCATCTGCAGGATTCCAGCGGAATCCTGAGTGATGAATCCCGAGTTCAGGGAAGGGCTGTCGGGACATCGCCCTCCCCGCGGGGGACAGGGTGGGCAGCTCTCACAGCGTGACAAAGGCTCCAAAAAATCCGGAGTTGTGAAACTTTGTGAAGCTCCACGCGGACCCAAACCTCGCTCCGACACCGACCGGCTCCTCCGAGCCCTAAATCCTTGCCCAAAATACGTTTGTTTTCACCCAACGCTTCAAGAAAAAACCACCCGCAGCAGAACAAAGCCGGGAGGAAGGGGGGGGAAACGATGAGAAAAACTGGAAAATCCACCAGCATCGGGGCCTCGGGACCCGCGTTTCAAGTCCCCGGCATATGCAACTCATTTTGGAGTTGAGCAATTCCCCCCCCCTCCGGGGACACTCGGAGTCCACACGCGGGATCGGATTTCATGAGCAGTCGGAGGAAAAATGCGAGCCCTGAGCATTTGCAAGTCAAAACTAGCGAGGGCAGGAGCTGCTCTGGCCATCTCGGCTTCGTTTCCCCCCCCGAGGGATTTTTTAATTTATTTTTTTTTCCCCGATAAGAAACGTTTGTTAAGATCCAGAGATGTGGGAAGAGCGAGGAAAAGATGGGAGTATTTCACAACGCATATTTATGCGTGTATATGTGTATATATATATATATGTGTGTGTGACTCGTGCTGATCCAGATATCAAAACCTCTCACTCCTCAGTGCTTCAGCTTGACTGCTGAGCTCACCTCAGTTACTTCTTCTTTCATATGCAGATAAAAACACGTAAATATATAAAATAAATTAAAAATACATAAATATATAAATATATATAAATATATACATATATACATATGTATTTTTGCACAATTCCTGCTCGTGTAACTCACCGCAATCCTCACACGAGGCAGAAACAATCCCGACCTAATAAATCCCGTTTTCTCCCTTCAACCAAACCCCTTCCAGGAGCAAAAACCATTTCACCCCAACGAGCCACCAGCTCCCAGCGTCCTGCACGCACTGGAGAGGCTCGAGTAAGTCGTTCCCACCGCGGTGTGAGTTATTAAACCCCACGATGTCCTGCTTTTATCCCCCCCCCGAAACAATGCACACGAGATTTGCAGAGCCCGGAGCCGGAGCCACTCCCTCCCGGGGGTTTTCCCGGTGCTCCCCGGAGGAGGCAGCAGCTCCAGCTGCTCCCGGGATTTCGGGAAAGGAGCGCCCCTTACCTTGGCCTGGGGGGGCTCGCCCTTCTCGAACATCATCTTGAGCTTGCTCAGGGGCACGTTGTACTTCTCGATCCTGCCCGGGGGCTCCGCGCCCTCGCCGGCCTCGGGCTTTTCCACCTCCCTGGGCTCTCTCACGCAGTTTTCCATGCTGGCACCCTCCGGGGAGCGGGTTCTGGCCTTCGAGCCGTCAGCGGGGGCAGCCCCAGCCCCCGGGGATGGGGAAGGAGCGCGGCCGGTGCCGACCTTGTGCCGAACCTCAGCGCAGCCGCCCCGCAGCGATTCCCTCCCGGGCTCCGCTCCCGGCGCCGGCTTCTCCCACTTCTTCTTCAGCGCGCTCAGATTGCCCCTGGGGAAGTGAGGGGGCAGGTTTTCCGCGTTCTGCAAGGGACAAGGAGTTAGTTCCGAGCTCTCCCGAGCGCTTCCTCTCCCATAGGCAGGGGGAAGGCGAGGGCTCCGCTCCCGGCCAGCTGTGAACAGTTCCAGCTGTGCCACATGGAGAAACATCCAGGACAGGGAAGGAAGGAGGGGGGGAGAGAGGAGAGAAAAAAAGTCAGGAAGTGAGCAAACAGGATGGCCTTATAAGGCAAAATGGGAGTCAAACCCGAGGGGTTAAATTCCACACAAAAGGCTCGAATCCACATATGAAGGAAATGGGACCCAAATCCACACAAGGAGGGAACGGGACAGGAGGGCCCGACCCTGCAGCGTCCTCAACAGCTATCAGGCCCTCCCAAAAGCTACAGATCAGTCCTCAGAAACCACTCAGCCCTTGGGGTTTTGTGTTTCCACTCCCAGGTAACAGCAGCACTTCAGCCCCAAGGGATCTGACCAGGATTTCACAAAGCTCCAGCCAAGCACCCACAACCAACATCCCCCCACTCCTCCTCCTCAATCCCAGAATTGTTAGGGTTGGAAGGGACCACTGCCAAGGCAGGATCACCTAGAGCAAGTAGGTTGTTGAATGACTCCAGGTAGGGAGAATCCAGGACCTCCCTGGGCAGCCTGTTCCAGTGCTCTGATAACCAGCAATTCGCTGGGATTTTTCCTTCTGTTCCACTCAGGCCACTGAAAGCTCTGCCAGGGACAGGCCCAGGGGGTCACAAACACACCTCACCCCTCCAGGGAGCACCTGGAGCATCCAGGTGCTTCCATCCCTCCCATCCAAGTGCTTCCATCTCTCCCCTCCCAGAGCAGTTCTGCTCCAGGCAGTTCCCCCTCCCCAGAGCAGCAGCCCCAGCCCCTGTTTGGTTCACCCCAACCCAGTACCTGCCACCATTGCATGTTTCCTGCCTCTCCCCTACAGAGACCACTCCAAACTCATTGCAAGTGGAGCAGGGCCTGCCAGGCTTACAGGAATTAACTGGGATTAGCAGCTATATTGGGATTTAAGTCTCTCACCCTATTACTCTTCTGGTCCCATTTTGAACAAACTGCTTTGCAAATTGACTTGAATCCACCTATACTTCCACAAAAAAAAAAAAAATTAAAAAAAAATCAGCCTGTTTGCTGACTGCATTGAAAGGAAAGCACTGAAATGATAAGGGAAGTGTTGTAATGGGACAGAAATCCTGGAGGTTGCACAGCAGGTTTCCATGGGAACACCTCTGGGGTCCCTGCACACTTCCTAACACGAGTCCCTCCTGCTTGGGATTTGCCTGTTCCCTGATGACAGGGGGACTGACAGACACAAGCACGAGCAGTGAAGGGAGTTTAAGACCCAAAAGTAATTTTCAGGGTGCTTATTTTATCCCAAACAGCAAAAGAGTGACGCCCCAAGAATTAAGGAACTCGAGGCAGCGACTTTCCTCTAGATCCTGAAAATATTGGCAGTCCTTTTAAACACTAATTACCCCGAGGGCCTGCTTGGACAAAGCCCTGCAACCTTCCTGCCTGGTGTTCCAGCCAAGGTTCCCTGACCCCGGAACACCAAGTGCAACAGAGGGAATGTGAGGCTGTAACAGAGCCAAAAAGGTTGGTGCTGCCTCATCCAGGGGCATTTCCAGCCCTGGAAGCCACTTCAGGGAAGATCCTGCAGCTCTCAAAGGCACACACGGATTTTAGAGAGGCTGGAGGCCTCTTTTAAGCACTTTTCAGTTTGGTTAAGAAGGGAAGAGGCACCACACGAGTGCCTCCAGCTGAGAACAGGAGGTGGGTGTTCACAGCCCATGGTTAACTCAGTTTGCCTTTTGCTGAGGGGTGAACTGGTGATTCAACAGAGCTTTGGGCCAGAAGCTTCATTTCCTTTCCTTTCCTTTCCTTTCCTTCCCTCCACACTGGGGGAAGGTGTGGAGACTGAGGCAAGAGCAAACACTGTGTCTAAGCCAAGTTCTCGTGGCAGCAACTTGGATATTCCAAAAATCAGCTGTCACAGCAACACTGGTGCAGGTGATCCATCCTGATCGTGGGCTCTGCTCATCCCCAAGGAAACAAATACTCATGCAAACACTTACACTTCTCTTCTTCTCAGCAGTGGCTTCTTCAGCAGCTTTCTGATACCTTTGAGAGGGAGAAAAACCAAACGAAAATGACTTTTTTTGACTAGACAGAACACTCCTGAAAAGACAGCTGGGATTTTTTTTTTCCCCCCAGCATGGATCTCACTCCCCAGATTCATCAACTAAAACCAGAGGCTGGACAAACAGCAGCAAATGACACAAAGCCAAGTGACAGACACATTTTCAGTCACCCAGTTTACAGTAATAACACCCATTAATGTTTCTCCCTCCCTAAGCACTTCTGATTCCCAAACAGAGACAGTTTACCTTGGAATAGCTGGTTTTGTTTCCGCCACCCAGCTGTCTGCTGTGCCCCCCTGGCAGGAATAACTCAGCTCTTTAGCCAGCAGCTGCTGAACCAGAACAAATCCCAGCTTGGCACACCCCAAAAAACCTCCCTGAGTGCCAGTGGATCTGACTCTGTGGGCTGGAAACTGCCCCCATTCAGCAGTTGGCTCCTGAGCAGCTGAGCCAGGGTTGCAGCAGGAAGGGTAATCACAGCCCTCCCAAGATAAGCCACCCTGGATCAGGAATCAAAGTCCTTTAAGGAGCTCTGGTGGGGAACTCCCTGCAATCTGCCCCCGGGGGGGAGTCCCTGCACACTCCTCACTGCTCCTGCACCACGCAGGGGGGCTGCACTTGGTGTCTGCAGTGTGAAAATTAGGGACAAATTTTGCCTTTTTAGGGAGAGCTCTGCTTTTCAGGGAGAGGGAACATCACCCAGTGTCTGTCTGCCTGGGCAAAGGGTGTTTCTGTTCTCCTTATCTGTGGAATTCTGCTTTTGACTCAGCTGTGAGTGTGCTGCTGCCTCCCCTTTAATCCCTGCAAACACACTCACCCACCTCTCTGCCCCACAAAGGGTCCAAAATTTGAGCAAGACACGCTGAGAAAGTGCTGCTGTGAAAAGAGGGATCAATGCTGGGAGAAGCAACCAAGAGGGACACAGGGATTAAGTCAAGTACCACCTGGAAAACACAGGAGGACTGAGGAGCCCCAGCCCTGCCCAGCACAGGGCACTGCTTGGATCCCTCCCGTTGCTGTTTGCCTGCCTGTGACCCGACAAAACTGATTATGTGGGATGGAAAAAGAAACGTTTTCGCAGACAAATATTTGGGTAACAGCATTTAGAAAAATCACCCTCCTCCCTGCAGGTGTCAGGGGGCAGGACCCTGTTTTTTCCAAGGAACTGACACTGCCTGTGCAGGGGGACAGGACTTGATTAAGGAATAGCAGTTTGGATTACTCCCAGTAAGCCCTTTTCGAGGGATTATCAACATTTAGCAAGATGACCAGGTCCTGTAATCAAGCTCCAGCGAGTGAATAAATTACCTTAAGGAGGCAGTGACAGCAAAGAGCTTCTCCCTGGCCCAGAGACCCACAGAGGAACTTGGAGATGTGCAGAGTTATCCCTCTCTTACACAGCTTCCCCCACACTCAAGATCCAGACACCCCTAAACTTTGCTCCATTATTAATGCAAGATCCCAGGAGGCTCAGGTGCCCCAAATCCCACTGAAAGTCCCAGCTGCATCCTATTATAATTCCTTGAGGAAATAGAGGCTTTTCCAGGAAACATATGCAGGTTCCCACCCCTCAGTGTGTACAAGATTTATGGTTTAACACTTCATCCATCTCTCAGAGGAAAGGCAAGGGTAATATTCCTCTTCTACCCAAGTCAGGGGATATTGGGAAAAGGTTCCTCCTCCAGAGGGTGGCTGGGCAGTGGGCATGGCTTCCCACATCCCAGTACTCCAAATTGCAGCTGGTAGTGTGACAGAAAATGATCTCCTTTAGCTCCTTTAGCTGAAAGAAGGTATTCCAGCTCTGACTGCTGAAACAAGGCAATGTCAGCAAGGAGAACAACCTTTGCCCAGCACATCCTAAACCAGAAACCTCAAGGCCTCCTCTGGGGTGTTTTGGAGCAGCAAAGCAGCAGTGCCTGCCCAAGGGAGCAGCTGTCACCTCCCAGCCCCACAGCCCCACTCACTTGGAGAACCTCTCAGCCAGGGCCGAGGACTTGCTCCTGTTGACCAGGGAAAGCTCCTTGGCAGTGATTTTCAAAGACTGGGAGGCCCACTGTCTTCTGCTGAACGGGGAAGGCTCCATCTTCTCTCCCCAGATCCCTGTGAGGAGGAAGGAACGTTGTCAGCAGCAGGAGTGGAGAGCAGAGGAGGAGGTTTCAGAGTGATTTGTTGCTGTCCCCATGCAGGTGCTCCCAGTGCCCCCAACCCCACGGGATCCCACCCATCAGCTGACTTAAAAAAAAAAGGCAGCAGGTGCCAATTATCATTTCCTCAGCAGATGCCACCGAGGTGGTGCCCTGATAAAGCCTCCAGGAGGGGGTGAGAGGGGCCAGAGGATTCCAGAGTGAGGATTTCAGAGTGACACTCTCATGTTTCCCACACACACCCACCCCCAGAGGAGCTCCAGGAAGCCCCAGAGTGCCCTCAAACCCAAACCTGCTGGCATTTATGTAAGAGGGCTCGAGTTCTGAAACTAAGGGGATGTAATTCCTGGGCAAACATTTGTCATTCACTCTCGTTTCGCTCTCGGTTTCCTCTGTGAGTGTTCCCCGACCCTCCTGTCACAACAGTGACCACAATGGCACTTAAATAACACCAGTCACCTCCAGAACAGCTCTCACTCCCTCCCCATCCTGCTGGAAACGGGATTTTGTCCAGCTTTTCACCACCTCAGATTTATTTTTTTACATGCTCTTTTTGTGGAGGAGGAAAGGAGGGGAGATCATAATTTAAAGAGTTCTCTGATAAGACAAAAATAAAAGCCTGGAGGGAAACGCCTTTCCTTTTTTTTTCCCCCCCTCTTTTCTTTTCTCCCTGGTCCCCACATCACACAATGCCAACTGCTGGGGCTGAGCTCTTCCTTGCATTTTCCAGTAATTCCTTTAAGGGATTTGAACAGTCACAGAACTCTGGATCCAGTCTGAGGCCAGGGCTGAGGCCAGGGCTGCTGGATGACTGGTCACAGGTAAATGGAAACACCTTCAGGCAACAGTGGATCAAAGGGAGGGATGAGGACATTCCCCAAATCCTCACAGGTGTGGGAATGCACCTGCTCAGAAATGAGGGAGACTTGGGATTCTGCAAGGCCTGGGGCCAGGAGAATTCAACTGCCTGGGCAGAGCCTGCAGTTCCCAGGGCTGGAATGGGAGCCCTGGGGCTGGAATGGGAGTGGAGGAGCC
>NW_021938948.1:75363-76525 GCF_001715985.3 Manacus vitellinus
GCTGTCCTGGGGATGCAGTCAGGGAGAAGAGGCCTTTCTCTCACATTCCATAAGCCCCCTGATGTCCTGGAGAGACGTGCCAGGACACATTTTATCCAGACAGGGATTTGGATGGAGCTCTCAGACGTGCAGGTAGAACTCTGGAGGCAAACAAGTGGTGCTGGTTCTGTGGGGATGTTGAAAAACCCTGAAACCACTTATCAACATGAGAGGCACCCAGAGCCCCTTCCAATCAGCAGGAGAACCTCACACTGCAGTTACTTTCTGAAATTCCTGCTTTTTTTTGAGCACATTTTGCATCACCAAGTCCCCCCCCTCCACTCCCCTGTGAACCTCTGTCCAGGCTGCACTGAGAGGAGGATGCTCTGCACTTGTCTGGCCTTTGACAGCTGCACAAAAGCACCACCCCCAAAGACAAGGGGCTCATTTCCATCCCCTCCCACTTCTTAAAAATCATATTGCCTGCACAAACGAACCAGTGTTCCTGTGGCTGCAGGATGCAGCTCCCAGTCTCACACACACACACAGAGGTTACAGACAGGAAAAAAAAAAACCTTACAAAAAGAATCCTGTCCACACCAAAAACCCCAATGCTGAATGAGCCGTGCCGTGCCACAGTTTGAACTTTGTTTTATGACTAATCTGGAGCCAAAGGGAGCTCACCTGAGGCCCTGCTGCAGTTTAAATGGCCTCTCACAAGCACAGTCAGTTGTGCCCAGGAAACAGGAGCAGAGAGCTCCCTTGGCACAGGGAACAGGTGCCCATTGACACACGGAAGGACAGTGCAGTGAAACAAAACCGAGGGGCAATTGTTCAGAAAATAACCCTGCTTTGGGTGCCTGAGCATTCCCAGTGCAGCTCCAGCCACCCCAGTTTGGGGCTGCACCTCCTCCCCGTTGGGGTTTTTAATGTTTCCCTGCCGTTTCCTCCATCGCAGCCACGGGCACACTGAGCCACATCAGGCCTGTTTTGGCAAAAAAATCTCTTTGTAAAGGCAGCACCTGCTGCTGGGACCTTCAAATGGAAAGAGAAGCAGCATATCTGGAATCTCAGTCGCCAGAAATGACACGAAACAGAGCCCTGAGATGCCTTGAAACTCGTGCTCCTGCATTTTTTTAACACCATTCCACATTCTTGGGGCTTTCTCATTCATTTTACGGCT
>NW_021938948.1:79235-84053 GCF_001715985.3 Manacus vitellinus
GTGCCAGACAAACTTGGATGTGCTGCTATTGAATGTGGGACTTGTACAGGAACTCACCTGTTTGTCTGGGTTGGGTGACCAGGACAGTTCCAGCTGGATTCCTGTCCCTGCACACACAGAGCTGCCACTCAGGAGGAGCTGCAGACCCTGGCAAGTGTCCTCTTGGTTTCTTCTCCAGCTGAACAAGCCAAGTTCAGCTCCTGCTGCTGCCCATTTTCCTCTCCTGAGCATCCCAGAGATGTCAAGGGCGAGTCTGAGCCCTTTTAGAGGCCGTTGATAACCATGTGGGTGTGAATTCGTGTGCTCCTGTTCTAACTTGACGTTGTCCCCGTGGTCTTCTGTGGCACCACGTTCCAGACTGAGCAGTCGAGACCACAACTGCACTCCAGTGCTCTGAGGATTTTGGGGTTTGGCCTCATTTCAGTGTCCTCCCGTTGCCTTTTTTGGCTGCCCCAGCACCAGGAGCCCGTGGCTTCAGAGAACTGGCAGTGACAACGCTGTGATCTCACTCCCCAGTTGCAGCTGAGGGCTCTGAGCTCTGATCTCATTCCTGAGGTGCAGCTGAGGGCTCTGAGCTCAGCACTGATCTAAAAACGGGTTTTCTGGTGCTCTGGTGAGAGGTTTTGAATTGTGTAAAAGGTGATGAGTCAATGAGATATAAACAGCCTGTTCTGGGGAAATAACCTCGGGGGGGGTGATTATTAATGTGTTGGTGCTGCCTGGTGCTTTCCAGGGATGGCATCTTTCCTGGAGTCAGCCTTGGAGCTGCAGGTTGGAACCGGGCTGGGAGGTTTATACCAGAGGGGAGAATCCAAAGAAACATTTTCTGTTTTCTCTCCTCCCTTTCCAGTGTTTCATCCGGGCCTGGCTCTCGGTGTTGCACCCTCTGACTCCCAGCGTTGGGGCTCTCCAGCTTCCCACAGCCCAGGCCCAGCACCAGCAGACGAGGGTGAGGCAGCAGCTGGAGAAACCCCTGGACAATGCTCGGACACCCTCGTGGTGTTTTTTTGGTTTTGAGGTCTCCACCCAGGCAGTGAACTCCACGTGACCCCTCCCAACAGCACTACTGGTTTGTTTAATCAGCGATCAAACTGGAATTTTACTTCCATTTCCAAACATGCTCTGTCAGCCCCGTACATTCCCCGTTTCTGTTTTGTGACAAGAGCCAGGGCAACAGGAAAACACCGTCCTGAAGCTCCTGTGGCACCTCTGCTGAGGGGGCACCGCACACCTGGGTCAGGTGTGGGGACTTCAGGGCTGAGGAGCAGAAGCTTTGAGCCCTCCCTCCAGAGAGGGAGCTCCACCACCTCCCTGGGCAGCCCCTTCCAAGGCCTGACAGCCCTTTCCATGAACAAATTCTTCCTGATGTCCCACCTGAACCTGCCCTGGCACAGCTCAGTTGCTGTCCCAGTGTCTCTAGCAGGCCCTGGAGCCCTTTCTAAGCTCTCATCCAGTTCAGGACTCCAGGATTGTGTCTTCCAGCAGCACCAGGAGATCCTTTCCAGGCAGTTTGGATATCCTGAAGCATTTTGTATCGTCAGCAAACATGGACACTTCATCATTTGCCTCTTTTCCCAGCTCCTTGGTGCCTGTGCTGTGCAATTTGGGGCTGGGCACGGGTAGAGCTCCACGTTGGAGGTTCACAGAGCAAAAGCTGCTGTTATTCCATGATGAACAAATCCCAAGCTCCCTCCAGCACAGCCACACCGTCTCCAAGCCATTCCAAGAGGACAGGCTGAGCTCTTCCCTCTCTGCCTGCAGGTAACTTTAGCCAGGTGAGTGCTCTCTGTGACTCTTTCACTCCCAGGCAGCCAGAGCTGCTGCTTCTTGGATTACAGATCCATTCTCCCTCAGCCCTCAGGGACTGGGAGGGATATTGGATCCCCCTGCTGAACAAGGTTATGGATTCCTTCCCTTTGTGCCCACGTCAGGTTATTGCAGAGGCCACAAAGGGAAGGGATGGATGGATTCCCTGCAGGATCTGTCTTCCCTGTGGGACAGAGGCAGAACTGTTGGGCCCTTTCCTGGCTGTGGAGCAGGAAAGCCAGGGTTCCTGGTCCTCTGACAAGGGAGTGTTTCACAGCCACTCATCCAGTGTTTTTGGATCTTCCTAATTAGCCCTTGGAAGGTGACTCTGGCAGTGTTGGGAATTCAGGAAGCACCATCCCCGTTTTACAAGGGTGAAGTGAGGAACAGGAATCCAGCCTGGCTGTTGAGTAACCAGAGCTGGGATTAAAGTCCTGTGTGGATTTAAATACCTTGGGAAGAGGAAGGAGAGATGGAGAAGGAGGGAAGAGCAGGGAGGCTGGTCACTGCTGAGATAATCCATAACATCTCCCAAACAACCCGTGAGCTTTCCTTTGCTGATGGTGTGGGTCTGTCCAGAGCTGCTGTGCCCAGGGGCAGGGCAGGGCTGGCCAGATGAGCTCATTGATGCCATTCCCTTTATTCCATCTCTTTCCTGGGGCTTATCAGATGTCGAGGGGGCCCTTTGGACTTTTTTGCCTTCTGACTTGCCTCTCTCAGGCACAAACCCAGCCCCGAGGGACCCGCTGGGCAGCACAGCTCCTGCAGAGCAGGATGTCCCTGCCTTCTGCTGGTGTCTCCCAGGCCTTCTGCAAAGCTGGAGGCTTCAGTGGAGTTAAACATTAACGTCCTGCCCAGCTCCAGCTGTCCAAGGTCCAGGAGGGAGCCACGCTGAGTCAGCCTGGCAGCTGCATTTCCTGCTCCCGCTCTCTCCCGGTGATTCACTCCCACCAGGAAGTCCTGACCTGGATGGAGAGGTGGGAAGGTGGCACAGGGACACTTCAGCTCTCCTGCACGTACCACTGGAGATCAGCTCCCGAGGGCTGGGTGACCCAGTGTGTTTCCTGGCTGGAATATGGGGCAGCAAGAGGGGAAAATCCCAGGTACCAAAACACCCACCTGGGCTGCAGAAGGATTCTGTGTCCCACGGCAGCCCCACAGCAGGTCCTTGCTCCTCCCAGGCAGCTGTGACTCCATATGAGCCTGTTACTGTCCTGCTGCTCCCTGCATGGATTATTTGTCCATTTTTTTTATTGGATTATTTTGATTTGATTAAATAAAAAAAGGTAAATCCTTTTCCCCGGGGCAGCGCGAAGGGCACGGTGCTGCAGCAGCAGGAGGCAGATGGGAAGAGCTGGTTTAGTTGGTCTTATTGCCACAGTTTCCCAGCCCAGCACTGCCAAGGCTTTGGGTGTAGCCAGAGTCTGCCACAGGAGATGGATTGTTCGGGGCTGGCAGCTCCAGGGGTGTTTGCTTGGCATGTTGGGCTCGGCCCCCACGATGGCTCCGAGCTGGCTGAGGCTTCCTGAGGCACCTCTCCCACACTGCTGGGACTCAGCTTTGCCTGGAGAGCCACTCAGTCCCTTCAGCATCCATGGAAGGCTGTGAAAACACAAGGCACAATCTCTGCTGAGCTCAGGCCCAGAAGCAGAGCCAAAAGTCTCCCTGCCTTTGGCTAAAACTTTGCTGTGGTTACAGGGATCATGTGATGGCAGCTGATCTCTCCAGCCTCCAGCATTCCTGCTTCAGGCCTCTCCTGCTGCACAAAAACACACTGAGAGCTCAAAACAGCATCTCTTAGCTCGGGTAATCGTTTATTGATAGCAGAATTATCAGCCAAGTGTTGTTGAGGAAACTCCTCTGCCCTCTGCTTGTGTTTCTGATCCTGCCAGGCCTTTTCCCAGCCCTGTCCCCAGCCTGCCAGCCCAGCCACAAACCCTCAGCATCCTCAGCTAAAGGAATTTCCAAACAGACACAGCTTCTCCCTCCAGCCCAAGGGCACACTCTGGCCCGCTCAGCACAACGTGCCAGGTCTATCAAATTCCTCAAGGTTGGCTTCTCATCCCAGGGAATTGAGGGGGAATCGGGTCTAAACTGGCTCCCAGCCCCTTGGAGATGCTCTGACAGAGAAATGTGTGCCTTGAAGGGACCTGAGAAGGAAATGCAGGGAAGGAGGAGGGCAGGGACGTGCCGGCTGGGAGCTGCTGCCTCTCTGAAATCTCTCCCCTGGATTTTCTGGGACCTCCTTCCCGCGGGACGAGGGGCAGGGGAAGGGCGGAGCCGCAGGGTCGCTCCTCCGGAGAGATGAAAGGGAAGTGGTTTGGTGGCCGAATGAAAGTCGTGGCTTTAAAGAAGAATCAAAGCCAGATGTTCCCACCCGCCCCGCTGAGCCCTCTTTGTGATGGAGCCACCAAGGAGGCCCTGGCAGCATCTGCAGAGCCCCGTGGTGGGAACACCCTGTCATCCCAACGGCTCCCTGGCTGGCTGGGAGGAGGGAGCGAGAGCTGGGGCAGGGATGGTGCTGCCAGCTCAGGATTTATGCCCTGTCTCTCAGAGAATTTGCTCCTGGCTCGCAGTGGGGATGGCAGCAGGGGTGTGGTCACCAAATTTAGCACCTCTGGGCAAAACCCTGGGGCCAAGAGGTGGTGGAGCTGTGTTGGACAGGGCGGTGGGGAACAGGGGCAGGACATCACCCCTGTCCCAGGGACTGGCTTCAGACCCCTGGGGCAGGCTGTGCTCAGGTAGCAGGTAAAGCCTTTGCTGTGCAGGGCCCTCACCAGAACCAGGGGGGATTAACTTTATCCCTGCCTGTCTCGTGGTGGTCGCACCGGGCTGTGACCGAGGCGTTCCGGCGGGGATGGAACAGAGGGGAAACACCAGGAAAAGGGAAACTCCCTCCTTGTTTCAGCACCACTGGGGAGGGGGCAGCACTTTTCACTGCGAGGAAGCGCCCAGACCTCTGGGCTGGCGGGCAGGAGGTCCCAGCTCTGACCCAGGAGCCACCAATCCGTG
>NW_021938948.1:84370-85555 GCF_001715985.3 Manacus vitellinus
GTGTCACAGCCTTTGTCTCCCTCCTGCCCCACCCCACGGGCTGGGATGCTCCTGCTCCAGAGGATGCTCCAGAGGAGAGGGTGAGATGCCCCTGAATCCAGCTGGATCACTCCTGGGGAATGAGGGTGCAGCAGTTGCACCCGAAGCAAGGGAAAGTCAGTAGAGCAGAGGGAGGTTGGGGCCAGGAAATCCCAGTTTTTACTGGCACCGGCTCACATCAGATAATTTGAGCTCTAAGAAGAGATAAATCCCTCTGCAGTCCCGTTCCACGGAGCTGGGTGAGGGCCTGCTGTAGGAAAGGAGCTTCCTGCCGTGCCCTCTCACTCCAGTGTGTCCATCAGCTCTCTGGAGCACTTTCAGCAGGAGGAACACTCATTTCTGCTGTGATTCCAAACCCCCCCAGCGGGAGAAGCCGTTGGGAGCAGAGCAGGGAGCTGTCCCTGCCTCTGGTGACCTTCCCCGGGGCTGTAAACACAGAATTGGTGGTTTCACCTCCCAAAAGGTGGGAATGGGACCCGGCTGAAGCGTGCTCTGGCTCCAGTGGCATCGCTCCTGCACCTCTCCCTCGGATGACAGGGAATTGCTGGCACCCAGCAGGAATTACTTGCACCCCACCTGCACTTTGGGCAGGCTCAGAGAGTGTTCTGGTGGCACCAAGCCCTTCACCAACAGCATTTCAGTGGAATGGGCAGAACCAGCTGCTGGAAAACGCTCTAATCCGAGCATTAGTGATAATTTCTATCCCAGCAAAGCCTGGGGTCAGGAATCCTCAGCTCCTGGGGGATATCAGGTCTGAAATTGGGGCTCAGACCTGTTTTGTGCCACAACTCCTCCGTGGCTTTGGGAGCTCTGTTTGAGAACACTCAAAATTAAGGAGCAGCTTTGGAGCTGGGGATATATCCCTGGGCCAGGGGGATGCTGACCTGCTCCACAGGGGGGGTGAGGATTAACCAGTTAATGGTTGCAAAGGGCTTTGGAGATGACAAAGTGCTCAGTGCCACGGCATCTGCTGGGGGAAGGGGGTGAGGAGGAGGAAGAGGTTCTCAATTCCACACTGGAACTACGAGGTCTCACTAAATCACAGACTCTTGGAACATCCTGAGCTGCAAGGGACCCTCAAGGATCATCCAGTCCAGGTCCTGGCCCTGCACAGACACCCCAACAACCCCACCCTGTCCCTCAGAG
>NW_021938948.1:87760-96413 GCF_001715985.3 Manacus vitellinus
AACCTCGGCTCTGAGCTGGGAGTTGCGTGGCTTCACCCGAGAGGAATAAAAGTTGTCACCAAGACGGTGACAGGTCTTGAGGGTTCTGGGTTTGCAGCGTTTGGCTGGAAGAGGAACTGCCCGGGCTGAGGGGAGCCATGAGCAGCGGCCTCAGCCCAGGCTGAGCGTGGTGAGAGGGCCCTGGAGCAGGAGGTGGCCCCCTTTGGGCACACGAGGCAGGTTCTGGAAGGGGAGCAGTGGAGCTGTGCTGGGAGATAGAGCCCATCAGCCGGCGAGCACATGGCTGGTGGGGATGTTGTGGCTGAGCTCAGAGGGAGCCTGAGCACATCCCCACCTCTGGGTGTTCAGGGAGTCCCTCTAAAAACACCAACTCTGCTCTGTCTGATCTCCTTCCTCCGGTGGTGGTGGGAGTTTTGCTGATCTTCCAATTCTGGAGGCCTCAGTAATGTTCAGTTTTGAGTTCCTGAGGACCACCTGGACTCTCTGAAGGTGCCTTTTCGCTGGCAGGACAGGGGCTGGAGCTCAGAGCGGGGTGTCCTGGGACTCTGCAGTCGGATGCTCGGGAGCAAACAGCACCTTTGTCTCAGGATCTTTGGGGATTGCTGGAAAATAAGGCCCAGGGCAGGACAGGGGTGGACATCTCGAGGTTTCCAGGGGGATTGGCTGCATTGCTGTAGCTGTAGGTGTTTGTTTTAGACCCACCTGAAGTGTGAACGTGGTGATTGTGAGTGGAGCCTTTCACGGGATGCACAGAGTGAGGGAAATTGGGTTTTCCTGTCACATCTTTAACTCCAGTGCTGCAGTGAGGGCTGTGTGAGGCTCGTGCTGTCTCACACGCTGATGTTTGGGGTCGGCCTTTTTTCTCCCTCCCAGCCAGGACCCGTGTGCTGTTCACAATCAATAATTAGCTGCATTAGGAATATTATTAAAAGCACTGGGGGAAAATGGGATTGATAATGGCTGCTGGGGGCTCTGCTCAGGGGGGTACGTGCTGCTGATCCCATCTGTTTGTAGTTTATGGGGGAAATGGAAGTCTGTGTGTTCCAGGTGGGCGAAACGCTGCCCGTGATGTTTCCTGGTTGGAAATCCAGGGCTGTGGCGAGCACTGAGCTTTGCTGGCCCTCTCCTCCTGCAGGTGAGGCTCCTGGCTTCCCTCTGGCTGACCAGCCCCCCCCCCCGAATTGCCCCTGTTCACACACCTCTGCCACAGGTACCCCCTTTACACAGCCCCCCTGGGTACAGAGGACTCATCCCAGCCTTTGGAAAACCCACCTGGTGGGAGCAACACTCCTTTGTGACCATTAATGTGGGTTTGAGAGTCACCTGGGGCGCTCAGAGCATGGAACTGTCACCTGAGACCTGCTGGCAGCTCCTGAGGAGCTTCTCCTCATCCAGCTTCACACCCTGGCTGAGCTCTGAGAGGGTGACTCCCCTCAAGGAGGTGACAGTACCTGCTCTCTGAGGAGGTGACAGGTGACTCCCCTCGAGGAGGTGACAGTTCCTGCTCTCTGAGGAGGTGACAGGTGACTCCCCTCGAGGTGACAGTACCTGCTCTCTGAGGAGGTGACAGGTGACTCCCCCTGAGGAGGTGACGGTTCCTACTCTCTGAGGAGGTGACAGGAGCCCACACTGTGTCTGAGTCCCCCCCCAGGGGTGTTCCCTCCTGCCTCTCCCCCAGCCAGCACAAGGTTTCTCTCCCGTGCTGCCTCCCGTGGCTTTGCTGACCTTGGGGTTTTTCCATCTGCTTACGTTTCCACTTCTGGAAAAAGGTTTAGTTTCTCCCCCCTCCCAAGTTTTTTTTGTTAAATTCTCTTCTGGATTTTTCGGCTTTGATTCCCTCTTAGTCTCTGCCTGCTCCAGGAAACGTGTCACAAGCTCTGGGTTAAGGTTTTGGTTGCGGGATGATTTGAGTTAATATTAAAATGCTTTAAACCTCCGAGCGCTTGCATTTTTGTCAGCTTAATTGACTCTGGTTAAACACGATTTAAATGTAATTACAACAAGAAAAATATCCTTTTCCATCCTTTCAAGAAGGAGAGTTGGCTTCAGCAGTCATTTTTTTTTTTGGGGGGGGGAATTGCTGGAGGAAGATCTTTGATCCACGTTTGCTGTGCCGAGGGCAGCTTTGTCAGCTCGTGGGTCCCAGCGAGTGTTCCCAACCTTTGTCACTCTGTAAAGCTTTAACCTCGTCATGAAAGTTCCTGATAGCAGCTGGGAGGGTCGTGCTGCAGCCAATCCCACAGGCCAGGGCTCTGGATCCTCGCTTAAACAAGCAAGAGTTGGTAGTTTGGCCTTCTCCTCTGAAGAGCCGCTCCTGGGGCTCGGCACGGCGAATTTCCCAAAAGCTGATGTAAATTAGGGACTTTCTGTCCTCTCCAGACCGTGGGGTTTTGCTGTTGAGAGGGGTGAGAGCAGGGCTGGGTTGTGCAGGGCTGTGTTCCACGTCCCTGAGGGTTTCCAGCCCAGGGGAAGTGGCCCAGGTGTGTGTCCCAGCCATTGTGTTCACGGGCCATTCATCACTTCCCAGCCCAAAATCTGTTTGGTTTCTGAGCCCTTCTCACCTGCACCTGAGATTTCACAGCTGTGCTGTTGCCACTTGTGCCTTTGGTCTCTCTAAGGTGAGGAGCATCCTCTGCCATCCCCAGAGCTGCTTTTAGTCCTGAGCACCTCCAGAAGCACAGAAACTGCCCCAAAAGTGTTTCAGTTTCCCTTTATCACAGCTATTCCTTCGAGCTCAGTGCTTCCCTCAGAGATGTAGGTAGTGAGGCAGAGTTTATTTTTAGAGGAGAATGAATCATCTCCTGGTTGTGTCTTGTCTCATTTTGCTTTGATGAGAAGTAGAGTCAAAGAGCTGGGACCTGCTGGGTCTGGGTCCCTGAGTGCACGTGAGGGGTGATGCTCTGTCCCAGGAGGGCCCAGCAGCTGAGCAAGGTGGAGTTTGGAAGTGCTGAGCTGCAGGGACAGAGCCTGGGGGTGCAGCAGCTCCCTGGGATTCCCTTCTCAGGTTGTTTTGTTGGAGGATTGCTCTGAACTCTGCAAAGGGAAACGCACGCGTGTCCTTTCACCCCGAACTCTTTCCAGTCCTTTCTGTTTCCAGCTCTGTTCTTGGGCTGAGATTAATGAGAGGGGAAAGACTGCTGCTGTTGGGAAGTTTGAGGGCAGGAATCGTGGTCCTTGTTTTGCTTCTCTCATGGTTGTCTTGAACCTCTCCTGTGTTTGGAGGCTTCTTGTTACCGGACTGGGGCTCGTCCTTGCAGCCAACAGCTTTGGCACGAGGTGTGACCTTGGCAGAGGAATTATCTCTAAAGCTGCTGCAACTGCTTCCTTATCCTTGTGCTTTGTGTTTGAGGCCTGGTAGTGAGCCACTCCTTAACTTCAGTACCCAGGAGGCCAGGCTCCGAAATATCCAACTTCCTCATCTGGGAGTTGGTGGATGGGAGCTGGATTATTGGCTTTCACCTTTTAAAGTCCAGCAGGAGCGAAGTGGAGCATCTTTCAGTGGCTGGAGGAACTGTGGTAGTGGCCTGTGGGGCGTTTGAACTTCCTGGGGGGAGAATTTTTGCAGAAGGGGGGTTTTGTTGTCTACGTGGAAGGAGCAAAAACCACTGTCACCCAAATGCCTCTGAGCAGCTCTGGGAAAGGGACCTTGGAGGGCTCCATCTTGTGCTGTGGGAGGGAGCATTTCTCCCTGCCAGGTTCCAGGCTGGAATGCAGCAGTTCCTCTTGTCTTGTCCCATTTTCAGCCCCCTCCCTCTACTCGTGGTCCTCGTTGCCCATTCCCGAGGTGAGAAGTTCCCGTTCTCCCCCCCAGCAGTGTGCAAGTTTGTCTTGGCACTTCCAAATCCCCTTGGCTGCAGGTTTAAGGAAATGATTGGTGTCTGCTGATGTGTGCAAGGTGTAGGTGATCCCCTGGGGGGGACGGGGCAGGGCTCAGGTAAGTTCAGGAGGAATCCTGGCACAGCGCAGGCGACGCTTGGTTAGTAGAGATGTCACTAATTCCGTAAGTCATACAGTTTCTGCTCCTTGACATATGTTTTTTTACCTTCCTTTCTAGGAAGGGGTCTGGAGGAGGGAAAATTTCCCTTTCTGGTGAAAGGGGACTGGAGCATTATGACAGTCAAGTCTTTAAAAGCTTATGAGTTCCCAGAGTCCGGGCCGGTAGCCGCTGCCTCCGCTGATGTTGTCGGATGTCAATAGAGAGAGGTTGAAGGCAACACTTCTAATGGAGGTAGAACCGAAATACTTGGAAAACACCAAGGATTTTCCTCTTTTGATTAATGAAAAAAAAAATCACATAGGTGCTTTAATAGCTGGGTAGACACTTGAGATGTGGAACTCTTAGAGGGACAGTCACTAAATTCTCCTGTGTTGTCTGGCTTGGCTTTCTGGGGCTCCCCCGGCTCGTTTGCACTGACAGAGGTGTTCTGGTCTCTTCAGCAGGTGACATCCAAGGGGGCTGGCTTGAACCCCAACGCCAAAGTGTGGCAAGAAGTCCCCCAGGGGAGTGGTGAGGCCGTGCCCCCCTCAAATGGCACCGAGCACACGTGGCAGGAGACGGCGGCGGCCCAGGGGACTCCGGCCGAGGGTGAGATGTGGGGACACATCCCTTGGGGGGACACTCAGGGCCAGTTCAGCTGGGAGGAGCAACCCCTGGGCTCTTGTCCTGGAGGTTGTCAGTACTGAGGGAGCAGAAAGTGGGAAATAAAGTGTGTGAGAAGGCAGCAGGGGGTTTCTGGAGGTGACGGGTCTCACCGGTGGGCTTTGGTTCAGAGGGTCGAGGAGGTGTCAGAGCTCCTCTGGGACAGGACACTTGGGCAGGGAACAGGATCCAGGAGGCCCAGTGATGACCATGTAACGCGCTAGGAGGGAGCAGGGTGCCAGATGTGTGGGCATGGGCTCATGGCATCGCTGCACTTTGGCATCTGTGGACCCTGTGAACAGGAAAATGAGGTCTGAGGGCCACCTGCCATCCTGGGAACACCGAGGGGCTGCTGAGAGCTGGCAGGAGTGCCCAGTGCCCACGGGTTGCTCCTCTCCCTTCGGTCTGTTCCATCCCAGCCCTGTTTCCATCCTGACCACATCCAGAGCTGAGCGTTCAGGTGGCTCTGGTTTGGCTCAGGGGTAACTGAGGTGACTCAGAGCACAGCAGAGGAGGCAGAAGATTCCCTGCAAAAACAGCTCAGTCAAAGTCAGGGATAAAGAAGGGGGGATTGAGCTCGTGTGGCCCTGTAAAAGGTTTCTGGTAAGTCAGCAGAAGTGGGGATCCAGCGCCGGGTTTGTGCTTTGCCCGACAGAAACTCATTTGTCTCTTCACAACAAAGTGAAGCAACCCTGGCAGTGTAAGCGATTTTCACCCCTTGTTTTTTGGGAACCTCGCTTTAAATATTTTAAATTTCGTGTGGAAAGACTGGTTTTTAGGTCCTCTCCTCCTTTGGGGATCAGTTTCAGGATCCTTTATTTCCTTTTATTTACTTATCTCCGAGAGCCTGGTGCAAACCAGAAGACCTTTCTGAAACTGGAGAACTGGAAAGTTCTCTCCAGTACAAAGTCTGAGACATACAGACTAACTTTAGACACTCTCAGTTGCAGCAGTTTTTGGGTACTTGTTTTAATGTCGGTAGCCCAAGTTTTTCCCGTGGGGAATTCTCCCGGGGCTCACAGGAGTTTCCCTGCTGCTGGGCTGTCCCTTTGGCAGGTAACATAGAGCTCTCAGAGGACAGCTGCAAGCAGTATGAAGTGATGTATTCCCCGTCCTGTGAAGCCACCAGGAATGGCACAGGAGCCGACGAAGCCTCTGCCAACGGGATTGTCCTGGCCACCGAAGACCTGGGATACCAAATCTATGAAGTGTCTGGTGAGTGCTCGAGTTCAACCACTGCTGTCAGTGCCTGGGACCCCCTGCAGTTTGCTGCAGCTGTGCTGTGACCCAGGAGGAATCCTGGCACGTCCATGGCTGTCCCAGAAGCTCCAACACTTGGCCAAGCAGGTGCGAGCCCTGGGGTCGGAGCCGTGTTGGGAGCGTGTTGAGTTCTTTAAGCACCTCAGATGAGCTTTTCCCCCTGCTCCTACCCAGAGGGATTTATTCTGCTGGACAATGAGACGTGTCCTTGCACTGTGTGGGTGTGGAACTGGGATCTGATGGGGGGGTGTGGTCCCTTCCAGGTGACGGCCCCTCCGCCGTGTCCACGGAAGACATCAGGGAATGTTTGAGGAAACAACTTGAATTCTGCTTCTCCCGGTAGGTGCACTTAACTCAGCCTGCTACAAAGCCTTCACTAAAATCCCTGACAAACATTCCCTGGTTTTGGCTTGGTGTGTCCCATCATCTTGATAAAAACACAAGGTTTTTATCAAGAACAAACCAAGGTTTGCTGACGTGCCATGGAAACCCCCTTGGCACCTTCCAGCTGTTCCAGTCCCGTCTGTGCATCCGTGTCCTTGGGTGAGGATGAACCTCCTGTGCTCTGGAGTTGTAAGACCTCGAGATAACTTGGCTGTGTGTCCCCAGGAGGCTCTTTGGCAGATCCCTTTTGCAGGCCAACCTGCAGAACACCACAACTTTCATGACATTTTTTAAATTGCTTTGTGTTGGTCTGCTGGGATTTGTTCCAGGAGAGAGAATTCGAGGGTGTTTCAGCTGTGAGTGGAGTTGGGGAATATTTAAGCCTGCACTGATCCTGGTTTTTTGAGTCTTCTGGGAGTCAAGTTCAGGATTTTTATGAAATCACGATTTTATGTCTTTTTAGTGAGAATCTTTCAAAGGATCTCTACTTGATGTCTCAGATGGACAGCGATCAGTTTGTTCCAATATGGACAATTGCCAACATGGAAGGGATTAAGAAGCTGACAACAGATATGGACCTTATTCTTGAAGTTCTGAGATGTAAGTCTGGGGGTTTGGGGGGGTGTGTCAGTAGGACAAAGAACCCTTCAGAGGGATGGTTCAGTCTCTGAGCTGGTTGTGGCTTCTTGTGCTGGTCCAGGGTGACAGGACCCTCCCTCTGCAGCCATGGCTGAGTAAGGGGCTGTTCCAGACTCCTGAATTCTCCTTCTTTGTTCCAAGTGTGCTCAGTGTCCCACTTTGCTCTTTGAATTTCAGCTTCTCCCATGGTACAAGTGGATGAGAGAGGGGAGAAGGTCAGACCAAACCACAAGAGGTGCATCATCATCCTCCGTGAGATCCCCGAGACAACACCCATAGAGGTAAATCCGGGGAGGAGAGGGAAATAAAGGTTGATGGTTTTGGAAGGTTGTCTTCAACAGGGCTTCCAACAGCACCAGGAAAAGGTCAGCTGGTGTTTAATGTGATTAAACAGGGATATTTTTCTTGTGAACCACATCAGTAATATTTTCCTCCTGGGTGCGCTGTCAAAACAGCCAAAACAAAAACTCATTGCCATCGTGCCTTCCCATTATTTACTACTGTATTTAAACCTTCCTAAGTAAACTCCTTTTTTTTTTTCTTTTCTTCCACCAAAGCTGAGCTAGCCTGGCTTCTCTGGAAGGAAGTTTGAACTGGTTTCTTTTCGGATCCAAAAATAAATCAGTCCAGGGCACAGCTTGGAATTCAGGCTGAATTTTTGTCACAGCAGTAACTTTACTTGAAGTCAGACTGTTGTTTTGGCAGAAAGAAATGTTGCTAAACATTTCTCATTCACTGTGCCCCAGCGTGAGCTGAGCTCATTATGTTCAGAGGAGGGAGGATAATAAAATTCCTCCTGATACTTGGCGAACAGAATGATTTAGCTCTTTGTTTTTTTAAAAGTTGTAACACAGGGTGTTTGTCTACCAGCATTTTTAATGAGTTCTTTTAATGCAAACACTGAACAGCTGCTTGTCCCTCTCTTTACAATCTGATTATTGCAAAGGTATAAAAAAAAAAACCCTGTCAGGTTGCCTTGACTTAGGAGTATTTCATGGAATCATTCTTGTCTCCATGACACCTTTGCTACCTGTTTTCTGTGGAAATATCACACAGGTCTTGATTTTTCTTACCACCTGATCCTGCTGTGTTTTACCTGGGGGAACTGGGGAGGCCTGGAGTGGGATCTGTGGGTTCAGGAACAGGGAGAGGATGACGTGGTACCTGGAGAACCTGTCAGGGGAACACGAGAACATCCCTGGTCACGGGAGGGAAGAGCTGGAGCTCAAACCTGTGTCTCGTTGGTGTTCACTGCCCAGCTCAGAGCCAGGTGTCCTGAACTGGCCTGGGTTTGTCTCCCCAGGAGGTGAAGGCCCTGTTTAAGAACGAGAACTGCCCCAAGGTGATAAGCTGTGAGTTTGCTCACAACAACAACTGGTACGTTACATTCCAGTCGGACACAGACGCGCAGCAGGTAAGGCCCCTCCAACCCCAACATCCCCCTTGTTAGTCCTCCCCCTGCTCAGGGGGATTGCACCTGTGCTCCCTGTGGCTAAGAGAAATATTTATTTGCTGATCCCCCTTTTGTTGTTCTAAGAGATTACTGGCAAATTCTGGTTAATAAGACTGAAGTTGGGAGATTATTCCCTTGTCTGCCTCTTGCCTCGGCACTCAGTGACCGTGGCTGGCACTGGGATCCTGAATTTGAAGTGTTAATGGATTTATCTGGGCTGGCAGGGAAGCACATTTGTGTTAAATCATGTAATATCCTTTGGGAAGTAAAATTTTATC
>NW_021938948.1:97824-102887 GCF_001715985.3 Manacus vitellinus
TGAGCCTCCTCTTCTCCAGGCTGAGCCCCCCCAGCTCCCTCAGCCTCTCCTCACAGCACTTGTGCTCCAGTCCCTTCCCCAGCCTCGTTGCTCTCCTCTGGACCTGCTCCAGGACCTCAAGCAGGACAGGCTGCCAGCCTGGCCACTGCCTGCCACTTATTTCAGGGAATTCTGGTGTGACATCCCATTGTCCAGTAGCTGGTGTTACTAGAGAAGTCTGTAGCTTCTCCAGGACTCTGCTAAAGCAGGTGCTGGCTGTTCCCAGGGGGGTTTGGTTTGTCTGGAGAAGTGAGTTCCCACCAGGGAGATGCTCCAGCCCAGGGTGAAGTTACCCCCTGCTGAAGCTCCTCATAAACCTGCCGACGTTTTCCTTTGCAGCTCAGCCACACTGAGAGTGTTGTGTCTTTGTTGCAGGCCCCCTTTCCCAATGGTGGATTTGTGAATGGCTTTAACACACCAGGATCCTATAAAACAAATGCTGCTTCCCTGAGTATAGGTCGCCCATTCCATAGGAATCGGTAAGACAGCTCTTGGAAAACTTACACTGCTGACATCCTCTAGTGTTCCTTGTGTGTGTCACAGGGGGGGACCAGGCTATTTATTTCATTTATCAAACCTGTGTGATGGTTTTCAACTTGATTTGAAAAAAAAAAAAAAATCAAGGTGGCAGCTTAAAATCCTTAAAAAAAAAAAGAAAAATATTGGACACACGTGCTGGAGAGAGCAAAGGTAACTCCTTTAAAAGCCTCAGAGGAATTTCTGCAGACAAATAACTAACTTCCTCTTAAGTTAATACTTGTAATTATGTTTGTTCTACGCAGATTATGAACTCCAGCAGCACTAACATAAGCCTTTCCTGCTGGGATCAGCCTTGCAGAGCCCTTGGGTTCCTGCAGTGGGAGTTGCATGCCCTGAGCTCTGCTGTCTGTTCCTGTAATTTATTTGCTTTATCCCCCATCTTTCCTGAGAGCTGTGAGGACTCAGCTGTAAACACTGGGGAGGAGGAAACACTTTGTGTTGCTCTGGGAATACAATGGAGTGGTAACCTGGGGGTGGGAATTGTTTGTGTGCAGCTCAGAGAGGGGCCAAGGGAATTGCTTTTTGTGTTGTTGGAGGAATCAGCTGACAGTGCCAGGGCTCTGAGTGGGTCTGTGGGTGCAGCTCAGGTCAGGGGCTGTTGGCAGAAGGGTCTGTGGGTGCAGCTCAGGTCGGGGGCTTTTTGGCAGAAGGGGAACTTCGGGATTTGCTCTGCGGTGACTCAGCAGAGCCTTGACACAGCCTGTGGGACTGGGAGGGTGACTCTGCTTGCTCCAGTTGCAGCTGCTGAGCTCCCAACTGCCATCTTTACAAAGGTGGTTTGGCTCTTTTTTTTCTTTTGCCTCAAGTTGTGCCCCAACCAAAGCCTGGCAAACCCAGAAGTGTCGGCGCGTTCCCAACGTTCCCACCTTGGAACGCCCCGTGTGCCCCAGAGATCACAGCTGTGCAATCCCCAAGCTCCTAAAATCCTGGCTGTGTTTTACTTTGTGCAACTTCACCCCCTGAAGGGGCAGCCTTAGGGGTGGGACTGTGCAGGTTGTGGCCCAGTGATGATCAAGTATCGCGCTAAGAGAGAACAGGTCACGGTCGGGCTCTGGGCAGCCTTGCTCCTGCTCCTCCTTCCTCCTCTTCCTTCCTCCTGCTCTCTCCACATCATCTCTCCTTCTCTCTGCCTTTTTTTTTGGTTTTTTCCTCCTTTATCTTTCCTCATCTTTCCTGCTTTGCTCTTCTGCCCAGATGAGACCGCGGCCTTCTCGATGACGGGTAAGATTATGAGATCTGAGGGCTGCACAGTGACAACTTCAACAAAGTGGAAGAATTCACTCAACTTTCCTCCTCCTCCTCCTCCTCTTTATGGGCTCTGCTGATGGAAAACTTTTATTGGGGGCCTTAAAACTGGTTCTTGGTGCTTCTCAAAGCTGTGAAATGTGAATTAATCCCTGTTCAGCACATCCCCTCTTGAGCTGCAGAGGAGCTCGTTCAGAGGGGTTCATTCAGCTGCTGCCTTTGGGTTTCTGTGCTGGCCCATTAAGCCTGATTTGTCTTGTCCTTTAGGCAGTTAATAGTTAAGCATTGGGTTTTTCTCTGTAGCTAAACATTTGTTTAAGCCACTTGTATTTATTTTGTCCTGATTTGTTGCAACATCGTTGTGGGAAAGGGAGATGGAGGAGTCAGACCTCGGCTGGCAATAGGAGAGTTTCTTCTGATTGCATGGAATGTTGTAATGAGACTGTTTAAAAACAATAAGTGTGCAAAATCCTCCTGCTGTCCTTAAATTAGGAGATGTGCAGAGTTGACCAGAGGGGAGAGAGAGACAGAGAGTTTAAATTCCTTGTCTCCCTTTCTGCAGCTGGTGGGTGCTGCTGGAAAAGGCAGGAGTGGAAAACAGTCCAAGGCACCCAAATGCTGCCCCAGAAAACTGTTCCATGCTGTGCTGGGGCAGAGTTTTTCTGGGGAATTCTGCATTTAGGACCCCGTACCTGAACTTGCAGCAGCACTGAGCGTGCAAAGCTGTGTCTGTGCTCAAGGGAACTGCAGCTTTAGTGCTGAATAATCAATACCAGGGTGAAATGTCTGGGGATTGGGAACTGCAGAGTCAGTGCTGGGGGTTTGGGAATGGGAACAGCGAGGCTGAGCCTGGCTCTGCCTGGAGGGGGGCTCAGCTGCCCTGGCCTGATCTCCCATGTTCATTCACCATCTACTCCTGGCCTCATCTCTCAGTTCATTTGTTCACCTGTGGCCAGATGTGTTTGTTCCTTGGGCTCAGCTTATTTCTCCAGGTCCCTCTGCAGTGCCCTGTGCCTTTGCTGCAGGCCCAGACAGAGGAAAAATCCCTCTTTGGGCTTCTGGCTCTGCTGCCACCACTGGGTTTGGGGTGTTTTTTTTCCCCCTTTGGTATCTGTTGGGCAACGATCTCAATATTTCCTGTAAACGACAACATTTTGAGAGGAGGCTGCAGGAAAACCACAACAGAAGGAATCCATGGAGGTGGGGAAGACAAATGTCTTTATTCCTCCTGAATGTACATAGGAAAGAGCTTCTGAGCTGTGGTGCTTCCTGACCTGCTGCTCTCTTGGCCCCGGGGTGAGCTCAGCTGGTCAGAGCAAAGTGCTGACAACGCCAGGGTTGAGGCTTTGATCCTGGGGGGCTCCTTCCAGCTCAGGATATCCTGTTATCCCGTGGGCTGTGGGCTGTGGGTGCTGTGTGGGTGGTTCTCCAGCCCTGTGGGGGTCCCTCAGCTCTGTGTCTCCGCAGGGTGAAGCCCCATTTCCGCTCCTCCTCCGGCTCGGAGCACGCGGAGGGGCCGCCCGCCCTCGGGGCCGTGCCCATGGGGGACCTGGGCAGAGCCAGCTCCAGGAATTTCCTCATGGAGCGGCACAGCAGCCCCTTAACCGGGCACCAAGAGCAGGGCTATTCCCAGAAGGATTCTGCCACGGCCCAGCTGGAGCAGAACGGGGATTACGGCGTCGGCAGGGGCAGGTGAGGGGCTGTGTCCTGTTTGCTCAGGTGGGGCTCGGCCCGAAGGTCACCAGCCACGGGCACAAAATAACATTTCTGTAAAGGCCAACCACGAGAAAACTGGCATTGAACTAAAGCAGGAGTGATAAAAGCTGAGCTGGGAGCAGGACCAGCTTCCTGCTCGAGTCTACACCTGCTGTTTACTCTGGCAGTAAGACAGTGAGGGGTCTTAATTTTAAAATACCTGATTTGTCCCCAGAATTAAAAGAGTTGCTGAGGTCAAGTTGGCAGCTGCGTTGCTGTAAACAATAAGCAGATCCTCAGCTGGCAGTTTGATGCTCTGCAATATTTTAAGATGAAGTTGTTTTATCTTTGCTCTGTGAATTCAGGGTTTAGACACTTAAAAAGAAACGTTCAGGGCAGATTGGTGAGAAGTCAGGCCAATAAGTTGATTGCTGTAGAATTACAGCTGTCCCTGTGCTTGGTGATACTCAGAGCCTTGGCCCCTCCTGAGGATGGAATCCCAGGGATACAGTGAATCCCAAATTCCCTTGTGCAGAGCAGGGCCAAGGCACTGACTGAGGGTTTCTTGTCTTCCAAGGAGGAACGTGTTCCGAGGTCGGAGGAGACGGGACGACGACCGGGTTTCAGTGAGTTCCCCTTCCCTTACTGCAGGGCCTTGCTCAAAGTGCAGTTATTGAAGGAGTGGCAGAGCCCTTAAACCCTGGGATTAAACTGGGGGTTAACAGTTTTTCCATGAATTTCCCTGGCACTTGCTCGGGGCTTTTCCTGCTCGGTGTCACGGCTCTGTTAACGGGTGTTTTCCCTCTCCAGAGACCTCAGCCTTCAGCAGAAACAAAGACTCAGACACCAAAGTTTGACTTGCTTGCATCAAATTTCCCACCTTTGCCTGGCAGCACAGCAAAAATCCCAGGAGAGCCTGTGCTGGAGAGCAGGATGTCCGACGTTGTGAAAGGAGTCTGCAAAGAGAAGGTGCCCACTCCCATCTCCCTTCACACACAGGAGGATCCCTGTGCCAGGACTCCCCTTTTTCCCTGCTAAACAGTCAGTTGGTCAGAGCCACACGTTGGAATGCTTTAATCCCAAGCTTCACACTGTGTGTGATCACAGAGTAGTGCATTTTTCCTGGCTTTTTGTGGGAATGCTGCTGTTGTAAGCTGGGAATGAAGCAGGGAAACCAGGAGTGGTGGCTGTTGGAGTAGGAAGAGTGTGGTGGAGTGTGGGCAAGGGATCTTTGCAGATGAGCCTGTTCTTTGGGCTGGTGGGACTAAGCACTGAGAATTGGGCTGGTCCAGCCCTCCTTCTCCTCTTCTCCCCTGGGTGATTTGCCCACGGGAGGGGGGAGTTGCTTTAGAGGCGACGCTCGAAAGGAGTCAAATTAATACAATTAATACAATCAGGACTTGAGCAGCCCTTGGGAACATCCCACTGCTCAGCTCAGCTGTCCTGCAGTGAGTGGCACGCTGAGGAGCAGTTTTAAGCCCACCTGCCATCTTTGTGCTCTGTGTCCAGGAAGGCAAAGACTCGCTGCCCACCTGCCCGGCGCC
>NW_021938948.1:103180-104750 GCF_001715985.3 Manacus vitellinus
TGGCAGCCTTGGGGACCCTGGGGAGTCTGTTGAGTGCCCAGCCACCCTCTGGGGGAAGAACCTTTCCCTGGGATCCAGCCTGACCCTGCCCTGGCACAGCTCCAGCCCTTCCCTGGGTCCTGTCCCTGCTCACAGGGAGCAGAGGTCGGAGCTGCCCCTTGGGAGGAGCTGCAGCCCCCGAGGAGTCTCCCTTCAGTCTCCTCCAACTGAACAAACCCAGTGCCCTGAGCTGCTGCTCCAGACCCTTCCCCATCCCTGTGTCCCTGCTTTGGACCCTCTCCAACAGCTTTAGACGTTTTTTACACCTCGTGGTGCCCAAAGTGCCCCCAGGACTGAGGTGAGGCCGCCCCAGCTCAGAGCAGAGCAGGACAATCCCCTGCCCTACCCTGCCCAGGGATGCTGGGCCTGGTGCCCCCCAGGCCATGGTGACCCTTTTTTGCTGCCAGGGCACTGCTGACTCATTTGCATGCTTTAGCAGTGTCTCAGAGCAGCGTCCAGCACGGTGGCAATAATGTCTGTTGTTTCTCCATCTGTGGTTGGCGGCTTCTCCAGAGGCCACCAGATGGAAATAACAAATGCTGGTGGGAATGGCTGTGCCATTCTGTTCTGCTGAAGTGCAGCTGTGACTCCAAAGCAAGGAGCTACTCTCTGAAACGTTCCATTTACGTGCCAGCAGGTTTTGATGTGAATTGTTGTTGTTGCTTTCTCAGCACGGTTCTGCCAGAGAGCAAAGCAGAAGAAGCGTCTGCTCCGAAGGACGTGGCCAGCCAGGCTTCCCCACCGGCCTCCCTGTCCCCTGTCAGTGCTGCAAAGCCACCAAGGACAAACTCCTCCTCACCTTCTGCTCAAGCAAGTGCAGCTCCTGCTCTGTCTACACAGGTAAGACCCAGAGCAGGGGGTGAACTTGGGGAACTTTCTGATGGTGCCCCGGCCCCTTCTCTCCGCTCTCCTCCGTGGTGTTGCTGCTGTGCCTTCGGGCCCCGGGCCGGGCTGGAAGGTGCTCCTGGCACATCAACCTTGCTCTTGTCCTTGGTCCCGAAGGAGCCCCGCAAGCTCAGCTACGCCGAGGTTTGCCAGAAGCCCCCGAAGGAGCCGCCCCCGGTGCCCGTCCAGCCCCTGCGGGAACATCGCGCCAACATCGTCCCTCCCGCCAAACCCGAGGAGGACGCGCCGGCCGAGAGGGCTCCGGAGAAGGCTCCTCTTGCCGAGAAGGCCGAAGGTCGGATGAAGGATTACCCCGGGTTCCGTGGCCCTGGAGGAGCTGCCAGGGGAGCCGCCGGGAAAATCAGGGAACAGAGGCGCCAGTTTGGACGCAGGTCTTCGCCTCAGGGAGCCCCGCGGCGCGTCGGGAAGGAGCAGTTTGTGCCGCCGCGGTCACCAAAGTAACGCCGGGCCGGCCCCTGGGCCTCTGGTTGGTTGGAGCTGTTGGGCTGAGGAGCAGCAGAGACTGGCAAGGAGGAGGAGGAGGAAAGATTCAGGAATGGGGAATTCTGAGCTGGATGAGCGCGGCTCGTGCCGGAGGAGGAGTCGTGGAGGGTCCCAAAATTCATCTCTTTAAAAGAAAAAAGAA
>NW_021938948.1:106030-109498 GCF_001715985.3 Manacus vitellinus
TAGCAAGTGTACAAATTTAAAAAGTCGTAAGTTGTGAACACTGGAAAAAAACTCAATTGTGATTATATTCCGTAACCATCTTAGTAATTAATATATGCTCGTGTTGCCATAGAATGAATGTAAGTGGCAGTTAAAAATAACTGTGAAATTTTTCATCTTCTGAGTTTCTTAAGCCAGATAACCCTCGGCCTCAGTAGGGATTCTCTATCAACTGCTTGGAGAACACTCATATCTATTTTTATAAATATATATATAAAGCCAGAGTTGTCATTTCTCTAACTTATTATTCAGCTTGGCAGTTGCTTTGAGTTGATTCCTAACACGATATGATGTATTTATGCAGTTAACTGTTCCTTTCTACGCATGGGGTTAGAAATAGAACCATAGAATAGGCTGAGCTGGAAGGGACCCGTCAGGATCATCGAGTCCAACTCCTGGCCCTGCCCAGGACCCCCCCCAAAATTCCCACCATGTGCCTGAGAGCGTTGCCCAAACGCTTCTTGAAGTCAGACAGGCTTGGAGCTGTGACCACTTCCCTGAGGAGCCTGTTCCAGTGCCCACCCACCCTCTGGGGGAAGAACTTTTTCCTGAGATCCCACCTAAAACCTCCCCCTGACTCAGCTTCCTGCCGTTCCCTCGAGTCCTGTAGTGTGTATACATATATATATATATATATATAAAAATATATATATTAAAAAAAACCAAAACCATTATTCACTTTCAAACTACCTGTACTGGGAGGTTTGTTGTTTTTTTGGTGGTTTTTTTTTTGTTTTTTTTTAATTTAGTAAAAAAAAATCATCACATCTATGGTTTAGGGATTCTTACAGACCCTTCTCCCTTTACTTTGGTGACGCTGAGCTTGTTGGAATGAGAGGGAAGCTTGAAACATTTTGGGTGTCAAAAGCTCTGAAGTGCAAAGTTGGGTTCGTTCTAAAGGCTTTTAAACGATTCCTGCAGCCCAAACTGGAACAAAATGAACCTGTGGGATGGTCACAGGTGTCTGGGGGAGAAGTGGGAGATGTGCCCTGTGCTTGGGAGGCTGAGGAAGTGTCGGGGTGCCCATGGGCTGATCCGAGCAGGAATTGTGTGGGATCTGCTGCAGGTGGGGATCAGAATTCCCTGATCCATCTGCTGGAGTGACCTGGTGGTGCTGAGAGGACCTGGATGGGGAAATGGGACTGGTCAGAGGAGGGGAAAACCCAACCAGCTGCAGCTCAGTCCTCGTGGGAGACGGGAAGGGATGCTCTGGGTGTCCTGGGAGATGGGAAGGGATGCTCTGGGTGTCCTGGGAGATGGGAAGGGATGCTCTGGGTGTCCTGGGAGATGGGAAGGGATGCTCTGGGTGTCCCTGGGAGATGGGAAGGGGTGCTCTGGGTGTCCTGGGAGTGCATTTTCAGCAGCAGTTCATGGCTCTTGGGCAGTGAATGCCAGTCAGGCTGTGTCTTGGCTTTTCCCAGCACATCCCAGCTTCTCTCAGCTTGGGGGCCTGGGAGTTCCTGATTTCCTACCTGGCTGCAGGGATTTCACAGGAACCTTTCCCTTCCACCCTTTCCAGCTGTGGTTTGGGGTTTGGTTCTTTTCCTTTTCATCCTTTTCCGTGCAGGGGGAAATTCCCAAGTGGACACAGAGGTTGTGGGGTGGGAGTTGTGCCCCAGGATTCTGGGGCTGTTCCCTTCTCCTCCCCGGGCTGGGCTTGGCCAGGAGGGCCTTGAGTCCCTCCCCACCAGTTTGCCTGTTGGCCAGACTGGGGAAACTGGGACAAAGCAAAGCTTTGGAGCCAGGCCCACTGCTGGATTTCGTGGTGCCAGCAGAGCTCAAACTGTCCCTGTTTCCAGGGAGGGGACACTTGAGGTGACAACAGTTCTCAGAGGTTCCTTCTGGGTGGTTCCTGGGGGGATGTGAAGGCAAATTGTCCTGCTCTGCTGATCTTAAAATCCCAGGAGGTGCAAATCCCACCTGACTTGCAGCTTTTAGGAGCTGGGACTTTGTTTTCAGAGTTTTGGTAGAGGCAGAAACACTTCCCAGTTCAGTTCTTTTCCAAATTACGTGGAAAAGATTGACCCCCCCCCTCTCTCTTGTGCTTCTGCTGGGGGAGTGAAAGGAGGAGGAATTCTTTTTTTTGCATGTGATAGATGAAAAAAGTGCAAAAAAAAAAAAAAAAAGGTTCTATTTCTTTGGGTTTCTAACACTGAGTTAGTTTTATAGTATCTTACATTCCTGCTCTCGTCGTTTCGTTTCGTTTTTTTAAATTAGCCTGGCACAGTTACCATGGTGCAGTCCTAGCTGTAGGTTTAAAAAAAAATAAAAAGAAATAAATTTAAAAATGCTAAAAAAAATAAATAAAATAAAATAAAAATAAAGTAACCCACTTATTAACCAGAAGAGAAAGATGATACTGTGGCAGATCAGTAGCAAATAAGTGACTTAATCAATGCTTTACTGTAGTTAAATAGCTATGGCCTTACTTCTTTGTCGATATCAGCTTAATTGTCTTGGAACTGTCTGCGATTTTTACTGTCCCCAGGTGGGTTCCCCTGGGCTGAGATATCCTGGTATGTACAGATGATATTTTAAATTTGTAAAAATGCACCCTTGTTATTACAGACGATGCAACAGAAATGCACTTCGGGGGGAAAAAAACGGCTTCTGATGAGGTTTTTTTGTAAAATCCTTGATTACTACAGATATGCAATAGAGGTTTTTTTTTTTGTTTGTTTGTTTGTTTGTTTCTAATTTTGATATTTCCTTCTGAAACGTAAGATTGTTGCCATTAATCTGAATGATTTATCATGCTCTTCTTTGCGTGTATATATTACATATTAGTCTGAGCTTCCTTTAGGATGGTACATAATTTTGGGTTTGTTGTAGTTATTTTAGTTTGGCTCTTCTCTTAAGTGCCTTTAGCTCAGGCACTTCAAGAGGTTCATTGAGTCTGTTTTTAATGTACAGTTGGGAGGACTCGAAATGGAGTTAAAAGCAACTTATTTCTGAAAAAAAAAAATAAAAAAATAAAAAATCCATCTGCAAACTAACCTGTAACAACTTTAAAATTTTATATTTAAGAACCAGAGGTTTATTTTTATGGAGCTTCAGTTGTGGATACAGTTTCCAAAAAAAAAAAAAAAAAAAAACAAAACAGGAAAACCTTATGTTTTCCTGCAAGAGGAACTGTGTAACTGAGATTTGCTTGGTTTGGTTTGGTTTTTTTTCCCTCCATGTATTACTGATAAAGAATGTGCTTTTAAGAAACTACAGGCTAATGTGTGGACCCAGGAAAATGTCCTCCTACAATAAACAAGAATTCCCTCATTAGCAAACTCCTTGAGTGCTACTATAAGGCATTAGTGCAGCTGGCACAGTTCCTAAGAATAGAATTATTCATTGCCATGGTTACCCATGCTGGAAATATTATCCTCTGCAATCATTGTAAACAAAGATCCTTTCACAACAGTGTAAAAATTAGAG
>NW_021938948.1:111943-180090 GCF_001715985.3 Manacus vitellinus
CCGTGGGTTCGTTCTTTGTTTCCCAGCGTTTCCAATGCTGCTCTCTCGGTGCAGCTTTGTTGTGAACCTCCCTTGCGGGATGGAGCTGAGGGGGGGGAAGGTTGCAGAGCAGGTAGCTCAGATTTGCATATCTTTTAATTTTCCTCCCTCTGTCAGGGCACTGAGCTCGATGCCAAAATCAGTGGCTTCTCGGGAGGGTCCATTCCGTGGCTGGGATAACCATAGAATCAGAATATCCCGAGCTGGAAGGGACCCTACAAGCGTCATCCACGTCTCTGTTAGTATTAAAAATTAAGAAAAATGAAGTTGCAGGAACATCCTGCTTCGCTCTGTTTATCCCCAGAGCCCACAGTGCATAAAAGAGACTTATTCACCCTTTGGAGATGAGGAATTCACTCCCTGAGCTGGGGGCTGCCCACGCTGGCACTGCCAGCTGAAAAGGCCATGGCACTGCTCTCCTGCCACAGCCTGGCTGGAGTTAAACCCCCGCTGTTGGCTGGCTGGGGGGTTTTTGTGAGGTGTTTTTCAGACATACCTTCAGCAAACATTTACCTAGAGCCGATAAACTGTCCGGGGTTTGCTCTGGGGGACTCTGAGATAACAAAGAATTGAGGGACTGTCTCAAAATGCAGCATTAAATAGGGGGTCGATGCTTTTCAGAGAGTTCACTGGGTGTTTTAAGCGTTTTCTGAAGTTTGTTTCTTGTGGCACTGAGAGCCTGTTATGGTCTGACCCCTGTGATGGGTTGTGCTGCAAACTTGGGAATAAATGAGCTGCTGCTGCTGGACTGGCTGCTGTGACATCCCACTAATCCTTAACGAGCTCCTCAAATACCTCCAACTTCAGTTGCTACAGAGGGAAGTTTTGTGGGTTATGCAAGGAATTCTCTGAGTGTTAAATCCGCTGCCCCTTTGTGGGTTTAATACTCGGATTTCTTGACGTGGGCGCCGAGGATTTGTTTGTGCAAATCACTTTCTCTGTCAAAAAAAAAAACAAACCCTCCCCTGTGAGTACAAAGAATTTTGGGTCCCCGAGCTCTTGGGAACGTATTTCAGGGGGATGTTGCTGCTGAGATAACTGAGGTCTGACCTGGGAAGGGGAGTAAGGTAATGTCATTGTGGAGTTCTTGAAAAACACGCCCTAGTTCGAGGCTTAAGCTGAGGGATTTTGAGGGCTGTGTGTGCATTGTTCAGCTGAATATAACCAAGGGCTGTTGACAGTAAACAATATTGAATGGAAGCATTTTATTAAAAATGGCAGCAGGGCTCCCTGTGTAACTGCTCAGTTGTTGCTCAGATAAGAACACTTGATCCCTTTTTTTCCCACCCCCTTGTTTGCAGCTTTATCTGTCCCCAGGCCTGACTGTTGACTGTGTAAATGTTTCTGTCAGGGTTTTTTGGTTTTTTTTTGGGTAGGAACAGGCTGGTTTTGGGAGAGGAGAGGACCTGCAGCTGCAGGGGAGCAGCCTGGGGTCCCTGAGGTGGCTCTGTCCCTGCTGGATGATGTGACAGCAGGGGAGTACCTGGCTCCAGGTGCAGGGAATGCTGCCTGGGAACACAGAGCCTGCTGCGTGCTGAGCCTTGCAGGGAGCTTTAATGCAGGGGCTGTGTTCCCATTAACCACCACAGAGTCGAGAATTTGTACCAAAACAGGGGGGAAATATAAGTATTAAAACCCTTCTCTGGCGTCGTGCTCGTGGAAGGTGCTGTGTCAGCAAGAGCAGGATGCAAAGTGGAGCAGGATCAGGGTGGTGTGGGCTGGAAAGAGAAATCAGGGTTTGCAGTGGTGAGCCAGGAGACTTCCTCAAGGAACAGTGTCTGTGCAAGGCAGAGCAACAGGACTGATTGTGCCTCTGGGTTGTTCCTGGTGGTCAGGGTGGAAGTGACAGTCTGAGGGAAGCAGTGGGACGTGGCTCAGGAAACAGGAATTGTTCAGTGATCCACAGAAACGGCCTCTTGTTGTGAGTCTTGGCCCTCAGAGGTGGTTTGGATTCAAACTCATTTATTCCTGAGTGTGCATAAGGCTTCTGTTGTCTCCTGTCAGAACATTCTTCCCAAATCTGAATTTAGAGAGACCCCCCCAGTTCCCTCACAGAGGGATCAGTGTCGCTGCCTCTGAGTAAGGATGTTCAAGTAACAATAACTGTGTATCAGCTGAGAATTGGGTCATGGAGCTGTGGGAAACCTGGAACCTGCTCATTACTCATGTTTTCCTTCTTTTCTCACTTTTGGGATATTTTTCTTTCCTAGTGCTTTTCTTCATCTGTCAGTAACACCCACATTGTGCATCCCTAATGGTGGGAAGGGCTGTCTTCCTATTTGCATCTGCTCCTGTTTCAGGAGTGAAAGTGCCAGGGATGTGAACTTTAAAGGAGACTTTTTCCCTCCCCTTATTTTCACGTGTCTGAGGGTGAGACAGGAGCTCAGTCTCACACCTTGGGGCTGAGCTGCAGCTGCTGAGAGGAGGTGACTTTGGATCCACCACCTGCTGCCGTTCCTTGGGGTGTTCTCAGGGCGTGCTGAGGGGTTCACAGAACAGGGGAAATGGTTGAATCCAGTGGAAAAAGGTGATATTGGGAGTGTCTGGGTGCTCTTCCACTTTTGGGTGAAATTTTGAAGCTTTCTTCTCATGTAGACCTCCCTCCTGCCAGCCATTAGTGGGGAAACTCTGGAATATCCAGGTTCAAAGGCTCTAATTAGGCACCATCAGAGGGTTTGGTTCAGACAGGGCACGTTACAGGACTCTGGTGCTGCCTGTGTGGGGAGGTGTGTTCTCCTGGAGGTGTGGCAGGGACAGCAGGACAAAGGACAGCAGGACAGCAGGACAGTGGACAGCAGGACAGCAAGGACAGCAGCACAGCTGCCTCCCAGGCCCCACTGCAGGGCCCAGCCTGGCTCTGTGAGGGTTAAACACCCTCCTAAAGAGCTTATTTGGCTGCTGGAGCTTGTTTCCCCCTGGTTTCTGCCTTGCCTGAGGTTTGTGGAGCAGGAAAGGGGTGGCAGTGGAGTGAACCCCAGCTGGTGGGGTCTGAATGTCGAGGGAGGGGAGGGGAACTCCACTTCCAAGTGACAGGAGCTCAGGCCTGAAGTGTCATTTCAGTCCCCTCTGGGTTCTGTGAGGGGTTTTTGGGGGCTGAGGCTCTGTCTGTAGAGCAAGGCTGGGTGTGAGAGGGGTTTTTGGGAGCTGAGGGTCTGCAGAGCAGAGCTCTGTGTGTGAGGGATTTTTGGGAGCTGAAGCTCTGTCTGAAGAGCAGGGCTGGGTGTGAGGGATTTTTGGGTACCTGAGACTCCGTTTGCAGAGCAGGGCTGTGTGTGAGAGGGATTTTTGGGGCTGAGGGTCTGTCTGCAGAGCAGGACTGTGTGTGAGGTGTTTTTGGGGCTGAGGCTCTGGATTTGAGGGGTTTTTGGGAGCTGAGGGTTTGTCTGCAGAGCAGGGCTGTGTGTGAGGTGTTTTTGGGGCTGAGGCTCTGGGTGTGAGGGGTTTTTGGGAGCTGAAGGAACACCAGGGATGGTGGCACACGTGGAAAAAAGAGGATCAGCAAAACGGTGGAAGCCCTGGGACTGAAGGGCAGCCAGATGGGATGGAACCTTACTGGAAGGAAACGTGTTGACTCAAGCAAGTGGGTAGAGCCTCTGTTTTGTTTGGCTGGAGAATTTCCTCTGGAATGGGGGTATTTCTGCGATCTCTCAGAAATTGAGCGTTTCAGTTTGCAGCCCTTGATTGCCAGGCGCCTGTCAGAGGAGGTGAGGGCCTTTTTTTTTTTTTTTAATAGATTAAGCAGCCCAAGCACAGAATTTAAATTACAGAGCCAAGGGAAGTCATTGTCTGAGCAGGGGCTGGATTGTGCTGAGGGAGCAGAAAGGTTTCGCTTGAGTTTCTCCCCCCACTCGGAGGGGAACTGTGGGCAAAGCCCAGGAAAGGTTGAAGAGGAGCTTTACAAACACAAGCAAGTCAGATCTGATCCTCTCGTAGCTGTAACAGGACTTGCAGGTGGTTTTTGTGCATTTATGCAGCATCTCACCCACAAGTCTTGCATTAGGCAAAACCAGCGCTGGGAAAGCTTTTATGTTGCTTCCTTAATTTACCTGCAGGACTGACTGAGAGCGGATGGGCCCCAAATCTGCTGAGAAAATCTGTGTCTCTGTGTGCAGCCAGCACAGGCACAGCTCTGAGAGCTTTGAAATGCCCCCAAAAAAACCCCTCTTGGAGGCTGTCACAGGGAGCTGGCTGTGCTCACCCGGGGAGCATCCTCCCAGCCTTGGTTGGCTCTGCAAAGATCCTGACAAAGATCCTTCACTGCAGATGGAACTGGGGGGGTTTTTTTTAAGACTTGCAGCCCGGGAAGAAGTGTTGCAGACGTGGAGCACACAGTGTCTGTGCCACAGGAAAAGGAAATCCAGTAAGGGGAGCAAAGCACCGGTGGGGGCAAACAGAAGGTCCCCAGGATGATCCCAGCTCTCTGCCCTGCAGATGGCCAGGGCAGGGTGATTCCAGTGATTAATGGTTTGGAGAGAGGGAGTTAAACACAAACACTGGAAGGAGTATTTTGGCTCCTGCGAGTGGGAGTCGGGTTTGCTGCTGGTGCAGTGACTGAAGCATGTGAGCCACGGGGAAGGGGAGGAAGGTTTTTGGAGCATCCAGGCTGGAATAATAAAGGGTGACCAGGAGACTTAAAGAATGTGCATATTTCTGCGTTGTCCCTTTTACGCTTAGGAAATGAGGACCGAGTTTGGGGCTGTTTTTAAAAGCTGCAGCTCTGACCCTTTGCCTTGGGGAGAGGAGGAAATTAGAGGCTTTAAAGAGAGTCCTGCACCTCCTCCCCGGCTTCTCTGAAGCTCTGCAGGAGCTGGAACCAGTTCCCTCAGCTGGGAGGAGGGGCTATCTGGTAGCAAGGATTCCCAGTTTGTCCTTTAGGACTCTGAGTGCTCCCAGGATGGGGGATATTTGCCATTCCAGCTGGATCCCGGGGCCGGGGACGCTCCCCAGCCCCGTCGGAGCCGCCGCGCTCGGGGTTTGCCCTGGTGGTGTCCTACATAGCTGGTGCTCAGCTTGCTATTTTGGATTCTGGAGCATGAAATATTGAGCAGCAGATGTGATGGGTGGCAGGGGAGCTGCACAGAGGCAGCTGCTGCTCTTCCCAAGGATTGCCATGCAATCCTTGGGGCTCCGCAGGGGAGGTGCCCGTGGAGAGCCCCACCAGCTTCTGGGGTGATGTGGTGGGAAAAAAAAAGGGTGATGGTTCCTCCCTGAGCCCCTCTCCCCTGATCAGTGTTTGTCCTGGAGTTCTCTGCTCCCTGGATTTATCGTGTTTGTTCAGTGGCAAGTTTTTCAGGAGCCAAGAGTGAACTCATGGCGAGCGTTCCCGAGGGACGGGCCGGGGAGCCGGAGAGTTCCTGTTTGCATTTCTCTCAAAGACAATGAGCAGATAATTTCTCAGGATGGTTTGGTCTCAGTCAGAAAAAGCATTTCCTGAAGCTCTCCGTGACTCCCTCACTTGCTTTTTGGGCCTGGATCCGGAGAGAGGGGGATTGAAACATTCCTCAGCTGGGGCCGACTCAGTCCCAAAATTTGTTGGAGAGTTTGTGAAATCAGGGAAGAGCCACCAGGCCAGGATTAATTAGGATGGAAGAGTCTTTACATTTGCACCATGTGTGAGGAAACAGTGATTTACAGCTAATGGATGCTCCACGGGCAGCAGCATTCCATCTGCTCCACGGATTTTCCCGTTGCACTCCTGATGAAAAGCCTCAGGAGAAGCCTCACACCCGTATTTCTCATCCTGGATCCTGTGCTGGGTCGTTCCTGGGTTGTTCCTCTTGCCTGGTGTTCTCAGTGAAGGGCCTGTTTCCATCAGCTCGTCCCTTTTCAGACTTCAAAGCCCAGGGTTTGGGAAGCACCACTCGGAGTAAACACAGGCAGGACCTTGTTTGAGTTACACTGAGCTTGTACCAAAGATAGCAGTGTGACAGTAACTCAACTTCCCTCCCTGTGAGCAAACACCTCGTTTTATTTGGTGGGACTTGGGGATGATTAAAAGGAAAACAAACAAACAAACAAAAAAGCAAAGTTTTATCACATAAACTTTTCCCAGTTCTCGTTGACTTGAGAATTGCTGATGCAAATTCTGGGTCTTCTGGCCTCTGAATTCCACGGGGATGGGAGCCCACGGAGCCTACAGGGCATCCATTAATCCATCCTGTGAGCCCAGGATGCCCCTTCCTGCCTGAGTGAGCAGTCAGGCAACCTGCTTTTTTTTGCCCAGCTCCCTGTCCTTAGGGAGCAAAAAAAACCAGGGAGAATTGTATCCCTGCCTGATAAAATTAGGTCTCCTGCAATCTCCCTCGGAACAGCCGGATGGATGGCTGCCTGCCTTGAAAAACATATGTTTTCATGCAGGAATAATGCATTATTCCAGTTGGGATGGCTGGGGGCTGAGTGCACCCCCAGTTTTGCCTCTGGGATCAGGACTGATGTCACACACGGGGTCTGAAGTGCAGCAGTGGAAAAAGAATTGTTTGGGATGTTTCTCCCGCCTTTTGTCCCTCGAGGAGGATATTGTTCCTGTGCCTTCATCCTAAAGGAGGTGGGAAATTAAACCTTTTACTGGAGATGAGGCATAAACTGCAAAGAGGTGAAGTCAGAGCCTGTATTCCTGGATTTTAGCTCACTGCACTGGAAAATTTCCTTGGGAATAGCAGCACTGGTGTTCCTCTGCTACAGGTTTAGGATGAATTTCTCTGAGAGCAGCACAGGTAGCTTTTGGAGGAAGTTCTGTTCCATCCCCTCCAGTTCTGCAGAGAGGAGGGGAAGGGACCTGCCAGAGCTTCCCTTTTCCAGAGAGAAGGGACCTGCCAGAGCTTCCCTTTTCCAGAGAGAAGGGACCTGCCAGAGCTCCCCTTTTCCAGAGAGAAGGGACCTGCCAGAGCTCCCCTTTTCCAGAGGGAAGGGACCTGCCAGAGCTCCCCTTTTCCAGAGGGAAGGGACCTGCCAGAGCTCCCCTTTTCCAGAGAGAAGGGACCTGCCAGAGCTCCCCTTTTCCAGAGGGAAGGGACCTGCCAGAGCTCCCCTTTTCCAGAGGGAAGGCACTGCTGCGCTGCAGTCCACATCCCTGTGGTACACACATGACCCTGTGTTCCTTGGGAATCGCCACCCTCTACGTGGCATTCCCCTCCTCCTGCCCGAGCCGACAGCCAAGCCAGGACAGAGGATTTTCTACTGCTCATCTTTCCTACGTGAGCTGCCACCAGGAGATTGTGTGCTGTGTGACTGTCCTTTAGACATCTAGCTCTTCATTGGGTGGCTTGATGAACCTCTGGCACAGGGAACCATTCCAGCTGGAGGCCCCTTTCCTGGCAGTGCTGTGTTTGCTCCCTGGGATCCATCAGGGTTGACCTGATAAGGTGTTTTCTTTCCCTGTAATTATGAGCGAACCCTTCTCTGGGAACTGCAATCCAGAGAGGGGCTGAGCAGCCAAAAGCAAACCCCAAGAGGGAGGAGGCCTGGGAGTTCTGCTGCCCCGTTTCTCAGCAAGAGGTGAGAGCAGAGCTGATGTTGTCTGAGGTCACCCTGGAGAATGTGGGGTGAGGAAGCGGAAAGAGGCAACTGTCCCCTCTGGACATGTCACACTGTCCCTGCTGACATTCCCAGTGTCCCTGCTGACATTCCCACTGTCCCTGCTGACATTCCCACTGTCCCTGCTGACATTCCCACTCACAATGTGCATTGTCACCAGGATCAGGAGTGGGAGAATTCCTCCCAGGAGCTGGGAGGTGACATGGCAAATTCCAGGCTGTGATTATTCACCCTGTGCTGGAGAGTCAGGGAGATAAAAGCCCCTGATCCTCCTCGGTGGTTCTGGGAGAGAATGAACAGATCTGCAGCTTATTAAACTGGGCTGCCTTTTATTCCCTCCCCTTAACTGAACACAAGCAGAACATGCCTGTTGAAGGTGTTCCATTTGTGGCCCTCAGGAGCTCGTGGTGTGTCCCACGGGGGGGTTGGAGCGAGGTCCTGGTGGCTCTGGTTGAGTGACTCTGAAAGGGAAGGGTGTTTTGGATAAATTCACCCAGTGTGGCATCTCCAGGCTGGAGAAATCCTCTCTGTTCCCTGGTTGTGTCCTCAAGAGCTGCATCCCTGGGTTTCATAACCAAGCCCTTGGCAGCAGGGTTGGCTCAGGCTACCCTCACCTCTTCCACCTCACTCTTTCCATCTCACAGAGCCCGGGCAGAGCCGTGAACTTTGGCAAACCAGGGGAGGGCACTTGGGGAAAACTTTTAGGAATCTGAGCTTTGTGTCCTTTAAAAAGATACCTCAACTTTTACCTTGTTTCAGGAGCAGTGAAAGAATTTGTAAGTAACCAAATTATTGAGTGTTTTGAGACGGTTTTTTAAAGGCTTTTGTGGCAATCCCAGAAAAATACTGAACATGAGGCTGAAGCTTTTTGTGTTACAAAAAGGGAGATCTCAGAATGGTGTAAATGTTTTTAGAGCCTGGGCCCAGTGTTTATTCTTAGGGCAGAAACTCTTCAAGTGATCCCTTGTGGATTAAAAAAAAAAAAGAACAATTCTTATTGTGACGGGAACGAAAACCCCCCGTTCTTTCACAGTTCAGGGTTGGAAAAGGGGGAAGTCTCCTTGTTTTGAGTTCCCAGGCAGGAAGGGGAGATGCCCAGGGCTGAGGTGAGGGGCTGGGTCACAGACCAGGGCACAGCAGACCCTGGGACACGTTTTCACTCCCACTGGGACATTTGCAGGTCACCAGTGATGTCTCAGGGTGCTGGGAATTTGAATTTTGAGGGGGTTTCTCAGTGATGCTGATGGTGAGTTTTGGTTGAACATGATGTAAACCCACTGCACTTGTGGAATTTCTCCTCTCTGCTTTTCAAGCCCTCCTGGAAAACACCCTGAATGTAAAAAAGTCCTGCGGTGCAGGAAAAAAAAAAAAAGTCAATTATTGAGTCCCAAATAGGGAGAATCGAGGATGAAGGCGAAGCAAATGAGTCAGATATAAATAATCCCATTATGTCTTGGCTGCAGCCACACCTAGAAACCTTGAGCAAACATTTCTGTTTGGTTATTCCCGTGTTTGATACACTTTGCTTGTTAAGTCCTGTTTTAAAATTGCAGCATGTAAAAAATTGTGTAGGGCCAGTCCCAGACTCGGGAACGTTGTTTCAGATCACTCTGACCAGAAGCACAGAGGCCTGAGCTGGAACATAGTTCATTTGCTCTGATATTTTCCCAAAAATCAGAAAAATCCATAACCCTGGAACCGGGTTGTGTCCTTGGAAGGCTTTCAGGGCAACTCTTTTTTGCAGCAGGCCTTTAAAAAAATGTCTGGCTGGAAGAGCAAACAGGAAGATGTAATTACCCTTTGCCTTTTGTGTGTCAAATCCTCATTCATTGGACAGAGCTTTGGTAAAACACTTTTAGGAGCAGCTCCTTGGAGCATGGGAGGTGTAAGGAAAAGCACTTGGATCCAGCAGAGTCCTGAGTGATGTGTTGGGATTAATGTCCTGTGTTTTAGGGGGTAGTTACTCCCCTCACAGTGTGGGTTTCAGGGCTGATAAGCTGATTTTTAATACATCTGAACAAAGCCACTTTTCCAGGTGTGACTGGGAATTGGGATCCCTCCCCTGCAGTGATCCCAGTTATCTGTGGGATGGGAAGGTGGCTTCTGGTGTTGAACCCGATGGGAAGAGCCAAATGGAAACCCAGGTTCACATCCTGGCAGCTCTCAGGGATGTATTTATGGACCCTCACCCTCATCAGTGTTGAGTTTGCAGCAAAGGTGCCTCTTTCTCACCTTCCAGAGATTTAGATGGATTCAAGGAAGCAACGAGGGAGGAGGGCACGGAATAAGGTGGAGGGTGGTGATAAAAGTTCTCCAGGATGCCAGAACTTGGCCTCTTCTCCCAGGAAAGTAATTCCTTGTTCTGTTCTGGTGTGAGACGACAGGACACCTTCCTGGGGATGTTTAAAATGCCAGGACACCTTCCTGGGGATGTTTAAAATGCCAGGACACCTTCCTGGGGATGTTTAAAATGCCAGGACACCTTCCTGGGAGCAGTGGGATGGTGCGAGCACGGAGGTGTCCTACGACACCACGGGCACACTCCTCTCCCAGGGAGGCACGAGGATGAAAGGAAAGACTTGGCTGGAGAACTGGGGGAGGAGTAAATAGTTTTCCCTGAGAGTTTGGCTCCAGGTTCTGGAGGATCTGGGAGCTCTCCTGCCCCACAGCCTCGGGGTTGTGCCGGTGCAGCCGCTCCGGGGTCTGGGGGAAGGAGCTCCCAGAGATTCCCAGTGTTGCTGTGGGATCCTTGACACCAAGAGGGGAGTCCAAGAAAGGGAGAGGGAGAGGGACTAGCGAAGTGGGGAGATCTGGGAGGTGTCAGAGCTGGTTTTTCTGTGATTCCATCAAGAGGAATTATTGCAGGAGAGCTTCTGGTTCCCGCGGGCGAAGTGTGAGGCCGAGTCCCCGGGAGTTACTGTCACACACTGGGATGAGCTCGCAGCCCTTGGATCCTTTCCACCTTTCCAAGGGATTGTTTGAAGCTGTTTTCATGGATCCCTCCTTCAAAGGTGGATTTCTGCTCCTTCAGCACATTCTGCCCCAAGCAGTCGCAGACAGATCCGTGTCTTAACTCACTAAACCAGTTCATGGTGGGGCTGGGAGCACACTGGTGGAACTGGGAGCACTGGGAGCACTGGGAGCACGTTTCTGTCTCCCTGGGACACTGGGGGAGGGATGGACCCTGCTGGCCCTTCCAGGGAGTTCCCTGACCCAGGGGAAAGAGCTGACTGGGGGTTTCCTGTGCTGCCCTTTCCCTGGGATGGTGCCGGGTGAGAATTCCTTATCAGGGGGTGGGAGGCCCATCTGAAGAGAAAGGAGGCAGCAAGGGGGCAAAGTGCCAACTGCTGCGAGCCTTTGTTGGGGACTGAGGGATCCTGTGCCCATCTGGACACTGGTGCAGCCCCAGGGCCTTTCTCTGGGAAGGAGATGGATGCAGCAGCCTGGAAGTGATGGGCACTTCTGCACGTCGGGCTCCATCAGCTCTTGGGTTGGAATTCGAGGATCCCGTGCTGGATTCCCAGGGTTTTCCTGCCCTGGGTCTGTCAGGAGAGCTCTGACCCCTGTGTTGGGGCAGATCTGAGCTGTGACCCCCCCTCTGCTCACAGGTGTCCCCAGCAGGCAGGTGGGAAGGGTCTCTGCCTCTCTGGGATGAATGACTGGCTGCTCCATGGGATGAATTCCTCACTCTCAGCGTGTGGGAATGAAAAGGAGAGACCAACTGGGGGATGGAGATGAGCCTCAGTTCTGACCTGGAGCAGCTGAACCCATCAGGGTCAGGCAGGTTCCCCTGTCCAGGTCTCTGCCATCTCCCTTTGCTCTGCGTGGAAAGAAGGTTTTGGGGTGATTTGTGGCTGTCAGGGCACAAACCACAAGTCACATTTGTGATTTTTGGGGTGATTTGTGGCTGTCAGGGCAGGCTGCTCAGGGTTGCAGGCCTGTCAGCCCAGCAGATGATTTTTGGCAGGCGTTTTCTGGGCCAGGGCTTTTCGTGTTCCTCCTTTTAGAGCTCTTAACATGAAATATTCAGCCCCTACCTGTGCACAGCACGGTTGCTTCAGGTGGCCAGACCCCTGAGCACATCCTGCATTTGTGGCTTCCTCCATGGAAATGGGGGGATGTCTCCATGGAAATGGGGGGATGTCTCCATGGAAATGGGGGGAATGTCTCCATGGAAATGGGGGCCCCTCACGTGGCACTTGGGGGTCTCGGGAGGAGTTTTGTTGTGTCTTCCCCCCCCCAGCAGAACCAGGGCTGGAGGGAGCAGCTCCCCAGAGTTTCCTGAGGTGCCACAGCCCCGTGGGTGTTTTCTCTGGATGCTCCAGGTTGGCTGTCACCGAGGTCAGGGGTGTGTTTGGTGGGAGCATCTCAGCTGGGAGTCCCCCCCCCAGGAGTTTATTTATTTTCTTTCTGCATTTTTAAGGCAGTTCTGTGTTGTGCTTCCAGAATCCCAGTGCTAGAGAAGAAACAGTCCAGAATCCCAGTGCTAGAGAAGAAACAGTCCAGAATCCCAGTGCTAGAGGAGAAGCAGTCCTGTTGTGCAGGGGAGGCTGGAGGGAAGTGGTTGTTTGATTTCCCCAACATTTCTCTTGAGGGGCTGTTACGTAGCGTGGCACGAACTTCACCTCCATGGAACATCTGGAGTCAGCAGAGAAGTCCTGGAGAACAAACTGGAGGGCAGAGATCCAACCCAGAGGTCCACAGCCCTCCTTTCTCAGAGGTTTTGCTTGATTGCAAGTTTTCTGTTTGGCCGTTAATCCTTTACTCTCTTGGCAGAGTGTCTTGTCTTTAAATTATTGCTGTCAACACGTCCTTGGCCCCTTCCTGCCCCTCCAACCCCCCCAAACTGTGCAGTGCTGCTCTGGTTGGCTGGGAGAGGCCTCAGTGTTTGCAGCTGAAAGCAAAGCCTGCTGTGAACATCATATTTTAGCCCAAAGAGACGAGCATCTCCCTGGTAATGTTCCATTGACACCCCTGGTTCTCCAAACAGTGGATGTTTGATATCCAGTGATTATGGCTCCATTAGGCACAGGGACAGATGGTTCCTGCCCAAGCACTTCTCATGTTGTCATTTCCAGGCAGGAATTAGAAGGGGAGGTGGAATTCTCCTCTCTTCCGTGGTCACGTGGGCTGTGGTGGAGGAGGGAGGGAATGCCTGGAATCACAGAACCATGGGATGGTTGAGGTTGGAGGGGACCTCAAGGCTCATCCATCCATGGATTCCACCCTGCAGGGATGCTGTGGGACTGGGATCCCCACAAATGACTCTGACACAAAGTTAATTTAACATTTCACACCCTCTTCGAGTCTTATTTTGCTTTTTTGGGTGATGCTTTTGTTGAGTTTGGCCTCATTTATTTTTTTTCTTAGGTTTGAGGTTGTTGGTTTTTTTTTTTCTGGACATTTTAGAGTTGCCCATGCCTGGAGAGAATTTAGCTGGCAGGATCTTTTTCCAGTGAGTTCAAAGTCTTGGGTGTCTGTTTGCCACGACTTTTTTTGCATAGTAATAAAACCAGGGTAATTCTGGAGAATTAAGTGCTAATGGGAAATAAAGCAATAAAGATTAGTTTGTTGTTGAAAGTAATTCTGCTTCCACCTTGGAGGGACCTTGGTTAGTGCTGAGAGAAACTGCACAGTCACCTCTGCTTGAAATTTAGCACGGGGTGAAAAATTAAAATATGATCTCACTCTCATTAAAATTAGGTAATTGATGTCATCATTCAATTAGAAGGTTTTTTTAGGAGCTTTTGACAAGTCTTTCCAGGTTGTTATTAAGACCTGACCAAGGATCCTTAAACTGGAGGGGGAATGGGGACAGTTCTCTGGGAGGTAACAGGAAGGTAAAGGAGCATCCCAGGAAAATCCCCAGCTGGGAAAGCCAGCCCTGAACTCCTGAAGGCAGAGCCACCAGTGTCCCCCTCCTTTGTGGAGATTCCAGCTCTTTTCATCCCTTGCTCTGGGCTACAGAGAGCTGGAGTGGCAAAGGAGAACTCGAGGGGGGGGGTTTGTGCTGGCTTCATCATTTCCAGGGCATGAATATTTAATTCAGGCTTCTTAAAGCTTTTAGCAGATTTTGCCAGGCTGCTTCCTGGGCTGGTGGATGTGAGGACAACTGCAGAGAGCCTTTGGGGTGGAAATGGGGTTTATTTGTTTGGATTCGTGGCTGAAACACTTTTAAGGAGCTCGTCCTGTCCCTGTGAGTGACTTTGCCACCACTTCTGGTGGCCTTTCAGTACAGGAGCTGCTTTGGCCTGACAAATATTTGGGACCAGTTTAGAGATTGATTGGGGGGGTTTTTCCCTCTGTGCAGCCACCAGTTTTATTTACCAGGGAACAGTTTCTTTCCAGCTGACCAGTGTTTGTTCAAAAGAATTTGTTTGCAGCTGTGCCTTTTGATACTTTTCGGTGCTGAATTTACCCACAGGGAGTTTTTCATCTACCTGCTGCTCAGAGCCCTTTCCAGGGGAACATGTTTGTTTTTTCTTGCCTTTTTTTGTTGCAAATAAACCCCCCAATGAGTTTATTTTCGCTGCATCCAAGGTCTGTGGCCTTGGGGGTGCAGAGACACCAAACAGAACAACCTGCTGGGTGATTTGGGTGCATTGAGGTGTTTGCTCACCCAGAGCAGTGTTTGCTCACTGCCAGGTGTAAACCAGGTGTAAACCAGGTGTAAACCACCTTTCCTTCCCCTGATCCTCCCCCCTCTGCTGTGTGGAGTTTGAGCTGACTCCTGAAGGTCCCAACTACCTGATGTGCTGTGTTGGGGCAGCCCCTGAAGTGGAGACAGTGCTGCTGGGAAGGGACCAGTTTGTCCTCCTGCCAGGGACATTCTTGGCTTCCCACCTGTCTCCTGGGGGCAGCTTTGCTTTTCCAGAAGGGACTCACTTTGGTGTGTCCATCAGGCCATGGCCCTGTGGAGAGGGTGCCCACTGCAGTGACATTCCCTTCCCCTCCCCATCCCCAGATTTTGGAGCAGTTTGGGACCCTGGAGCAGCTCCTCAGGTGGGGCAGGGCTGGGGAGGAATCCAGGGATGTTCCTCAGCCTCTCTGGAGATGTTGGAGTTACTGCTTGAACAGCTGTCCAGAGCTTTGTGTCCTCCCCTGCTTTGTGGGTTTTTGGGAGCCCCAGTTCCCTGAGCATCCCAAGAAGGGGGTTTCAGAGTCATTTGTTGTGCTCACTCCACCCTCACCTTCTGCTTTCTTTGTCGCTGGGGAGGAATGAACAAGGTAGAAGCTCGTCCTGTGGAGCTGGGAGAGAAACTGTGACCTCAGAACCAGCTTTTTAACGGGGTTGCAGTGGCACATTTTGCAATAAATCACACGGGATCCCCCAGGGAAAAGCCCTCAGAGATCATCAAGTCCAGCCCATGCCCCTTCCCCACCTTGTCCCCCTGTGACACATCCTTGGACACCTCCAGGGTTGGGGACTCCAAACCTCCCAGGGCAGCCCCTTCCAGTGCAAGAACATTGCATTGTAAATAATTCCTGGGTTAATTTGTTGTTAAAGACCGAAGTTTTCAAGCTAATTCACATCTGTAACTGCCCAATCTTCTTTTTTTTTATTTTTTTGGTGAGCCTCTTTGTTCCTTTTGTTTGTGTTCTTTTTCTCCCCGTCAAGTTGCTGACTCTGTGCTCTTAAATAATCCCGCTGATTTCTCCACACTTCCTTCCCTCTGCGAGTGAGACATGTGAGAATTCAGTTTATTTGAATTGGAAGAGCAGACTCTGCACCCTGAGAGAGGCCACGGGAGGAAAAATCCTCTGTCGGGAGCTGCCGTGGGTTTGGAAATGGCTGCTGAAATGAGACCTTTCTTACTTTGAAACCTGGTTTTTTTAGCTTTGAAGTCCACTGGTGTCAGTGTAGGAGGGATATTTGTCTTCCCAGCTGTGTGCAAGCACGTTGTGGCAGCAGTGATGTTCTGACAGGAGGCAAGAAAACTCCGTGTGCGAGGATGTTGCTGTTCGGAACGTCAGAAATATCGGTGGGACAATAAACTGATTTACTCCTCTTCATGACCACAGCAGGATCTCCCTGCTTTAAAGGACCACTCTGTGTCAAAAAGGGAATGCCATTCCCTTTAAAGAGCTCTGAGTGTGCTTTATTAATTAGGGAACAGGGGGTGTTTTCCCAGGAAGGAGCCGAGTTTGGTGACTCTGGGGTGGGTTCCTTGGAGCTTGGGGGGGTTCTCCTGAGTTTTGCTCCTTATTTTGATCTTCCACTCAGCTTCAGAGGCTTTCACAGGAGAAGGATCTGCCACCTCCTGCTCTCCAGCCCAGAACAAAGCTCTGCTGAAGGAGGCATTGGCTCTACCCTGAGAGCCCTTGGACGGGAGTCGCTCCTCGTGCGATCCGTCCCGTCCGGAGCCGACGGGATAATAATGGGCTTCCTTGGGCCTGCTGGGGCCGTGCCAGGAGGGTTTCCTTGGCACTGACATTCCTCAAGGAGCCCTGGATGGGATGTCAACACGACTAAAAGCTTCACACAACCCATCCTGAGTGCAGAGCCCGGAATGTGCTGCTCCTGCCAGGCCGTGCAGGGCGTTTTTCTCCTGCTCCCTCTGTTTAAATCTTCTTTCCCAGGCTCGGGTGGGCTCCTCATTCCAGGCTGTGCCTGCCCTGGGGGTGCAGAGCAGGGTTTAGGGGTGTCCAAGGAGGTGCTTTGGTTCCCCCTGGTCAGGCTTGAAGGGAAGGACTGGGAAGGCCAAGCCCAGCTCCGGGAGCTGCCTCTGCCGGGAACACCTCGGGAATTCGGTGGGAGTTCCCGCCAGCCAAATTACGGGTGTCACACACTAATTGGGAGGCTGGTAAAAGTTTAATAATTGTATTGCTTTGCCTTTAAGTAGTGGGATCCTGCTCTGGTGACTAATCCTGTTTAATAGTGACTGTCCTGGAGTGAGCACTTTGGAGAGAGCTCTGCAGTGACTGGGGGTTGTGTTTCAGGTTCCAGATCTTTGGGAAAAACAACACCTTTGGCTCTCTTGAGCAGCCCCCACTTTTCTGCTGCTCTTTCTGTGGAATGGGAGTGACATCCTTATGGGCACACACTTGGTACTGTCCCTGTGGGAAGGCCAGGGCGGGAGGGATGGAGGACACACGTCTGACCTCCTGATTTTGGAAAAATTCCTTCTTGCAATTGATTTTTTCTTTTTTTTTTAGGCGTTGGTTGGTTGGTTCTGGTTTTTTTGAGCTGGGTTTTGTTTGAGGAGGGATCTCCTAAGTGCCAGTGCTTTCCTCAAGATCCCTCTCTTTGTTTCATCGTGCACAGTCATCGACCTCATGGCCCTGTGACTCGGAATAGCATTTTCCCATCTGGAAGTACATCATTACTCTGCAGGGTGAGGTGGTGCCAACTGGGTTAGTGCTCTGGAAGGAAGGCTGTGTTTAAGGGCAGGTCAGAGTTGCTGAACACTTGGTTTGAGCAGCTGTGTTTGATCACCAGATAGGGCAATAATTGCTCTTCACTTCTTTCTCCTCCCCTCCTTGCGTCTTGTTCAAGGATTTAACGAAGGATTTAAGTAACTTTGGGTCTGGTTGAGCTGAGCCAGGCTGGGCACCCAAAATGCCTCTTGGGATGGTTGGAGAAGGTTTGGAGGAGAGTTCCCAGCAAGGAGTTGCCTGTGGCACTTACCTTATGCTGAAAACTGAAGCCAAGAGAATGATTTAAATGTTGGCACCCGAGAGCCGCGAAAAGGTGGGCGACAGGAACTGTGTGTGGGATTAAAAGCCACAATGACTTCTATTTTAGTCTCTTTGGGTTGCCTGTGTGGTTTTGGCTTTATTTTTTTATTCCTGGGCTAAAACCAGGCTGGATTTGGAAAATCATCTGTCCACACTTGTCTTGCCCTGTGGAGAAAGTGCAAAGTGCCAGGACGGGCGAGTGCTGGTGGGAAAGCTCTGGTAGGGCTGGACAGGCAGCTCCTGGCAGAGGGTTTTATCAGCACTCCCAGCTCAGATCAGTCCCTCTGCACCTGCAGGGAGGTGATGCTGTACCTGAATCAGGTGCTGAGTCACGGGGCTGTCACAGAGTTCAGTCATTTCCTGGGGAACTTTTCCGAGAGGGGTTTGTGCCGGGGGTTGAGTCCCTGGGAGTTCCTGTCTGTGAGCAGGAGGTTTAGTCAGCAAAGGGAATCAGGAGTCCTGTGAGCAGGAGGTTTAGTCAGCAAAGGGAATTAATCAGGGCACAATCACCTCGGTGGGTTTTTTTTTTTCTTGCTCTGTTATCTTGCTTTACTCAGCCCCTGAGTGCAGCTGGTTCTTGGGAACGGTGTTTGACACCATCTGTGTGTCCTCTGCAAGCAGTTCTGGGGTGACAAACTGTGCAGCCTCTGAACTCACACGGTTCTTGTTGGCTGCTGATTAAAAATAGATGAAAACATTTCTCCTGAACACGTTTTGTGAAGTCCTGTTCGTGACAAAGCCTTGGGTTTGTGCCCTTTGTAGCACCCAGGAGGGAAAATGCATTTCCCCCCTCCCATGACAAGTGGTAGCTATTTAAAAAGATTTTTAGGGTTTTTTTTTTCCCCAGGATGGGGGGTTACATGCAAGATTTGTTATTTGTGTGTGTGGGATTCAGCTGTTTATGTGCATGTGCTGCACATAAGTTTTATGGGTAACATGTAAAATTTATGTGGCCGCACTTTGCAGTGGAATTATCTCCCATAAAGTTGTCGGGTGACAGGATTTTTTTCCAGGTTGGAGGAGGCAGTTGAGCAGAGCTTGCATTTCAGGGCTAGTGGTGGTTTTGAAGGGTTTATCTTGGAGAGTTTTGGGAGCCTTTTGTAAAAAACATTTTACCTTTTGTAAAGGAAGATAGAAGAACAAGACAGAAACTTTTCTGCTGCGGAGCTGGATGATGATGTGGGGTGAGAAAATGTGACCTCAGAACCAGCTTTTTGACAAGGAGCTGGTGGCACCTCCTGGAAAACTGGTCACCCCCAGCTCAGGGGGAGGACAGAGCCCTGTCCTGAGCTCACCCACTTGGGTGATGCATCACATATGGCCTGGAAGATTATTGCTGGAAATACCCGGCCCAGACGGGTGACTCGAGGACAGAGGATCTGCCGCCGCTGCCAGATAAAGACATTTCTTCAGGGGAGCTTCCAGGAGTTGGATTGATTGCCCCCAGTCAAAACAAGGCAGAAAAATAGTCAAGGTTTGAGGCAAGTGAGTGACCCCGGGGTGAAGAGCACCTTGTGACCCCAGACGACCCAGACGTGGCGCAGAACCCTCGTCTTGGGGAAATAATAAACGTCGGGATTAAAACAGTTCTTAATCTGGTGAAACAAACGCTCCTAAGCCTCCAGAAAAAGGGGTTTGGGGAGTGCAGAACAGAGTGCCCACAGTGCTGGGGCCAAGCCCACTTGTTCTGTGTGTGTAAATTAATCTGGAGCTGATCTGTCTGTGAAACTTTTAGCACCAAGAGTGTAGCAGTTTAATGCTGGTGCCCAACAAACGCAGCTTTGTGAGCAGGGCTGGGCTCTCAGTGCCCTATTCATGCTCCTGATGGGAACAGAATGGTGCTGTTAAAGGGGAACTGCAGAGCCAAACCCGTGCTCCTCGATTTGCTGACGTTTGGGGCTTTTTTTTGGTGACAGATAGACTTGAGAAAGGCATTTATTTCTTTCAAGAAATCACACTTTTTTTCTGGAAGGCTGTTAGTATTATCTCCGAGAAGGAAACCTGATATACAGCTTCACCCAAAGGAAGGAGGAGGAATCTTTGAAGATGCATCATCCTTTGGCCTCAAACAGGAGGCAATTGTCTAAACTTGTCTCAAACGTAGGTTTTGTGCCGCAGTTGTAGCCAAAGAGTGGTAGGAGTGTAAGGCCATTCCACAGGTACAGCCTGTTTGAACACACAGCCTCAGGAAAAAAAAGGTTTAAATGTTGTGTTTTGGGCTGCTGGAGCCTGGGATTGAGATGTCCCAGCTTGTAACCCTTGGAGAGAGGGTGAAGGATGTCCCGAAGGTGCCAGTCCTCCAGGAAAATCACAGAATCCCAGACTGGTTTGGGTGGGAAGGGAACTTAAAGCTCATCCAGTCCCACCCCCTGCCATGGGCAGGGACACCTCCCACCAACCCAGGTTGCTCCAGCCTGGCCTGGGACACTTGCAGGGATCCAGGGGCAGCCACAGCTTCTCTGGGCAACCTGTGCCAGGGCCTCCCCACCCTCCCAGGGAGGGATTTCTTCTGTAGGAAAGAAAACCAGCTGTAAATACCCAAATGTGTGACAACAGCATTGCTTACTGAGTGCTGGACAAGTGGATTTGTGCCCATTTTCTGCCCAGGCCTCAAGTACACTCAGTCCTCACTTGGAGTTTCTCAGAGGTGCCTCCTGCCACTCCAGTCACGCTCGAAACACGTTTTATCTGCAGCAAAAGAACCTTTTGGGCTTCCAGCAGCACTTCTGGGTTTCCCTGTCTCCTGCTCAGGGCCAGGTAATGACTGGGTGATCCAAACTCAAGCCCTGCAGACCCAGGCTGTGTGTTCTGTTCTTTCAGAGCAGGTCCAAGGTGACAAAGCCACCCAAGGGGAGACGTCGCCTGTCCCGTGCCTGGAGATCAATGAGGGAACAGGCAAGGAAGGCAAAGTCATCAGGTCATTTCTGGGGTTGAGAGGTGAAAAGCAGCTGTGGCAGGGCTCACAGAATAATGTCATTAGTTCTGTTATAACCTCATTATGGCACTTGCCCTCAGCAGAGTGGCTGCCTGTGTTTTGGGGCTGGTGGAAGTACCGGAAGCGCTGCCACGATTCCCACAAAGTGCTGGAAAACATCAACAGGGGTTTTTTTTGTTGTTGTTGTTGTTGTTGTTTTTCCCTTTAAGAGCACACAAACATTTTTTAAAACTGCACACAAACTGCTTTCAGATTGGAACCCTTCCCTTGCTCCAGCCCAGTGCTTTCAGGCTTTGTTGGGGAGATGCTGTTGCGCTACGTGATCATTTTCCTTAATTTCTCCACTGTGGTAATTATGGTTTTGTTAGACAGTAAATGATTCAGTGTTCTCCTTCCATGGGGGAAGGGGGAGCAGGGATGTTGAAAGAGGAGCATTGTCTGAGCACAGCAGGATTAGCTGGTGTTACCACCTTGCACTGATTGAGCACCACTGGTGAGCAAAGATCATCAGCGCTAATTGCCCAAAAGCCGCCCTGGCGTCACGGGGCGCTGAGTGAGGCTCCCCGGGATCCTCGGAGGCTCCAGAGGCTCCAGGCTCCTCTGCTGCAGGATTTGAATACAGGTGGAACATCCAGGCTGCCCAGGTGGCCCTTCCCTTGGCTCCCCTGGGCTCTGCCATCGCCAGGTCGAGCCTTTCTCTGCCGCTCCCGGCGATCGGAAACGTCCCGGTTGGGTTTGAGGGTCAGTTCTGGATTTTCCCTCGGGAAATTGGGAGAGTCAGATTAAAAAATGAACCTCAGGATCCATTTTTTTTTTTTTTTTTTGCATTTTCCTAGGGAATTCTGTCTCTCAGGTGTGCACTTGTGTAATCCCAAACAAGCAGGGCCTCGTGGGAGGTGTTGGCAGTCGGGATTATTGTCCGGGCATTCCACGTGAGGAAAATCCCTGTTCCTTGGTCGTGTCTGCAAAACACAGATGTTGATTTCTGTTCTGAATCCCCAGAAGGGCGTCTCAGGTGTGTTGGCAAGACCTGCTGTGTCGTGCAGAGTAGGATTTCTTTAGGTTCTTCTTTTAAAGCTGTCGGAGGAGCAGGAGGAGGTTTCTCACGTGTTGGGATGGGTGGTGAGGGTGGGGGTAGAGCTTTGCTTTGGGTGGGAGGGGAAAAACTCTGAGTTTGGGTAGTGCAGTAAGGGAAATGGTTGTGTGTGGAGCTGCTGAACTGGATTGTCTGGCGTGGTTTGACAGGCTGAGAGAGCTGGGCAAGAGAAGGTTGTGTGGAGACCTCACAACCCCTTCCAGGGTCTGAAGGGAAGCCAGAGAGGGACTTTTCATCAGGAACTGGAGTGACAGGATGAGGGCAAATGGGTTCAAACTGACAGAGGTTAGTTTTAGGTTGGATATTGGGAAGAAATTCCTCCCTGGGAGGGTGGACAGGCCCTGGCACAGGTTGCCCAGAGAAACTGTGGCTGCCCCTGGATCCCTGGAAGTGCCCAAGGCCAGGTTGGAGCGACCTGGGCTAGTGGAAGGTGTCCCTGCCCATGGCAGGGGGTGGGAATGAGATGATTTTGAAGGTCCCCAATGATTCCATGATTTCAGTGGCTGGGGGGCTGTGTTTACACCTGCCCTGGCCCGGGGTTACCTGTGGAGGCTGAAGACGACGGTGCCGTCGCTGCAGCAGCGACAGGAAGGAAGAAGAGCCTCTTCCTCCCCCCCAGCAGCAGCTCAGCTCGCTGTCATGTGCTCTCCAAAACACCCTGGAGCTGCTTCCCTTTGAGCAGAGCCCCATTTCCTGCGTGGGGCCCCCTCAGCTCGGGACACAGACAAATATAGACTGACCCCAACAGCGATGGTTGGGGCTGGGAGGGAGCCAGGAGGGCGTCTCAGCACTGTTGGTGTTTGGGATTTCTCCCCCAGGAGTGAGCAAACACCGTTGGGAAGCCGAGTTGTCAGCTCTCACTGGTTCTTTGTAGCTCCCTGTCTTGTACCTGCCCGCGGAGGGGTCGTGGTTCCCGGGGAGGATCCGGCACCCCGAGTGCCACGGGGTGTTTGGAGGGTGGGAGTGGGGTTGGTGGCTGAGCCAGGTGTGTGTTGGAGGAGCAAGTGGTTCTGGGGATTGTCCTGGTGCTCCTCCCGTGGCTGCAATGGGTGATGTTCCATGAGGAAGTCCACGTTCGTGTCTGGGTGTCACCATTTCCCGTGGATCAGCGGAAAAGGAACAGGGTGAAAGGAAACTTCTCCTTTAGTGATTCCTCAGTTTCTGTCTCGGTGGACTGGCCCCAAATTTGGACTGTGCACGACCAGGGAGAAGAGGTTTTATGCCATAAATTCATTTTTGGGTGTCAAAGGGACGTTGCTCCCTCCCAGGACTCGGGATGTCACCGGGGCAGGACAGTTGTGGTTGAAGGAATCACATCATCCTGTTCATGAGGTGAATCTGCACACGAGGGTTTTCCCCAGAGGACAATCCCTGTGTGTTGCTGCAGCTTTTATTTCAGGTGATGATGTTTTGGTTGGCACTCTGCAAAAGAACTCAGATTTCCCTCTTTTCCTCTTACTTTCAGTCCCTGCTTAATTCCACTTCAGGAGGGCTGGTCTCAAAATTGAAGCTTTGTGTTTTCTAACCCTGTGCAGGGGTTTGAGACCATCACCCTGTTTGTTAAAATAACGATTTATTTCTTTATATTCTAACAAACTCTACCTGGAGATTCAGCACTAGGAAGACACAGCACTGCTGGGAAGTCCCAGGAATTCATCACCTTTATTTCTGTTGCTCGAGTTTTGCTCGTTGGAACTTTCCTGCTCTTGCCAAATAGCATTAGGCTTTTATTGTTTTTTATTGGCTTATGCTCAGAAAATCCTTTTTTCAGCAGCAATGTCAGTGATCTGCATCACGAGGTTCAGTTACGAGCAGAGTTCTGCCCTGAGTTACCTTCTTGTTTCTCAGTAGTGTCTCATCTCAGCTTCAGATTTCCCACTGCCAGTCTGGGAACCGTTTGCATTCCAGTGAGGATGGGTTTGTTTTATTGGTGGGATATTAGTGTGGAATTAATGAGGAGTTTCTGCTTCTCAGAAATGGATGCTGCCAGGACTTACATTTAAAGTTCTGGTATTTCTTCATAATGTACTTGGATTATTTGTATGTGTTGTATTCCTTAGTAATTCCAACCATTTTCCATGGCAAGTGTTTCATTATATACGTAGAGTGTAACCACCAATGTCAAGAGTCCAATTAAACCTTGTGGAGAAATTAATCACGAAATAACAAGCTCCAAACAAACCCGTGGGTTGGGTTACAGGGAGGAATCCCTCCCCTCTCCGTGCAGGTGTGTTTTCCTGCAGTGTCCATCCCCTGCCTCCCAAAGGAACTGGGTGTCCTGGGGGCAGGGCAGGGCAGGGGATTGTCCCGCTCTGCTCTGAGCTGGGGCGGCCTCACCTCAGTCCTGGGGGCACTTTGGGCACCACGAGGTGTAAAAAACGTCTAAAGCTGTTGGAGAGGGTCCAAAGCAGGGACACAGGGATGGGGAAGGGTCTGGAGCAGCAGCTCAGGGCACTGGGTTTGTTCAGCTGGAGGAGACTGAAGGGAGACTCCTCGGGGGCTGCAGCTCCTCCCAAGGGGCAGCTCCGACCTCTGCTCCCTGTGAGCAGGGACAGGACCCAGGGAAGGGCTGGAGCTGTGCCAGGGCAGGGTCAGGCTGGATCCCAGGGAAAGGTTCTTCCCCCAGAGGGTGATTGGGCACTGACCAGGCTCCCCAGGGTCCCCAAGGCTGCCAGAGCTCCAGGAGCGTTTGGCCAACGCTCTGAGGGACAGGGTGGGATTGTTGGGGTGAGATTCTGCAGGGCCAGGATGGGCTGGAAGATCCTTATGGGTCCCTTCACACTCAGGAGATTCCCTGATCCTCTGGAAGCTGCCTCTGCAGATGGAGAGGCAGAGCTGGGCAGAGCTGGTGGGGTTTGGAGCTCCTGCAGTCGCTCAGCACGTCGTGCTCGGGCACAGGAGCTGCAGGAGCTCTGGTTGGGGTGTCCCTCTGCCCTGGCAGGTACCTGTCCAGGCAGCTGGGTCAGCGTTACCTGAGCCCTGCTTTGCAGTCAGGCATTAAAATTCCTGCTTTGCTTGGCATTCCAGTGCTTCGTGGACATTCTCCCTTTCAGCTGCTGGATTTGTTTGGGCTTGTCGGGGCCTGACTCCGGCGTAGGGTGAGGAGTGAGATAAAGTTCTGGGTGCAGACACACACCCTGCCCTGAGCAGCACGAGCCAGAGAGACATGGGGCTGCTTTGGGTTGGAAGGGACCTTAAAGATCATCCAGTTCCAACCCTCTGCTGAGCACAGGGACACACCTTCCACGAGCCCAGGTTGCTCCAACCCGGCCTTGGACACTCCCAGGGGTCCAGGGGCAACCAGAGCTTCTTCTGGGCAACCTGTACCAGGGCCTCCCCACCCTCCCAGGGAAGGATTTTGTGCTGATATATAATCTCTGGCAGTTTGAAGCCACTGAGTCCCACTCCAGCTCTGGAATCCCTGTTCTGGGTGTTCCAAGTGCCACTGGTGTTTGAGTGCCCAGCACGGAGAAGGAGTGGAGTCCATTCCCTTTCCAAGTATTCCACAGATCACCTTTGGAACCAAACTGGGCAGCCAGCTGGAATGTTTGAGCAGAGACACTGGTGCTGCTGAGAGGCTTAGATCCCTGTAATCCCCTTTTGTGCTGTGGCCACCCCCAGCTCAGGCAGGAGGATCCTGCTGGGAGCAAAACCCCGTGGCTGGTGCTGTTCCCTCTCCAGCAAAGCAAACATCCTCACTGCTTGTCATCGTGGAACTGTGGCTTGATTTTAGCCTGATACCAAATAATTCTGTGTTTTCTTAGTGCTGTGTTTGATGGCTCCCCATCTTTGGGGCCCCAGAGATAAGAGGTTGTAAGTGCTGTGAAAAGGCTTGAAACCCTGCAGGGCTTTTTTTTTTTTTTGTTTTAATCCCTTCAAGGTTTCAGTTCTTTCTTGTGGTTCTGATGTAACGTGAGAAATTAAAACAAAGGACAGCAGCCAGATGGTGCATCTCCAGGATCAGACAGATTAGTTTTTTTTAAAAAAAAAAAAGGGAAAAGTTTACAAATACTTTATTCTGTCCTCTGGAATAGTCACTTTAGAGGGGATTCTCCTCCTCTCTCTGCTCTTGTGAGACCCCACCTGAGTCCTGCATCTGTCCATCCCCACCTCAGGTTTTGGAGGTGCCCTGAGCAGCTCCTGCAGGGGACTGGCTTGGTTTTGCTGAAAGCTCCTCTCAGTTTGATGAGTTGAGGGTGAGGCTCCAAATTTGCACTTTCCCTGTTGGCTGGGAATTCTTCCCCTTTGTTCGCCCAGGTTGGCTCTGTGGTTACAGAACATTTTCATGCACTCCCAAGTTTCCCTTTTTAGGTTTTCCATTGCTTTGATATTCCATCTAGATAGCTGCTCTGATCCAAGTTATTGCATTTAAATAGTGGATGGTGCAGATCTCTGATCCCAAGGGAAACTGCAGTAAGTTCTGTAACGTGGAGCTTTGAAATCCTAATGTTCTTGCATTTGATGGGTTGCAGGTTTTCCTCAGCTGTTTTCAGGTGAAACCTTTGTGGCACTGGCAAGAGAAGCAAACAGAGCTCAGACTGAAAAATGATTTTTGTCTGCTTGGTTTTAGGGGACATCACACAGAAGGGGTATGAGAAGAAGAGAGCAAAGCTGCTGGCTCCATATGTCCCACAAAGCCAAGGTAGGTCCTTGTTCCATCTGGCATGGGGATTTTGTGGAGCTGTGACATTCCAGGGGTCTGTGGAGCCCCAAGATCCCTCTGCCAGCTCTGGATTATTCTGTTCCATGTGTGTTCCCTGGGTGGATAATCCCACTGTGGAGGTGTGGGGATGCCAGGATTTTACCTGTGGTTCCTGTGGAACTCCAGGGATTCCTGGCAGCTCCAGAGCTCCTGAGCGTGGTCTGTGCCGTGTCCTTCAGCCACTTTAATTCCTCCTTGGAGAAACACGAGGGTTTTCATGATTTGTTGCTTTATTTTGCTTTGCTCCCATCTGTTTCCTTGGGTTCAGAGATCCTGGGCAGCTCAGCTCGTTGGCTGTGGGATAATGACATATAATTGTGAGCTGAAGGACGTGGCTGAACGTGTGTCTGATCATTTCTGTGGGGCTGCTCACCCACAACTGTTGTGTCACTGATCTGCTGAGAGGTTCAGCCATTAACCACTGATGGGTCTGCTTCTGACTGGGTGTGATGGGGAGTCCTGAACGGACCTACTGGAATTTCCCAAGTCTGAGCTGATGCCAAAAAAAAGATAATTAGTGAAGAGTGAAGGCTCCCAGTGCATTTATTGCCCATCAGCACCACAGGACTGGGGGGGAAATGACAGCAGCTCCCTTCAGGCACTTGATGGAGGAACATAAAGCTGTCATGTGGCAACTTCCAGACCCTTCCACGCTGGCTGGTGTCATTCCTGCTCTCCAGCCGTGCTGGTTTCAGGTTGGATTAGGTCGTGAGTTCACTGCAAGCTGGGGCCTGTTCCCTTGTCCGAGATAAAAATTGGGTTTTTTACACAAAAGGTCGGTGTGTTCTGCCAGAGCCACGTGCTGGAGGGAGCAAGGCAAGCAAAAATTGTAATTTAGCCTTCAAACTGGAGATTTTGTTACGAATGAGGGCTGCTCCCTGGACTGGGATGTGATGGGAATCTTGGAGACTCGGTGGCCGCCTTCGTGTCAAATCCATTTTTCTGTTTTAAAGGACCCAGAAAGTGAGATATAAATGACTGATCCCTCTTTAGGAGGATTTGCTGGGTGGGTTTTTAGATTCCCAGGCCAGTGTTTGTGCCCCTGGAGATCCCGGGAGCCCCGGGAGGAAATGTGGGATCCTTTGGTGGCTCCGGAGCCTCTTGGCAGCCCTGCCCTTGTCCCGGGCCTGGGCGAGGCTGGAGATGCCACAATCCCGGGCCCCTCGTTCCTGGCACTGCTCAGGGGTTGGGTTTGTCTCAGAAAACCCTTAATTAGGAGAGGAGAAAAGTGTTTGGCAGGACTGGGAGATTAATTGAGAGCTCGGGGAGCTGCACACGGAGCTGGAGTCCAGGCCCGGGCCCGGGATGGTGGAGGTCACCAATTAACAAAGAGCTTTAATTGCCCTTCCTGCTCAGCCCCCCCAGTTTTTCCTCCCATCTCACACCCAGCTGCCCCAGTGCCTGGGAACCTCCTGTGGTAAAAATCCTGGGGAAGTCGTGCATGAGGGGTTGGGAATAGGGTCACCTTGGTAATGAGGGGAAAATTAATTTACTCCACAACAACAACAACAAAAACAACAAAACCCGCTCAGTGCTGGCTCTGGGCACCTCCCAGTTCTCCCAGCACCATCCTGGGGTTGGCTCAGGGTGTCTCCATTTCGTGGCCCTGAGGTGAGGGAGGGGAGGTGACGTGTCAGGGCACGTCAGAGGCATCACTGAGGAGGTTCCTCCTGCTGAATCCCTGCTCCATTCACAGCCTCTGGCAGCTGCCTGGTTGTTGTGGAGGGAAGGCAGCACAACTCGTTGCCCAGAGATTGATTTTCTTCCTGGTGCAACGTCCATTTTTGTCCGTGGTGATGGAACAGAAGTGCTGCTGCTGCTCTCACTGGGTGGGAACATGACAGAGTTTGTTACTTCAGTGTTTCATTCCATAGAATCGTGGAATATCCCGAGCTGGAAGGGGCTCACAAGGTTCAGCAAAGTCCAACTTCTTGCCCTGAAGTCGTGGCATTTTGGGAAAGAAGTGTTATTTCTGTGCTTCCCTGTGGGCTGACCTGTGTTCCCTGTCCCAGAAGGTCCTTCCTGCCCACCCCCCCAAAATCCAGCAGAAAAAACTCTGCTGTGAAGTTTACTGTTTATTTTTTAATTCTTTTTCTCCCCCTGCCTTTGAGCTTCGTGTTATTCCAAAGAGGAATAACTGGAGGGGACTTGGTGGGTGTCCCTGGGTTCTGGGAGTGTGTTCAGGCTGCCCTGGAAACCCTGGATACTCCAATTTGATGATTTCCATGTTTTTTACAGGCATGTAGCTTGAAAAAAAACCTTTTCCAAGGAACAGCCAGTCCCCCAGCAGCACTGCTGTTCCCTTCCCAGTACAAATGGCAGAGTAACAGGTTTGGCTGCTGCTTCCTTGGGCATTGCTGTCCTCGTTATTAATGCAAACATTTATCCTTGTTGATCTTCCAGTGATTCAGTCTCTGAATCTCCAAACACAGGGATCACAAAACAGTCAGTTCTCATTAGAATCCGAGGGTGATTACCAAACCCACAGCATCCTTCAAAAAGCCAGCGATAAATAACAAATATAAATAATTCATTTTTCCTCTCTCTCTCCGCCGTGTTCGTCACGTTCCTGCCGGTGGAAAGCAGGATAATTCCGAAGGCAACGTGGAATAAATCACCTGTCACCTGCCAGGCTGGGCTCCCTCGTGCTGCTCTGTTGTGCAACCACCAGTGATTTACACTTTCCCCTCCTCTGAACGCTCTGTGAGGCCGCTGCAACGTGTTATTATGTCAGAGCAAAAGACTGAAACAAAGAGCTCCTTCTCGTGTGTCATGTCACTTCCAGGCACCTTTGATCCCTTCCTGACTGGAATGTCATGTTTGCTGTGTGATGCCCCGCAGAGAGACGAGAGGCTTTCTGCAAGACTTACGAAAGAACCGAATAGGAATTTAATAATTCGTGTTAAAATAGTGTTAAATCTGCTGCTGACATCTAGTGGGTGCCTGAATCGGTAAATACTCGGGGGATCAGGAAACATGAGGCTCTTCTGACTCTCAGCTGGTGAAGTTGTGTTGCCCTTGGATCAAAACAAAGCCCTCTGGGGTTGGGTGAAGGCAAATAAATGCTGCAGAGGTGTCTGTTTAGCTCCCTGTTTTCACGGGCAAAAACAACTTTTCCTGGGTGATAAAGCCCCACACTTGGTGAGCTGAAGGGAGCCAGGACTGGCCAGCTGGAGGTCTCTTTGGGTTTGTAATTAGTGGGGACAGCAAAGGCTCTTGCTGCTGGTTTGTTATTGGTTTTCCAGTCAATAATGAGCTGGTCACTGGGATGTGGAGTGACAAACCAGCTTCCCAACATCCATGGAAGAGCAGGGTTTAGAAAAAGCTCCTTTTATCCCCTGCTCCCTGTTTTCCAGGGGTTGATCCAGCGTTACAGAAGGAATCCAGAGCACCTCAGATGCCTGCTCCATCCGCAGCTCCAGCCTCATCCTCCTCCTCCTCCTCCTCCTCCTCCAAATTCCACCGCGCTCGCTCGGGGGGAGCCCGAGATGAACGGTATCGCTCCGGTAAGGGCAGGGCAGGAGCCACCTGGGCCCCTCCTCGTGGGGAGGAACGTGCTCTGTCCTCTCAAGGGATCAGAATTATTATTGCACAACTCCCCTGGGGTGGTTCCCTGCAAAGAAACATCGGACTCGTGGGGCTGCAGCTGCTGAATCAACAAGAATTATTATTATTAAGTCGAAAAAGCAAATAATTTGTTGCCTCCTCCCAAACTCCTGCTCTGCTTCAGGAATGGGCAAGGTGGTGGCACCCGTTTTTTATCTCCACCTGGTTTTGTTTTTCACTTTGCAATGGCAAGAATTAACATTTTCCTCTCGATGTGGGCAAATTAAGCTCATCAGGGCTCCCTTCCCCATCGTATCCCCCCATTCCGTGGAGCGTTAGGAGAGCCCAGTTTGGGCTCTGCAAAAGCATAATTAAAACACATCAGTCTGAGAAGTGAATGTAGATGAGCTCTCCCTGGCCACAGCAGGTTTTTAACAAGTTGGTTCCTCCTCACCAGTGGTGTGTGTCTTCCTTTAAAGAGCTCTGGGGCTTGCAGAGGGGTGGAAGCCTCAAGTCCCAGCCTGCTTCAGTTCCTGATCAGCCTGCATTTACAACCACAGCTAAACTTCCAAGATTTACATGAAATCTGCATCCATTTGGGAACAGGAGGTTTTTCCTAAACCAGGCAACTGTCAGTGCACAGACCTGGCTGCACCTGGGGCTGCACACCCTCGGTGCATGTTCAAGCTGTGCACAGGCATATTTTAGGATAATCTTTGGCCGAGGGGAAAGAGCTGGTGGGGTTGAGCTTTCTCTCTGAAAGTTGCTGGTGACACAAGGGTATATAATGACTAATCCAGAACATTCCAGACTTAAAAAAAAAAAGCCCTGCCTTCAGCTTGCCAGACTTCAGGAACCCTTCCTGTCCCCAGATATCCACACGGAAGCGGTGCAGGCGGCGCTGGCCAAGCACAAGGAGCAGAAGATGGCCCTGCCCATGCCCACCAAGCGACGCTCCACGTTTGTCCAGTCCCCAGCAGATGCCTGCACTCCCCCAGGTGAGCCTTGGGAAGGGCCAGGGGCTCAGCAGCAGCCAAGCCCAGGGGCTGCAGAGGGCTGAGTGTTCCAGCTCTTCACACACCGGGAAGAGACTCCCACACTCTTCGTCCTGGAGCTCTGTCAGGGCTGGGGAAGGGGCTCCTCTTCCAGGAGTTCTTAAAGAACCACCTGGTGGGACTTTTGGGGTGTCCTCTGCAAGGCCTGGAGTTGGACTCAGATGATCCTTGTGGGTGCAGCTCTGGGTATTCCATGGACATGATTCAGGCTGGCCAGGCCTGCCCCGAGGCCGGCTCTGCTTCCCTCACTCCTGTTCCTGCTGCATAATTCACGTCTGGATTTCGTTAAGGTTCAGTGCTCAGCACACAGGAGGAGGATTTGCAGTGATGAACATTTCTGGGCAGGGACCTCGGAGGGGTCTGGTGGGATTCCAGCCTTGCAGGACTTTTCCCACCCCTCCCTGTGTAGTGGCTGCAGCAGAATCCTCCCCCCCCCCGGATAACGTGGTGTCTGGTGTGGTGCACGTGCAGCAGACATGGATAACCCTCTGTTTTCCAGCAGCAGACATGGATAACCCTCTGTTTTCCAGCAGCAGACATGGATAACCCTCTGTTTTCCAGCAGCTGGAATGCACTGGCTTCCAAACGAGTCCGTGTTGGTTTTCTGTGTCGTGTCTCATCGTGCAGAAGCATCGCAGCCATTTGGATGGACAAAGTCATCCAAATGTTATGAATCCCTGTCTCCTGGGGGGATTCATATCCCTGAACCCGCTCTGCTGGGCCATGTCACTTCTCCTCTTCCTCTTCCTCCTCCTCCTCCTCCTCCTCCCTACCTCCTGCTTTATCACACTTCCTTCTCTCCCTTCCTCTCTCCTGGGGGCTGGTGCATGTTCCTGGTGTCTGCTTTGGGGCTCAGCTCTGTGCTCACTTGTCCAGGACTGCAGCACATCCCGAGCTGGGGGTGTCACGTGGATAAAGGTCAGCATTTCCAGCGGGGCTGGATTCAGTCCCACTCCACTCCCTTCCACTCTGGCAAGTGGGTAGGACATGATTTGATAGTTTAATTTACCACTTGAGTGTAGGCAGAAAATCACTTTTGAGAGCACCTAAATTTTAGGCCAGAGCCACCTGAGTGTGTTTAGCACCAGCATCCCAAGTCCTGAGTGCTGGCTCCGTGATAAATAACTCCTGAGCTCACAATTTGGGGACAGCTGAGGTGTCCGTGCTCTGGGACGCACAGGAACAGTTCCTTGTTGCAGATTTCTCTGTTTTGTTTTGGGGCTGGGCTTTTTGTTTGTTTTCTGAGGTTGAAAGGGCCCCATTTAGAGCCCTGGACAAAAGCATTTTCTGCTGCGGCCTTGGCACGGCCGTTCCCTGAGTTCTGCTTTGTTCCTGGGAGTTTGCTCTGCCACAAGGACACTGAGCCCTCACTTCCCAGCTCAGAACTAGGCAAAGCAGCATTTGATATCGTGGAACATGAAGGGAAAAGCAATGAGGGATAAATCCTAAGGCTTGGAGAAGCCAGGGGAAGGGCGTTGCCTGAGGTGAATCGAACAGGGGTGAGTGTGTTCCCACCTGCTTTAATGGTTTGACCAGTGCAACAAAGCCGTGGAAAACAGACCCTCTGTGGAAAAAGCCTGTTGATATGTGATTGGAAAGAGCATGTTCAGTGCCATGTGCTTTTCCCCTGAGCAGTTAGATTTTCTCTCTGCTTCCACACAGACACGTCTTCCGCCTCCGAGGACGAGGGCTCGCTGAGGCGCCAGGCCGCTCTCTCTGCTGCATTGCACCAGAGCTTACAGAATGCTGAGTCTTGGATCAACCGATCTGTTCAGGGGTCATCCACATCCTCATCAGCATCCTCTACGCTTTCCCATGGAGAAGGCAAAGGGACCAGTGGGTCACTAGCTGATGTATTTGCCAATACTCGAATAGGTAGGAGCCGGGTGCCGACAGAACCGGTCGCTTCGAGTTCAGACTGTGTTGATAAAGCTGGAGTTGTCCCTCCCCACCACGGGGAAATTTGGAGTGAGGGTTTAGCTGGTGTTGATGGAACCTGCCAGGGCTGGTTGGAGTCCCACCATCACCTTGGGTTTTTTCCCCCCGAAGAGTTTCAAGGCAGTTGGAAAAGGGGCAGCGGGAGCAGGAGCCTCTGGAAGCAGAGGAGGCTCCAGGGACAGCGTGGGCAGAGCAGGAGGCACAACCTCTGTGCTGTGTTGCTTTGTGTCTACAGCTCTCCTGTGGGCACAGAACTGCCCCGTGCAAGTGGCTTTTCCATCCGTGTCCCAAATTCCTTGGGGTGTCTGTGCCCGTGGAGTGGGGAAGTGCTGTGTTTGCCCATCCTCATCTGAGCCCTGAGGGTTTGTTGTCTGCCTTAGATCAGGAGAGAGAAAGAGCCAAACCCAGCCTTGTGTGTGTGAACAAATGAACCTGCCCTTAAAAAAAACAAAAAAAAAAGGGTTAATCAGAGTAAAGCTTCAGCCCAGCTCTGCCCTGGCTGGCTGAGGAACAACCAGAGCATCCAGGTACTGAGGAGACGGAGCAGAATCTACAGATCTGGATCCCCCAGGCTCAGTTTTCTGAGGCTCTGAGGTGCTCCTTTGCTGCTGATGCTTCTGTATGAAATGGCCAAGTTTGTTTTTTTTTTTTTTTTTTGCTCTGTGTATGTTTTTGTCCTTTTTTTAGCTGCTGGGGAGGGAATTCCTGCACCTGTAGGACATGTCTGTATTCCGTGTGCTCTCTGCTTCTGCTTAACTGGTTTGGGGGCAAGCAGTGCATAGAAGTGCTGGTGGTTTGGACTGTTTCAACTTATTTGTTTTGGGTTTTTTTATTGCTGTTATTTTTGTCTGTTTATTTGCTGGGATGCAAATTGTTTCCTGAAATGGACAACTGAGGAAATTGCCCATAAAATGTAGTCGATATAATGAATGTCTTTGAAGCAGAGAGGCTGTTTTTAATTGGAGAATGCAGAAAGCCACGTTACCTTTTGTAATGAATTAAGGTAATACAGCTTTTCACCGACAGAATATCTCCTGTCTAATCTAATCAGTGTTTTATGCACAGTAGAAGCTTTAAATCTGTGTCAGAATTATATTTGTCACATTCACCCCGTGTTAAAAGCTGATTTAAGTGTATAGAACTCAGACAATTCTGTGCATCTCTCTGGAGAGAGAAATAAAAAGTCCTGCAGATGTTTGGATTGCACAAATCCAGGTCCTTCCCAGTGATCTGAGAAGTGCAGTGCTTGGGAAGTGTTTCTTGCCACTGTATCTCCAAAGGGATGCAGAAATGGGTCAGTTTTAATCCCTGGAAAAAAGGGAAATCAACACAGAACCAACCACAAAACCCTTTCAGTGGGAATTATGTAGGATCTGGCTCCAGGCTCTCTGAGCTTCGAATCTGTTGGGTTTTTTTTTCCTTTGTAAGCACCAGTTGCTGGTGCTGTTAAGCCAGAATAGAATATTCTTGCCCTATCAGATGACTGAACCCGCTGGGTCGTGTAAAGAAATCCCACATAAGCAAAAAGCCCTTTATTTAAGAGAGATTTCCCTGGAAAATTCCTGCAGGATGCACTTCCAGCCTCTTCTCCAAGGCAGGACAGTGTCCTGCACCTTCAAGCAGCTCACACTGTTGGTGGGGTTTGTTCTGTCAGTGCTGGACAGGCTCTGTAACCACCCAGCTGGAAGGAATTGAAACCCAGCTCGATTTTTGCTGATCTGCTTTGGTCAAACTCTCACGTGGTTTTGTTTTTGAAAGCCCTGACCGACAAAAAAAAGCTAAACAGTAGAATTCTAGCCAGAGGAGTCAGTGCATAGGTGAGGGAGGGGTTTGTGCTGGGCTTTGGAGATTTCAGAGCTCACGTGAATCTCAAACTTTTATATTTCTTTTATTTTTTAATTTTATTTTTAAAGTACAGAATGTCACCAGGTTGAGCTTCAAGGTTTAGAAACCAAGAACAGGAATCCTGCTTTGCTGAACCACTTTCCTGACATGGAGCCTTTGGCTTTTGGTTTTTCCAGAGCAGATAAATGTGCTTCACATTTAGGGGATCAGAGTGTTTTAGCATTTAATAAACAGACATCCAACCCCTTAAACCCTTAATGTTGGTGACAGGTCACTGACAACTCTTTTTTTGCTTGTGCCACCCGATTTAAAAGGAGTATTTAACCGATTTCTTCCCTCTTTTTAGAGAATTTCTCAGTCCCCCCAGATGTCACAGCAACTACCTCCACCCCCTCGGCCCGGCCGGCGGCGATCGACCTCCCTCCCTCTGGAATTGTCAAGGGGATGCACAAGGGATCCAACCGCTCCAGCCTCATGGACACTGCTGATGGTAGGCAGGGAAGGGCACAAAAATGACAGGTGCATTGTGGGGCTGATTGGTTTGGAAAGATTTTTGTCCCAGAGTCCCCAAAAAAGGGAAAAGAAAGAACGGAATGATGGAATTCCGGGCTCCTGGTTGAGCTCCCGTGGAGCTGAGGATGCTCCAGGCTGTCTGGGTGAAAGCTTTGTGCAGGAGGGGACACTGGTGTCCTGGTGTGTCCCCTCTGCTGGTGCTGGAAAGCAGGATTTGGAAGGGAGGAAATGCTTTAAAAACCAAATCTCTGTTCGTGGCGTTTTCTGACCGGAGTTAACGCAGAGCTGGTGTAAAATTAAATGTCCCTCCTGCACTGGCACAGCTTTAATAACAGAAACCAGGGGCTGAACCAGTGGGTGCCCTGCACTGGGAGGAGCTGAGGTGTAAATGTTTGTAAGAGGCACGGGAAGAACACTTTTGTTGGCCCAAATCTTCCCCTCCAGGTGTCCCTGTGAGCAGCAGAGTCTCCACCAAAATTCAGCAGCTGCTCAACACCTTGAAAAGGCCCAAAAGACCACCCCTGAAAGAATTCTTCGTGGATGACTTTGAAGAAATCGTGGAAGGTAATGGCACAAATAATGGTTTTATTCATCATTTGTTACTGTCACACCTGCAAAGAACTGAATTAATTTGTGCCCTGGTTGACTCTGATTCAGTGTTTGCAGCAGCCTCCATGAAGAGTCTGACACAAAACCAGTGTTTGAAGTAATTTACTTGTTCTGCTGAGCTCTGGGGGACCTCCTCAGCACTAAACTTCTTAACAAAACTATTTAAATAGGTTTTTGAAACCCCTTCATTTGCTTAGGCCACGCTAATTAATTTCCCAGAAGGGATTGTCTTTACTGGAGGTTTCATCCCAGCCATTATTTTTGTAAGGTTTCCTTTTCTCCACCTCTGTGTTCCTGCCCCTCACTTGATGTGTTGAACACCTTTAAACAGCTCCCCTGGGAGAAGACTGTTCCCCATGGCTTGTTTTGGGCAGAAATGGGCTGGGCTGGGGGTTTTTAAATGCTGAAAACGTTTGTTTTCAGTGTCTTCCCAGCTCAGCTGTCGGGTGATGGATGGGGAAAGGAGTGGGAATATCGTGTTTGGATTGTGTTGGAAACATTCCTGTATATCTCCTGGAAATAGTGTTGCATTTTCTCAGTCCCCCAGCCCGACCCCAACCAGCCCAAGCCCGAGGGCAGGCAGATGACCCCGGTGAAGGGGGAGCCCCTGGGAGTGGTTTGTAACTGGCCTCCTGCCCTGGAAGCAGCTCTGCAGCGTTGGGGGACCACCCAGGCCAAGTGTCCCTGTCTGACAGCCCTGGATGTGACAGGAAAACCCGTTTACACCCTCACATACGGTGAGTGGGGGCCGAGCCCTCCCTGCCCCTGCTCACAGAGCAGCAGTGGGGACAGCACAGGTGGGGAAGGGGCTCCCAAAAACCCCCCTGGCCACACCAGGGGGTGAGAGCAGCCAGGGGCTGAACTGTTCCCCTGTGCTGGCTGGTTTGGAGCTGTGCAAGTCCCTGTTCTCTTGTGTTCCAGGCAAACTGTGGAGCAGAAGTCTCAAGCTGGCCTACACCCTGCTCAATAAACTGGGGACCAAAAACGAGCCTGTGTTAAAACCTGGAGACAGGGTAATCACTTTGGGGCTGCCTGGTTCTCCTTCTGGGCTTTTTGGGGGGCTGTAATTTGCCACAGGCACCAGGATCTTGTGTTCTTTTCACAGCAGTTCCCTGATCCCAGGGACAGGCTACTCGGGGAAAGGAATTCCTGTAATTTTGCAGTGGCTCTGGCTCCTCTGGGAGCAGCTTTTTATCTCTGAGCTTTGAAATACATCTGAGGCAGAGCTCTGCAGCTCTGAGAGAGACCCAGAGTGTGGGTTTTGAGACCCAGACTCTGTGTTTTGGCTGTGTGAGCAACCCTCACACGTGGGGACACCTGGGAACGGTGACGTGACTCCGTGAGGAGCTCAGGCCCATTCCATGCCTTCTGTGGGAGGAAAAAACATGAAAAAGCACAAAGTTTCCTTAGTTTTAGTCCCTGCAGGTCTGAACTGTGCAGCTCTGACTTCTGTTTCAAGTAACAACACACCTGTGTGGGTTGCAGGTGGCCCTTGTCTACCCCAACAACGACCCCGTGATGTTCATGGTGGCATTTTATGGCTGTCTGCTGGCAGAAGTGATCCCAGTGCCTATAGAGGTACCTCTTACCAGAAAGGTAACGTTGCTGGAACTTGGAGGAGCCGTGGGCTGATGGTGGGATGGAAACCAAGTCAGACCATCAGCCTCTGACAGCGTTTTCCCAGCCTCCAGCTGCTGCCTGGGCAGCTCCGTGTGCCCACGAGGACCTCTGGGAGCCTGGAATGGCATTTCCAAGTGGAAAAATGTATTGACCAGAGCTGTGCTGACCCCTCCCTGCAGCTCATTTCTGGGGAAGGCAGAACAGGGAGGACCTGCCCCCCTGGGTGATGGGAGGGGGCTCAGTCCAGCCTTGCTGGGCTCTGCCAGGCTTTGGCTCTGCTGGACAAGAAGGTGCTCGGTGTCCCTGAAGATTTCTGAGGCACTTCTTGTGAATTATCTGCTCCACAAAAGTGTTTTCCTCACCCCTTACCAGAATCTCTGCACTGTTGCCACATAAACCAGAGGATTTCCTAAGGGAAGCAAAAGCAACAGTCTCCTGGCAAACATGTGGCAGGAGAGGTGGGAGCTGGTCTGGGAATGCTCTGGGATCACAGAGCTCTGATTCCATTTCTCTGCACGAACTGCTGTGGCAACCACGTGCAAAATTCAAACCTGTGCAGGATTTGCCCTGATTGAGCCTCCTCATTTCGGGGTTTTTGTCACTGTGCAGCAGGAATCAGCTCCTGGGGATGGAGAGGTCTCGTTATTTCACTGTAATTACACGATCTGCTTTTTGGTTTTGCCTCTTGATTCCTCTTTGGAGCATCTGGGTTTCCATTAATGACACTGGATGGGGTGTGAGCCCTGCCTGGATGCTGGGCAGAAGCACTTGTTCTCTCTGGATTTCACATCCAGTGCATTTTAATCCCGCCAGGGACGTATTTCACAGAATCCCAGGATGGCTTGGGTTGGAAGGGACCTTAAATCCCACCCAGTTCCACCCCCTTCCATGAGTAGGAACCCTTTCCACTAGGCCAGGTTGCTCTAATTGTGATTCTGAGTGTTTGTGGGAATGGGTTATTTCTTTTTCTTCTTCTTCTTCTTCTTCCTCCCCAGTTCCCAGAGCGTTACCAAACCCTGGATTTTGGTGAGGGGGAAATCTCACTTCAGGTCACCTTAGAACAGGGAGTGACTTTTCCCCCTCTTCCCTCAGGATGCTGGTGGGCAGCAGATTGGCTTCCTGCTGGGGAGCTGTGGCATTGCCCTGGCCCTCACCACTGAAGTGTGTCTGAAAGGGCTCCCAAAAACCCAGAACGGAGAAATCGTGCAGTTCAAAGGTGAGTCAGCTCTGTGCCAGCTCCTGATGCTGCTTCTGCTGGAGCTGGACTGGCTGAAAGGAGCTTCCAGGAGCCTGGAGGCATCTCGGGGGGGGCAAAGGGGGCGACTTCTGGTCCTGTCACCAAACTGTTGTGGGTTTTGAGTGCGTGGTGAGATCAGTCCACGTGCCTGGTGGAACTTTGGGGGTTCTGGAAGCCACGAGGAACCACCTCAGGGTTGTCCTCAGGTCCCTTCAGTGGCCCTTGGCAGGTTCCAAGGCAGTTTATTCCCAGTACAACAGGGTATTTTTAGGAATGCTGCAGGGATCTTTCCTGAGGAGAAGGAAGTACCTTGTTGCCCACTGAACTCCCTGATGAGAAACGAGACGAACCTTCTGGTTGGTAGCTGGGCTTGGCTTGGAATTCTGCTTGTGTAACTGGACTTGGACAAATGATGGGGTTTAGTGCATTCCTGCAGAATATAAATCCCTCAGTAAATAAGCTGATATTAATGTGCTGTTTAATTTTGGCTCCAGGTTGGCCCAGGCTCAAATGGGTTGTGACAGATTCAAAATATCTCTCCAAATCTCCCAAGGACTGGCAGCCCAACATCTCAGCAGCAGGAACTGAGCCAGCATATATTGAGGTAAGTGGTGAATGGGGAATGGAAAGTGGCTTCCATGAGCTGAATTTAATGTTCTAATCACCAGAGAGAGAATAGTTTCACCTCACTCCCTTCAACTCCCCACTTTCTTGCCGCTGAAACGAGGCTTTCACTGGGGACATCCTGCTGGGAAGCTCCTTTTAGTTTTTGAGTTTTAGTTTTTGGGTCCCTTCGTGGCCTTGGGCACTGCTTGGAATGAGCTGGAGAACTGTTCTTGTTCCAGAAAGTGAGGAGTGGAGGCAGCTGAGCCCTGAGATGGTGCTTGATAACACACATTCAGTTTGAGTTCTCAGTTCTCCCTGGCAGAGCTGATCTTTGTTTGTGGGCCAGAAGGCAACTTCCAGGGGCTGCAGTGATTTGAGGGGTGATTTGGCCATCCTTCAATCCCAGCCTGGCTTTTCAGTTTGTTGTGGGAGCAGGAAGAGATGCTGTGAGCATCAGTGACACCCATTTTATCCCCCATTCCCTGGAGCTGCCCCCACAAGAACCATCCCCTGGGGGCTGACCCTGCCAGCAGGTGGGTTTGGGGTTTGTCTCAGCAGCTTCAGAGAAAGGAAACTTGCTTTCCATTGCATTTTGTGGTTGAATCTCCTCCACCCTCCCTGACTCTCTCCTCTCTCCTGCAGTACAAGACCAGCAAGGAGGGCAGTGTCATGGGGGTCACGGTGTCCCGGGTGGCCATGCTGGCCCACTGCCAAGCCTTGTCTCAGGCCTGCAACTACTCTGAAGGTGGGTGAGGGCACAGGACATCAGAGGAACAGAGGGTCAGCAGCCTCATTTGGTGTGGTTGCCTCTCCTGCGTTTCACAGCAGTCTCTTGAGTGACCAAGAGCTGCTTAAAAAAAAATAATAAAAAGCACAGGTTAATTCTTCCCCAGAAGTGAAGGCTGAGTGTGATGTTTTTCCATCCAAATTTGCATCATTTTGACAACCATGATGAAGAGGAGTAAAAAGTGGGGTTTGCATCATGTCTGGGGAGTTGCTGGGTCTGTTCTGCTGAACCAAAAGGGGAGCAAATGAATTGAAGCCAGAGCATTTTCCAGCGAGCTCAAGTCCCCTCTGATCCCACATGGAAATGTCTTCCCAAACTTTTGTTCCTGAGAGTGTGTAAATACCTCTTGCTGGGGCTGTCCTGGTCCCATAAGGCTTTTTTTTTTTTTTGGGTAACCCAGAAGTGGAGATGGGAAAACTCTGGTGAGATTTCCAGAGAGTTCTGCTCTAGGATATGGTTTTAGTCTGGTCTGCCTTGTAATTCAAGCTAATTCCTTGATCCACGAGAGACTATTTATAGAGCTGCAGGTCAAAGTGCTTTAAAATGCAAAGTCTGTCTTTTGGAAGCCATCACTTGAGTTTCCATTGCTTCTGGGAGTCAGGGCTTGAATGATGTTCCCTGCTCCCCTTCCCTTCCTTCCCCACTCGTGCATGACGAGGCTCAGAGCCTTCCTGTCCTGCTGATGGGCTGTTCCAGGCTGGGGATGTGATTTCCTGGCAGCTTTCTGGGCCGTGTTCCTGCTCAGAAATGGATGTGCAGTTGTTATTTAGCATAGCAAGGGGCTGGGAGCAGCCACACGTGTAAGGAGGGCTCTGCAAGGAGGGCTCTGCCTGCCCGTGGAGCAGCTCTGGCAGGGGCAGGGACAGGTTCATCCCTGGGCACATTCCAGCAGCTCTCCTGCCACCTTGCACTTCACAACTCCAGCTTTCTTTTCCCAGGGGAAACGATAGTGAATGTGCTGGACTTCAAGAAGGATGCAGGGCTGTGGCACGGAATCCTCACGGTGAGTTGGAGCGTTCCAGAGCCCCCTGGAATTAATGAGAGGTTAATGACTAATGATTGCATCAGATGTTAGGGAAAAATTCCTCCCTGGGAGGCTGGGGGGAGGCACTGGAATGGTTTTCCCAGAGAAGCTGTGGCTGCTCCATACCTGGAAGTGTCCAAGGCCGGGTTTTCCTGGGATAGTGGAGTGAGAGGAGCTTTGAGGTCTCTTCCAGGCCAAACCAGTCTGGGATTCCTTGAGTCAGTGAAATATGGTAAAGGCAGCATTTGAGGGCCATCACCTGTTAAACCAACCATTTCTCTCCCTGCCACATCTGCAGTTCTCCCAGGGAATCACAGAACCATCCCCACTGAACCCCTGTGAATTCTTGGGGGGGGGTTGATGGGGACTGAGAGTGACTCTCAAACTCTGCTCGAGAAAAGGTTTGTGAGCCCTTTTCCAACCACCTTTCTCCTGCTTTTCAGAATGTAATGAACAAGCTGCACACCATCAGCGTGCCCTATTCTGTGATGAAAACCTGCCCTCTCTCCTGGGTGCAGAGGGTCCATGCCCACAAAGGTAACTCAGGACATCCCACAGCTCCACCTTGGAGCTCTCAGGGGGGCATTAAAATCTCAGATGCATCAGATCCCATCTTCTTGCCCTCCCCTGACAAATCTCAAGGGACGAGAGTGTCACTCACATCCAAAAATTTTTATTTGGCAGCAGTAGATGCAATTTTCTGGATGCTCAGGCAGGGCTGGAGCTCGTGTGAGGCTCAGGGGGAGATTTTAAGCCCCCAACATCGTGTAGATACCTGCAAATCTTCTTACAGGGGTGATTTGCCACCAGTGTTCCAAGGCTGGTTCCACCAGTTTGCCACCTGCTCCAGGGCTGGAACAGGAATGTGACAGCAGGTTGGGAGGGCAGGGGACTGTGCCATTTATTTCTAAATATGCACAAATTCTAATTTATTCCTGAATAAATCCTAATGCCGTGTGAGCATGGGGGAACTTGGTGGGGACCTCCTGACTTGGAGCCAGTTTCTTGGATGAAACCAAGGGAATGGTTGAGCACAGCAAGAGCTGTTGGATCCCAGGGCATCCAGGGGGTGGTAATGATTTGTGGCCTTTGGAGGAGGAGCTGTGAGGGTGACAGACCCTGGCTCAGGTGGTGGGCAGTGGCCTGGAGGCCACAGCAGATGCCACCGTGTGTTGGGTTTGCTGTTAAGCAGGCTCAGTTCATTAAGGCTTCCTTGCTTTGGTGAGAGCTTCCTCCTTTGGGAATGTGGATGACAGTGACTCGTGGAAGGTTTTTGTTTGTCCTTACCTGTGGTTTTGTGTGTTGGTTTGCAGCAAAAGTGGCTTTGGTGAAGTGTCGAGACTTGCACTGGGCCATGATGGCCCACAGAGACCAAAGAGACGTCAGTCTGAGCTCCCTGAGGATGCTGATCGTCACTGATGGTGCAAATCCCTGTGAGTGGGGGCAGCCTGGGGGCTCCCAGGGCAGGGGGGGCTCAGCTGGTGTCCCGTGGGATCAACCTCCACTCCTGCAGGAGACACCCCCGAGGAGATCTCGGAGCTCTGGCTCGTGGTGCTCGGGCACCAGAACGAGGGGTTCCCATCCTTCCACCCCTTGGGGTCTGAGAGATCCTGCAAAGTACAGGAAAAGGTTGGGCTGGGAGCAGTGGGGAGACAGTTTATAAAATCAGAGAATTGTTTAGGTTGGAAAAGACCTTTAAGATCATCGAGCCCAGCTGCTTCCCCAGCACTGCCACCTTCACCACTGAGCCACGTGCCCAAGTGCCACATCCACACGTCTTTTAATTCCCTCCAGGGCTGGTAACTCCACCACTTCCCTGGGCAGCCTGTTCCAGCCTTTCAGTGAGGAGATTTTCCTTAATATCCAACTTGAACCTCCCCAGCACAACTCGAAGCTGCTTCCTCTCGTCGTTTCCCTCCTCCTCCTCCCGACCCTTCCCATAGATGGGCATCAAATCAAATCCTGTGAGGTCCTAGTGGGACATTTTCTCTCTTCCCAGGGTCTGTCTCCTCCTGTGATGCCTTCCTGAGCTTGTTCCAGAGCCATGGGCTCAAACCAGAGGCGATTTGTCCCTGTGCCACCTCCCCCGAGGCGATGACCATCGCGATCCGGAGGTACTGACGCCGGGTTTGACTCATCCAGGCTGGGCTTTGTTCACACATGGCTTGCTCAGAGTTGATTTAAACGTGTAATGAACTCCACTGACATTTGCTGGGTGTGCTGAGATACCTGGAGAGGCTGAGCTGATAAATATCCCTCCTGAGACACGAGTGTGTGCTGGGCTGGGACAGCTCGGCAGGGCCTGGCCACTGCTTTTCCTGCTCCTGATCCCCACAGCTGCTTGTCCTGCTCCTGATCCCCACAGCTGCTTGTCCTGCTCCTGATCCCCACAGCTGCTTTTCCTGCTCCTGAGCTCCACATCTGCTTGTCCTGCTCCTGATCCCCACAGCTGCTTTTCCTGCTCCTGATCCCCACAGCTGCTTGTCCTGCTCCTGATCCCCACAGCTGCTTTTCCTCCTCCTGATCTGCACAGCCAGGGGGGTGTTGGGAGTCACAGGGTCACAGGATGGGTGTTCTGAGCCTGGGGTTAGATTTGAGATCACTCTGGACATTTCCATACTCTGCCTTCTGTGACAAACAGCCCTGCAATCATCTGGCCTGGGAGCTGGGGGTTAACACTGGGGGAGATAACGAGCTGGGAGAGGAGCTGCACTGCCCAGGAACACAATTCCTTAGGGACTGATCAGAGTGGCTCTTCTGGGAGGCAGTTCCTCCTGCCCATCTCGGTTTTAAGTCACTGTGCAAAGCAGAGACACTGAAATCCTCCTCTTTCTGTTGCTGTGGTGTCTCCAGCCGGGTGCCTGATGGAGTGTGTTCATTGATTTTGTGTCCTTCAAAGGCCTGGAGTCCCTGGGGCCCCTTTGCCAGGCAGAGCCATCCTGTCCATGAACGGGCTGAGCTTCGGGGTGATTCGGGTCAACACTGAAGATAAAAACTCTGCTCTCACCGTCCAGGACGTTGGCCACGTGATGCCAGGAGGTAAAAACAGGCAGGAAACTCCTACAAGACCTTTCTGGGGCTGTTTTAGGAGAGGAACAGGTCAATCTTCTCTCCCATAGCCAGCCTTGGTGTGGGGAAGGTGGGGCAGGGCCAGGCTCTCATTCCTGTCACCGTTCAGGGGGTCACTTCTCACCCAAGGCCAAGTCTGGGGGCTGTTTTAACAAAGCCTGCTCTGTCCTAGGCATGATGTGCATTGTGAAACCTGATGGGCCACCCCAGCTCTGCAAAACAGACGAGATTGGTGAGATCTGTGTGAGCTCCAGAGCAGGAGGGATGATGTACTATGGGCTGGCAGGGGTGACAAAGAACACTTTCGAGGTATGTACAGCAGAATGTCCTTGCCCTGTTTCCTCTGTAAAACTGGTAGCCTTGTGTAATCCCTTGGGTTTGTAACTGAAGTGTTAATGTTGTTTTTTTAAAAAATATACCCTGGGAAGCTCCTGACAGTCAGGGGTATTCAGCATTCCCCTTGCACTGACTGCACCGAGGGCTCCCTCCCCTTCGCTCACATGAAGGGGGGTGGGGAAGGTTTTTCTGTCCTCAGGCAAACCCAGTGGCCTCCAAGGTGCTCCCCACTGTGTTGCAGGTGATCCCTGTGAACTCCTCAGGCTCTCCAGTGGGGGAAGTGCCCTTCGTCCGCTCCGGCTTGCTGGGATTTGTCGGCCCCGTACGTGAGGCAGCTCCGAGCTCGGCTCTGTCCCTCTGCTCGGGGCCTCCAGGGGCTCAGAGAGAAGCCCCTGGGGCCAGAGGGGGTGTGGGGAGAACTCAGAGGTTGTTCTCCTTGTGCTGCAGGGCAGCCTGGTGTTCGTGGTGGGGAAGATGGACGGGCTGCTGATGGTGAGCGGGCGGAGGCACAACGCCGACGACATCGTGGCCACCGGCCTGGCCGTGGAGTCCATCAAGACAGTTTACAGGGGAAGGTCAGCACGAGAAACCCCCATGGAATACAGGGAAACAGGGTCTTCAGTGTTTTCTTGGATTTCCCTTTGGGCAGCTCAGTTAAAGCCAATGTATTTTTGACTCAGGTGGGGATTGGCCCGATCCTGCCCGACCAACACGGGTCTTTTTCCCCACTGTCCACCCTCTTCCCAGTGTCCAGCCTGGCTTTCCATCGAGTCTTTGTGCCTTAGGGGAAGGAGTCCCAAGGCAGCCCCATGGAGAATTTAATTCTCTGTCTCTGCAGAGTTTTAGTCCTTAGCTGCTGGCTGGTGCTCTGCAGCAAGGCAGGGTTTCATTAATGCCCAAAGACACTTGGGTTTTATTTGGCAGTTGTTGGTAGCATTTTCTGCATCCTCAGGCAGGGCTGGATCTTGTGTCTCCAGAGGGAGATTTTAAACCATCATGTGGGTGCCTTTAAGGCTTCTTGCCTTGGTGATTTGCCACAGGTTGGAACAGGAACGTGACAGCAGGTTGGGAGGACAGGGGACTTTGCCATGTGGAAGTTTCACCGGGAGATGGAATTAACCCCTTAAACACTCCCCAGTCTTTCCTTTTCCACTTGAATTGCCTGATGATTTTTTTTTTCTCTCTGTCTTTGCCGCCCTGGTTATTTTCACAAGCTCTGCCTTGTGTTCCCAAGGAACAGAGCTGGAATTTGTGCCTCTGGGGCTCTCCCCCTTTCCCGTAGGATCGCCGTGTTCTCCGTGTCCGTGTTCTACGACGAGAGGATCGTGGTGGTGGCGGAGCAGAGGCCGGATGCCTCCGAGGAGGACAGCTTCCAGTGGATGAGTCGGGTGCTGCAGGTCAGGGGGGGACTTCTTGGGGGGTGGGAAGAGCAGAGGAATGGCCCAGATGGAGGGAGAACAGGGATGGAGAGAACAGTGGGATGGAGAGAGCACAGGGATGGAGGGAGAAGAGGGATGGAGGGAGAACAGGGATGGAGAGAACAGTGGGATGGAGGGAGAACAGGGATGGAGGGGGCATAGGGATGGAGGGAGAGCAGGGATGGAGGGAGAACAGGGATGGAGGGAGCACTGGGATGGAGAGAACACTGGGATGGAGGGAGAACAGGGATGGAGGGAGAACAGGGATGAAGAGAGAACAGGGATGGAGAGAACACTGGGATGGAGAGAGCACAGGGATGGAGGGAGAACAGGGATGGAGAGAACACTGGGATGGAGGGAGAACAGGCTCTGGATCCCTCTTGGCACAGGGGGTTTGTACAGGGTCACAAACTGGTGCATCTGCTGTGTCCAAGGTGTTCTGTTGTGCCCTGAAGGAACTGGAGTGCCAGGACAAGAGGGAGTGGCTTCCCACTGCCAGAGGGCAGGGTTAGATGGGATATTGGGAAGAAATTCCTCCCTGGGAGGGTGGGGAGGCCCTGGCACAGGTTGCCCAGAGAAGCTCTGGCTGCCCCTGGATCCCTGGAAGTTACTCCAAGGCCGGGTTGGAGCAACCTGGTCTGGTGGAAGGTGTCCCTGCCCATGGCAGGGGGGGAATGGAATGAACTTTAAGGTCCTTTCCAACCTGGAGGAACAGTTCCCTCAGCACTGCTGAGCAGATCTGTGCTCAAGCTTTGGAGTTCTGCTTTTAGTCTGGATCCTGAGGAGCTCAGAGTTTGGCTTGAAAGCCCTGGCCTTCGGAGCTGCATTTTCAGCAGGGAGACAGTGAGCAGAGGGAGGTTAAACCAGCTGAATGAGTGTGGTCCTAAAAGCAGAATGAGTAGCAAATACTTCCTCTGGGAGCTGCATGTGTGTCCTTCCTGGGAATGACACTCAGGGTGTGAAGTGTGCAAGCTGGGGAGGGAAATGAGGGAAGTACCTGGTGCTATGAAGGATGCCTGGATGCTGAGGTGGGCAGAAAGGAACAGAGTGTGATGGTTCAGAGGAGACAGATGGATACAATCCCGAGATCAGAATCCTGTGATTCATCAGGCAACTGTGGGTATTTTGGGATTTTGGTCATGAAAGATTTAAAAATGGATTTGGTGTCTGTGGAATGGGCTGTAAAGGCAGGGATGTGCCAGCACTTGGGGCTCTCCCTGCAGGGCTGGCTGGTGGTGCAGAGGTGAAACGGGATGTCAGTGACTGACTCGCTCCTCCAGCACCTCAGAAATCCAGGGGTTTGCCCTGCAGTGCCAGTGCAGTCAGCAACAGCAGCAGCAGGAGCTGCAGTGACCATCTCTCCTCTCTGCAGGCCATTGACAGCATTCACCAAGTGGGGGTGTACTGCCTTGCTCTCGTGCCAGCCAACACATTGCCAAAAACTCCGCTGGGAGGGATCCACATCTCACAAACCAAACAGCACTTTCTGGAGGGCTCTCTGCACCCCTGCAACATCCTCATGTGCCCACACACCTGTGTGACAAACTTGCCAAAGCCCAGGCAGAAACAGCCAGGTAACCTGAGCCCCTTTTGGGGCCCTTTTGGTGTCGGTGAGCTGAGGCTCAGCCCCAGGAAGGGGGTGACGTGTCCCACTCCGTGTCCCATTCCCTGTGGGACCAGAGCCTGTCTCGTGCCCTGTGGCTGGGGCGTGTTTGAGGCCTCTCCTTTGCATGTGTTAGTCAGGAATTTTGATTCCTACCTTTGAACTCACTGGGATTCTCCCTGCTGGTGAGCAGAGACCAGCAGTGCCTGCTGAACTCCCTCAGTGAGGTTTCATTCCCTCTCCTCCTGCATCCGTGCCCGGGAGCGGTGGGATCCTGCAGACACTCTTTGTACCTTCCCTCTGCTTTCCCAAAGTGCCCATTCCAGGCTGTCCTCTCTCCTCAGGCGTGGGCCCTGCCTCTGTGATGGTGGGGAACCTGGTTGCTGGGAAGCGAATCGCTCAGGCCTCGGGGAGAGACCTGGGCCAGCTGGAAGACAACGATTTAGTTAAAAAGGTAAATCAGTGCTGAGCAGAGCTGGGGAAGGGGGTTTCCCCTCCAGCTGGGTGCAGAGCAGCAGCTCTGGTTGGTGTTGAATTCCTGCCTCTCTCTTCCAGCACCAGTTCCTGACAGAAGTGTTGCAGTGGAGAGCTCAGGCCACTCCTGACCACCCGCTCTTCCTTTTACTGAACGCCAAGGTACGGTCAGTGCTGAGCTCTTGGATTTCAAGGCCCACGTGTAATTCATTCAGTGCCAGTTTGAGACTGTCTCTAAAATCTTCTGCCCTCTGCAGTGCCTCTCTTCAGTCTCTGTATCAGCCTTTGCCCATAGGTTTGTAACTCAAAACTTGACCCTTTGACCCTGTAGGTCCCTTCAGCGAACGACTCTCACGGTTCGAGGCTTCATTTTCAAACTGAGCCTGTTTGTAGGTCCCACTGGTTCCTGTATCAGTTAATGGTGTATCCCTGTTGAGTATATTCTGGCAAGGTTCTGGTGCAAGAAGACCTGAACTTGACTCCCTGGAAGGTAGAATTTTCTAGAGCAGATCTAACTCCATCTCTGTCCTTTGATACCGTAGTGGATAAGCAGCTCACTGAGCACCAGCAGCCTTTAGGTAGAGATAACTCGTAGCTGTAGCCTCCTGCTAGCCCAGCAAGCTTGGTTTGATCTCACAGCAGCCAGTTGGGGTTGTGCCAGCCCCTGTTTCGAGCATTTTTGTGTCCTTTCAAGGGAACCACTGTGTGCACGGCCACCTGCCTTCAGCTGCACAAGAAGGCCGAGAGGATCGCGTCAGTGCTCTGTGACAAAGGACATCTCAATGCAGGAGACAATGTGGTGCTTCTTTATCCTCCTGGTGAGTGGGTTTTGGGAGTGGCTGGGTCCCACTGGGGAAGTGCAGCCTGGGCTTTCTTTGGTTCCCTCACTGGGATATGGAAATCCAGGACAGACACTCGCTGCTGGTGTGAGTTGGTCACTGGTGTGTACTTACAGCCCTGCCAGACACTGCTCCATGTCCTGACTGGCTTTTGAGTCAGCTGACACTCGAGATGTTCTTTTCCTGTACAATGGAGATGATTTTCTGTGCTTTACCTTCCCAATCCCCTATCCCAAACTTCCTGCCCTCGGTGTGCATCCACACCGTGGGAGTGTCCCCCTTACCCAGCAGGAAGGAACTCCTGGAGGAGGAGCAGCAGTGCCCAGGGTGTCCCCAGGGTGTCCCTCCCCGGTGTCCCCTGCTCCAGCTGCCCTGTCCTTGCAGGCATTGAGCTCATCACAGCCTTCTATGGCTGCCTGTACGCCGGCTGTGTGCCCGTCACCGTGCGCCCGCCCCATGCCCAGAGCCTCACCGCGACCCTGCCCACCGTGAGGATGATCGTGGAGGTGAGCAAGGAGGGGCTGGGGCACTGGGGACACCCTGCCTGGGTGCCAGGCACCCACCCAGAGCTGCTCAGTCACTGCCCTCCACAGCTGGACGGGGGAGAGTCCCTCCCTGGGAGAAAGCTGGATGTGGCCGTGCCGCGTTCTCGCCTGCCCGGAAGGTTCTGGCAGGTCCTGGGCAGGTTGGGCTGCACTGGGGGGTTAGTGAAGGAAAAGCAGAGCAGGGTGTGCAAAAGGGCAGAGAAGGGAGTTCAGGTTTGCTGAGGGAAACTGGCTGCAGGTGATAAAACAGTCCCTGAACAGCAGGCCTTGCAGTGGCAGTGCTGCCGGGCCAGGTTTTCGTCTCTTTTTTCAGTCTCTCAGTCTCTTTTTTTTGTCTCTCCAGGTCAGCAAAGCCGCCTGTATCCTCACAACCCAGACCCTGATGAGGCTGCTCAAGTCCAGGGAGGCAGCTGGAGCTGTGGATGTGAAAACCTGGCCAACCATCATCGACACAGGTGGGGCAAAAAGGCTCCTGGGACTTGTGTGAAGGGGTGACCGGTGACTTCCAGAGGGACTGTCCCCCCGTTTGGCTCTGGAGAATTTGCTTGAATATTTACAAAAGCTGTCCAAGATGGAATCTTAATTGTGACCTTGTTCACTGGGAGCATTTGTTGAGCTGTGCATGGAAAATGGCTGTACAGACCAGCCTTGCTGCAGCCAACTTTCATCTCCTTAATTCAAGGGCAAAGTTGGTCTTTTCTCCCTTTTCCTGAGAATAAATAAATTCCTGCGTGGGAGCTTTGGCAAGACTCCTGCCATACACCAGTCTGTCTCTTTTGGAAAGAGAATTAATAGAAAGCTTTTTCCTCCCTCTCTGGCTTTTTGTAAGTTGTGTTCTCCTTTCAAACAGCAGTTCAGGAACCAAAACTAACCTGTTTGTTCCTCTCTTGCACAGATGACTTGCCCAGGAAGAGACTGGCCCAGATCTATAAGCCACCCACGCCTGAAATGTTGGCATATCTAGATTTTAGTGTCTCCACAACGGGCATGCTCACAGGAGTAAAGGTATAGTAATGGGGTAGGAGATGTCTCTGGCTGATATTCTGAGCCAGCTCCCCTTGACCCCCACCAAAGCTGGTCCTTGCAGCTTAAATAAAGACCCTGATTTCCTTCTAACAAAGCTGAGGATTTTAGTTCACTGAGTTAGTTCTGCAGTGGAGGAAAACAGGTCTCAAGGGTGGAATCAGGAGTTCTGCTGCTGCCTCCCTCTGGAGAGCTGCCTGTTGGGAGAGCAGCAGAGCAATGAGCTCCTGCTTTACCCCACCAGGACCAGAACAGGGGTGCAGCTGGCAAAAAAAAGGAAGATAAGAAACTAAAACTGAAAGCTTTAGACTGCCCTTAATGCTCAGGTGTGTTTGGAGTCAGGGATGACTGGATCACAGGAGAGCTGGGGTTGGAAGGGACCTCTGGAGATCCCCCAGTGCCCAGGCAGGGTCACCTGGAGCAGGTGACACAGGAACACATCCAGGGGGGCTTTGAATGTCTCCAGAGAGGGGGGAACTCTTGGAGTTCCCTGGGCAGCTGTTCCAGGGCTCTGCCACCCTCCTGGGAAGTTCTTCCTCGAGTTGAGGTGGAACTGATGTCCCCTGTGTTGCTGATGTCCCCTGTTATCCCCCTGTGTTGATGATTTCCCCTGTGTTGCTGATGTCCCCTGTTGTCCCCCTGTGTTGCTGATGTCCCCTGTGTTGCTGATGTCCCCTGTTGTCCCCTGTGCTGATGATGTCCCCTGTTGTCCCCTGTGTTGATGATGTCCCCTGTTGTCCCCTGTGTTGATGATGTCCCCTGTTGTCCCCTGTGTTGCTGATGTCCCCTGTTGTCCCCTGTGCTGATGATGTCCCCTGTGCTGATGATGTCCCCTGTTGTCCCCTGTGTTGCAGATGTCCCCTGTGTTGCAGATGTCCCCTGTGTTGCTGATGTCCCCTGTTGTCTCCTGTGTTGCTGATGTCCCCTGTGTTGCTGATGTCCCCTGTGCTGATGATGTCCCCTGCTGTCCCCTGTGTTGCAGATGTCCCATGCTGCTGTCAGTGGCCTGTGCAGGGCCATCAAGCTGCAGTGTGAGCTCTACTCCTCCCGGCAGATTGCCATCTGCCTCGACCCCTACTGCGGGCTGGGATTCGTGCTCTGGTGCCTTTGCAGGTAGGACTTTTGTCTTTTTGTGGGGGGAAAGGGGCAGATTGACTCTGTCCCTCTGGAAATGGGTCCCTCTGGCTGTAATTCCAGACGTGTTGACATGACCAAAGTGACTGGTTTACAGTGGGGGGGGGATTTGTCTTTGAACTCACACCACCACCTTCCCTTTTCCTGCAGATTATCCCATCTCGATTATCTTTGTTTGTGCCTCCAGAATGTTTCTTTTCCCTTTCTTCCTTGATTATGTGTTGCAATAAGGGAGGTTTTTGTTCTGTGTGGGGCTGAGCCAGTTCTGTTCCCTCCCTGACAGTGTTTGGGCACGTTTGAGTGTGTGCACAGACTGTTATTCTTGTACAGTAAGTTGCATTTTTCAAATGCTGCTGCTCCAGTTTGCCTCAGCTGCAGAGTCCCACAGCCTGCTTTTGGTTTAGCAGGAACATAATGTGCTAATACAGTAAATATTAATTTAAAGATAACTACGAGCTGCACAAAGATGTTTTCTTCCTTTATGTTCTTCCCAGTGTGTATTCTGGACACCAGTCAATTTTAATTCCTCCTATGGAGCTGGAATCCAACCTTTTTCTCTGGTTATCTACTGTCAGCCAGTATAAAATAAGGGACACTTTCTGTTCCTATTCAGTCATGGAACTGTGCACAAAGGGACTTGGAAACCAAGTTGAAATGTTAAAGGTAAGAAACGTTTCCTGAGTGATCTGTTGGGTGAATTAATACAAGTTTTCCTGTTGCACAAGTCTCCAGGCCACGGGTGGCTCAGGAAGCAAATCACCAAAGCAGGTTTGCAGCCCCAGGAGAGGAAGGACTGGGATGGAGCAGGGATGAGTGGAGTGGACACTGGGATGGAGCAGGGATGTGTGGAGTGGATATTGGGATGGAGCAGGGATGTGTGGAATGGACACTGGGATGGAGCAGGGATGTGTGGAGTGCAGGGAGCAGGGCTGGGATGGAGCAGGGATGTGTGGAGTGGATATTGGGATGGAGCAGGGATGTGTGGAATGGACACTGGGATGGAGCAGGGATGTGTGGAGTGGATATTGGGATGGAGCAGGGATTTGTGGAGTGGATATTGGGATGGAGCAGGGATTTGTGGAGTGCAGGACTCACCTGGCAGGGAGTGCCAGGCCAGCCCTGAGCAGAGGGAGGATCCCACAGGGCTCTGCAGCAGGATCCCTTATGTAAGAGTCTGCAGTGGAGGCTCAGCCCAGCACATGATGCACAGCACATGGCAGGAGCTGCTCCATGGAGGTGTGTTCTCCTTGGAGATGAGAGAAGGCAAAAAATAACTCCCTGAGCTGCCTGAGGTGGATTTTTGCCTGGGGTTTGGTGCAATAGTGGCTCCCTCTGTGAGATTCTGTGGGTGCCTGTCTGGGCTGTGTCACCAGGTGAGCACTCTGGGCTGCTGCTGCTCAGGGCATTCCTGATGCAAACAGTGGATTCTGCTCCCAGTTTTGTTGAAGGCTCGGTGCAATCCCAGCAGAGGACTTTACCCTCCCTTGTTTTGGTTTCCAGGTGTGTGAGCAGTGAATCCCAGGCTCTGCAGGAGCCCCTGGTGCTGCACTGGGGCAGAGGAGGGAGCCCTGGTAGAGCAGGGTTGGTCCTGGCTGCCTTTCCAGGCTTGGTCAGACACATTTTAGAAGTACAAACAGGAGCTGAAAATGACAAATTTAATATTATATTATTATAGTATATTATTATTGTTGTTGATGTTGTTGTTAATAATAATAATAATTACAAATAGAAGCTAAAATTACACATTTCATGTTATATAATACTATTTATTATTGTTGTTGTTATTATTATTATTGACAGTACCACCAATAACAACAACAACAAATAGGAGCTGAAAAGAAGAAATAACTTGAACACAAGAACAGGGTTTGTCCTGTGTGTCTTGAGTTATTTCCAGGGATAAGGAGCAAATGTCACTTCTGGAGAGGGGACAGAGGTGACCAACACACCCAGCCCTTTGCCTGAATAACAACAACAATAATAATAATGACAATAATAATAATAATAATAATTAGAAACTGAGAAGAGGAAGTAACCTGAACACAAGAGCAGGGTTTGTCCTGCATTTCCTGAGTTATTTCCAGGGATAAGAAACAAATGTCACCTGTTGAGTGGTGACAGGTGACCAGCACATCCAGCCCTGTGCCTGAATAACAACAATAATAATAATAATGATAGTGATGATAATAATAATAATAATTAGAAACTGAGAAGGGGAAGTAACCTGAACACAAGAGCAGGGTTTGTCCTGCATTTCCCGAGTTATTTCCAGGCACAAGGAGCAAATGTCACCTCTTGAGTGGCAAGAGGTGACCAGCACATCCAGCCCCGTGCCTGAATAATAATAAGTATCACAAAAAGAAGCTGGAAAGAGGGCTCCTGCCTGACCCCTGTTCTCCCCAGGCCCGGGGCATCAACCTGTCGTGCGTGAGGACGTGCGTGGTGGTGGCGGAGGAGCGGCCCCGCGTGTCCCTCACCCAGTCCTTCTCCAAGCTCTTCAAGGACATCGGCCTCTCGTCCCGCGCCGTCAGCACCACCTTCGGCTCCCGGGTCAACGTGGCCATCTGCTTACAGGTGACCCTTCCCAGGGGCTCCCCATTGTCCCTGGAATCTCAGATCCCACCGACTCCCCCCCGTGTGCCCACCCTTGTGGAGCCCAACATCTGCCCTGCCCGCAGCAGCTGGCACGGGGGTGAGGCAGCTTCCCTTGTTTTGGGCTGCCAGATCATGGCACAGATGGTGCAAACAGCTGGAACGTGCCCTGGGGAGCTGTTTATTCCCACGTAGACAGTGGTGGTGTGTTTGTTCCCACATGGTGTTGGTGTGTTTATTCCCACATGGTGTTGGTGTGTTTATTACCCCATGGACAGTGTTGGTGTGTTTATTCCCCCATAGTGTTGGTGTGTTTGTTCCCACAGTGTTGGTGTGTTTGTTCCCACAGTATTGATGTGTTTGTTCCCCCATGGACAGTGTTGATGTGTTTGTTCCCCCATGGACAGTGTTGGTGTGTTTATTCCCACATAGCATTGGTGTGTTTATTCCCACATGGACAGTGTTGGTGTGTTTATTCCCACATTGGTGTGTTTATTCCCACATTGGTGTGTTTATTCCCACATTGGTGTGTTTATTCCCACATTGGTGTGTTTATTCCCACATGGTGTTGGTGTGTTTATTCCCACATAGTATTGATGTGTTTATTCCCACATGGACAGTGTTGGTGTGTTTATTCCCACATTGGTGTGTTTATTCCCACACAAACAGTGCCTGGTTGCCCCAGCACTAATGGCTGAGGGGGCTTGGGCTGTGTCCCCCCCTCCCCAAACCTCCCTCCCCCCCAAAATGTTTCCCTGTTCACTGAAGGGTCTCCATTAGTGCAGCTGCAAAGGTGGGGGGGATGTGAGAAAGAATTTTGCTGTGGGAAACCCCTGGAAAGGTTTCTGAGCTCAGGCAGGAGTTCCCCTGCCTGCTGGAGACAAACTGATGGGTTTTAAATGTTTTAACTCCTCAGGGAACGTCCGGGCCCGATCCCACCACGGTGTACGTGGACCTGAAGTCCTTGAGACATGACAGGTACAGTGAGTTCATTAAATCAATTTAACAACTGTATAAAATGCTGTGAGGGTGCTGAGCTCTCACACTGCTCTGGAGATTTCCACTCTTTTAATCCTGACAAGGTTTTCTTTCCCTTCAGAGTCCGTCTGGTGGAACGAGGAGCTCCACAGAGCCTGTTGCTTTCCGAGTCTGGGAAGGTAATTCCATGTCTTTATCCAGAACCACAGCACAGGGCAGTTGGGAACCGCACATTTCTTACAGCCCTGAGGAGGATAATCCTGTGACAAGGCTTGGGAAGGCCTTGGTTACGCTGTTCCTCTGGAAAATCAGTTGGATTTATAAGGAAGTAATGATTAAGGAGCGTGTTTTGCTGGAAACTCGTGGGAGAATTGGTTCTGTTAGCAGTAAATGAACCAAATCAGAGAGTGAATTAGGTTGGAAAAGACCTCTGAGATCATGGAGTCCACATCAGAAGTGGGGGCTGTGGGATCCTTGAAATCAGCCTGTAGTTGGGATTTACTGTCACTCCCTCATGGATTAACAAAAAGGAGTTTCTCCTTATTTTTGTAACTGAATTCTTCAAAACTGAGGTCCAGCAACATGTCCAGGCCCAGAATGCCCTCCCTGTGTGGCCCTTGAGCCATGGAATCCATCCATCCCCTGAGCCTGCCTCACTGTACCTGTCCTGGCGTGTTTTATCCCTGCTCGAGGTGGCTGGGGGTGAAATCCTGCCCTGAATTAATGTGGTTTATTGTGCCTGAGGATAATCCAGCAGGAATTACACATTCCTTCTTGTGCTCCTTAGATTCTGCCTGGAGTCAAAGTGGTCATTGTCAACCCGGAGACAAAAGGGCCTCTGGGAGATTCCCACCTTGGGGAGGTAAGTGGAAATTTTGCTCCTTGCTGCTCCTTGGGCTCTTCTCTGCTGGCTTCTGAAGCTGCTGGGGGACAGTTTGGAGCTGTGACTCTCACAGGCCTTTGTAAGCTGAATTATTGCTGGAGCTCTCAGAATTTGGGCGTTATTTCACTGCCCGGTCAAAAGAAAAAACCCACTAGAAAGGAAAGCTTATTCCACTCTAAATCTTGCAAACTGGCTCCCAAATAATCCAATTTACATTTGGCTTTCCTTATCTTGATTACACACCAGTGTATTTGTCTGTGTTGGCAGATTATTATCAAATTTTGGACTCGACACGTTAAAAATCCGCAGTTTGTTTGCTCAGCGAGTCCTGAGGGGAGGTCTGCAAGGTGCATTATTGAGATAATAAAGGACAACAGAGGATATTTGGAGGTCTGACCTAAATGAATGGGGGGTTTTTTTTGGTCTGAAAAAATGGTGGATGAAAAGGGAACCTTCACCTTGGAGCTTCCTGGCTCAGGAACAGGGTGGCCAACAGGGCCAGGGAAGTGATTCCTGCTCTGGACTCAGCGCTGGTGAGGCCACCCCTGGAGTGCTGTGTCCAGTTCTGGGCCCTCAGCTCAGGAAGGACATGGAGGGGCTGGAGCAGGGCCAGAGGAGAGCAACGAGGCTGGGGAAGGGACTGGAGCACAAGTGCTGGGAGGAGAGGCTGAGGGAGCTGGGGGGGCTCAGCCTGGAGAAGAGGAGGCTCAGGGGAGACCTCCTCACTCTCTGCAACTCCCTGACAGGAGGGGGGAGCCAGGGGGGGTTGGTCTCTTTTCCCATCAGCAAGACAAGAGGGCTGGGTCTTGAGCTGTGCCAGGGGAGGTTTAGGTTGGAGATTAGGAAGAATTTCTTTGCAGAGAGGGTGCTCAGCCATTGGAATGGGCTGCCCAGGGAAGGGGTGGATTCTCCATCCCTGGAGGTTTTTAAGATAAGACTGGATGTGGCATCAGTGCCATGGGCTGGGAACCACGGTGGGGTTGGATCAAGGGTTGGACTTAGGTGTTTAAGGACAGACTGGATGTGGCATCAGTGCCATGGGCTGGGAACCACGGCGGGGTTGGATCAAGGGCTGGACTTGATGATGTTGGAGGTCCCTTCCAACCCAGCTGATTCCATGATTCCATGATTCCCTGATTCCACGATTCCATGATTCCGTGATTCTCACCCGCTCCACGTCAGCGCTCGTGGGGCCCGGGGGTGACTGCTCTGCCCTCCCTGCACAGATCTGGGTGAACAGCCCCCACACGGCCAGCGGTTACTACACCATCTACGACAACGAGACCCTCCAGGCCGACCACTTCAACACCCGCCTGAGCTTCGGCGACGCGGCGCAGACGCTCTGGGCCCGCACCGGTTACCTGGGCTTCGTGCGGCGCACCGAGCTCACGGCGGGCCAGCGGAGGTGGGCAGGCCCTTGGGGGGCTCGGGGTGACACATCTCCAGGACAGGGCCATCCAGAGGGGCCTGGAGGAGCTCGAGAAGTGGCCCTCAGGGAGCTCGGGGGGTTTAGTAGGACGAGTGCTGGCGCTGCTGTCGGGGCGACCGCCGGTGTCGGGGCAGGGATGAGCTGATGGAGAAGGATGTGGGGAGAGGCTGGACATGGCCCAGAGACCCCTCCTGTGCTGGGGGATTCTGCCCCTCTGGTGAGACCCCCCTGCAGAGCTGCCTCCAGCAGGGGAACAGCACAGGGAGGGCTGTGGAGCTGCTGGAGAGAGTGCAGAGGCACCAAGGATGATCAGAGGGATGGAGCAGCTCTGCCAGGGGGGAAAGGCTGGACAGCTGGGATTGTTCAGCCTGGAGAAGGGAAGGCTTTGGGGTGACCTCATTGTGGCCTCCCAGGACCTGAAGGGAACCTGCAGGAAAGGTGCAGAGAGACTATTTCCAAAGGAGTGCCAGGACAGGGGGGAATGGCTTCAAACCGCCAGCAGATTTTAGATGGGATTTTGGGAAGAAATTCCTCTCTCTGAGGGTGGTGAGGCCCTGGAATGCATTTCCCAGAGGATGCTCCATCCCTGGAAGTGTCCCAGGCTGGGTTGGAGCAACCTGGTCTCGTGGAAGGTGTCCCTGCCCATGGCAGGGGGGTGGAACTGGATGATCTTTAAGGCCCCTTCCCACCCAAACCATTCCATGATTCTTTGGCCTGTAGCAGACACTCTGTTGTACCTGAATTCCAGCCCTTCCAGCTGTTTTCCCTCTCTCCCCAGAGCGCCACGACGCCCTGTACGTGGTGGGAGCCCTGGATGAGACCCTGGAGCTGCGGGGGCTGCGCTACCACCCCATCGACATCGAGACCTCGGTGTCCCGGACCCACAGGAGCATTGCTGAATGGTAACACAGCCCCCCCCAGGAGGGCTGGGCTCCTCCTGGCCCAGCTGAAATGCAGCAGTTTAAGGCAAAGGTGCAGGGTTTAATCAGGAAATAAAAAAAAACAGGGAAATTCGGATTTTTTTTCTGTTGGGAAATTCAGATTTATCTTGGCCAGTCACACACCTGGTTTCCACACAGAACAGACTCTGTGTTTTCTCACAAGCCTCAGTATTGAACAAAAATGATGATTTGCTGCTCTGGGGTGTAAAGAGCCACTTCTCAGTGGGTGGCAGCAGCGTTGTTGTGTCACACGGGTGGTGCTGAGGTGGCTCTGAACTGGTCTCTGACACGTCAGGGCCGGGTCACCTCGGGGTTAGGTTGGAAATGCAGCCCAGAGCAGGTGGGAGACTCCACCTGAGGATAATCAGCTGGAAACTTTGGCTCTTTGGGACAATAACCGGGCGTTCTGTTGGTTCTCCTTTGCCCTTCCAGTGCCGTGTTCACCTGGACCAACCTGCTGGTGGTGGTGGTGGAGCTGTGTGGCTGCGAGCAGGAGGCTCTGGATTTAGTCCCTCTGGTGACCAACGTGGTCCTGGAAGAGCATTACCTGATCGTGGGCGTGGTGGTGGTGGTGGATCCCGGGGTCATCCCCATCAACTCCCGAGGCGAGAAGCAGCGGATGCACCTCCGGGACAGTTTCCTGGCAGATCAGCTGGACCCCATTTACGTGGCCTACAACATGTGATGGCAGGAGCTGCAGGAGCCCAGAAGGACCAGGGTGGTGATGGAAGTGAAGCTGGTGAAATTACTAATACTTGACCTACAGGTTGAGGTTGCTGCCACATTCCTTCCCTCCCGGCCCCCGGGGGAGCGGAGGGAATTTGGGAGGCAACTGGCAAACCTTTGTAACAGTTTACTGAACACATGAGCTTTAGAGAAATGCAAAGTGGGAAAGTGTGTGAGCTACAAAACCCCCAAGGCCTTTACAGTAGTGTTACTTTTTCATCCGTTGTACATATTTGTATTTTTATCTAATCCCGGGGTAGGATTCTATAAGGGGAGGGTTTATTTAGTTAAGATAATAAACTATTAAGAAAAAGGGTCATCAGAGTTCTGCAGTTCCCTACTCCATGATCTCCTTTGCATCTGGAGCTGCTCATCCCCTGGGATCACACGACTTATTGACAATTGTGCCATGACCAAATCAATAACTTACGGAATTGAAGAGTTGCTTATTCATATAGAGATTTCTGGAATTTAAAAAAGAATTTTGCCTATATTTTAAATATGTAAATATTATTATTATACATAATTCACTTAGCTAGAAAATTAACTTGGCTAATGAGGACAGCTGAAGGTTGATGTTTTTAAGGACAGGTGACTTTTGTGGTCCTCAGCATCCTGGCATTGGCTTAGACACAATGTGAGATGCTCCCACCTTCCACAGGTTTCTGATTTCATTTGTCTCTTCATTCTGGCCAGAAGTGTGTCAGAGCATGTAGAACCTTTGATATTAAGGCACATCCCTCTCCAAGAGATGAATTTAAAACGTGGAACTGGGGAGAAATGGCAATGCAAGTCCCGAATCCTGAACTGGAATGATGCAGCCTCTGCCTCATCCTCTGGCTCCAGGTGTGGGAAGGAAAAAACATTCCTTAGGTGGACACACAGGTAACTCCCCTGCTTGTGCCATCCATGACTCCTTCCATCCCCAGGAAATACTGTAAATAGGCTTTAGTAAAACTGGGAGCCAACAGCCCATCTTCCCTCAGAGCATTCCCTGGAAAGAACAGGAGAATCCCGGGTTTGAGTGGGATGCAAGTTTTATTTTACAGGAGACAGAGCAATTGTGGCAAACACAACCTTCAGGAACGTTGTGCAGACTGCTCTGCCAGCCTTCCACCTCCTGGGTCAGCTCCAAAGTTAGGGAATGGGAGGAAAGAGAAGCCTTAGAGAGCAGCAGGTACAAGCTTTTCCTGCTGGGAAGCCCCTCCACGGAGCCAGTGGTTGAGCTTTGACTCAAAAATGACCTTTTCCGTTTTAACACCTCATCTTTCAATAGCAATTACATTCCTCTGGGTGCTAAAATATGATTTTGGAAGCCTTGGGGGGCTGCTGCCAGATCCTGCAACAGGGTTTTGTTTTTTTTTTTTGAGTCCCATGTGGTATATACAGTGTAAATATAAAACTTTTCAGACGTTCCAGATACCTCATGCAAAGTTTTTAGGCCGTTTTTAAAAAGGTTCCTGGTGTGGACTCGGAAGATCCTGTGGCAGTTCCTGGAGCAGGACCCGGTGGATCCGTGGGCAAAGCCCAGCCATGTCCTGGAGAAAGAAAAAAAAAAAGCCCAGTTTCCTGCTGCATCCTGGTAGTTCCTCACTGAAAAACAGGAGCTTTAAAAAAAAAAAAAAAAAAAAAACTCAGAGAAGAAGTTTGAAAGTATATTTTTGAAAAAAAATAAAATAAAAATAAAAATAATAAATATTTGGTGGGGAAATAGCTTTAGGAACTGGAAGTTTTCTGGCAGGTCTGGGCCGAAGGTTCTTTGCAAACACTTCGGTTCACGGGGGGCACGTTTTGGAACCTTTTCTGTGTTTTTCCACAGTGTCAGCAGAATAGGCACCAAATCTTTAGTGTGTTTAGTTTTAACAAATTGACCACAGAGTGGGGACAGCCACAGGGGAAACTGTGACTAACACAGTTGGTCCTGCAGCTTGTTTTGGGTGTAAAGTGCACAAAGGTTGTTCTCCCTTTACAGCCAGAAAATTCCTGTTATTCCATGTTCTGTGTCACCATTTTTGTGTTTCTTGCACAGCCCAGGCCTGGCCGAGCAGCTTCACTCCAATGTGACCTTTCCAGGGAAAATTCTGGTGGTCTTGGACCTTTTTCTTTACTCAAAAGCTTTAGTTAAAATTGTTTCAGCAAATGCTTTTTGTCCCCTGGAGTGGATTTTAAGTCCAAGTCCGGGATTGTCATTTATTTTTCCTCGTGATCCTTCACAAACGAAACAATGTGTGTGTGAATTCCAGCAGAGATTCCCAAGTGTGGTAGGTGGCCTTCCCAAAATGGCATTTTTGAATGAGACTGGATCCATTTGATCTCCTTTTCCCTTTATTTTTTCGTTTGGATGGGCACCGATGGCTTTTCATGCCTCGGGGGCTTTTCTCTTGCCATTCCCTGGGTGCTCCAAGTCTTCCTTCCAGCACGTTCCATTTCCCTGGGCTGGAGAACTGCAGGATGCAGGGAACATTCCAGGGACATGGAGCAGCTGCTCAGTTTGGCTTCCCTGGGTGCTTTGTCCCTGTTTTGGCACAGTGGGAAGCAACGTGCTGGAGAGGAGGAAGGATGGAGCTGGGACTCCCCAAATTCTTCCTCCGGCTCCACGAGCTTTCCACAGGTCATTCCACTCCTTCCATTCCTCCCTCTGTGATTTTTCCATATGGGAACAAACCAAGATCCTTCTCTCCAGACACTGGCAGGGGCAGGGCTGGGTGCTTTTCCCCAAAAAACAGCCTCTCCCCCCTGGTTTGACCTCCCAGCTCCTGGAGTTGCACAGGGCACATTTTTCCTTCCTCTTGTCCATCAGATTCCAAGCTTAGCAACTGCAGTGAAACTGAAAAACTGGGAATTCTTCCCACTGGACTAAACTAGTTTGTGTGTCTCACTGTTTCTGGATCTTCCCTGAGCAAACTGTGGGAACAGGTCGGTTTTATCCTCTTCTGTTGGAATTTGCACTTCATTTCTGGTTTAAATCAACGGAATTCAGCTGTTTCCTACTAACTGCTCTAAAATAAGGTTGTAAAAACCAGATCAATTTTAGCCCTAGGTGCATTTGTTTTCCTTTAATTTCTGTCAACCTCTTTCCCATTGTCCAATCCAGACTCCGGCGTTTCTGTAATTATGTATAAAGGTTTTATTTATTTAAAATTAGCTTAGTTACATTTTTAAATTTAACACCTGGCTGGACAGTGTCCCATTAACGCATTGATTGTGTTTCCTTTGTCTTGTGTTAATAAATATTGATGCCTGGTTGCTCGTTTAGTCCTTGAAGACGCTGTTTCCATGAAGGAATTTTTGGTTTGTTTTTTTTTAAGGAGTGAAATGTGGGTTAATGTTGATCCTGGGGAGAGGGAAAACTTGTGAGTGTTTTATGTTTTGTTCATTGTACTGAGAGGGGTCTGAGCCATGAGGGGGTGAAGGGCTGGGTGGGTGTCCTGGACTTGCAGCTTTGTGAATACGATTTTTTGGGGATCAGAGCTGGGGAAGGGGCTGGAGCACAGGGAGAAGGGGCTGGAGCACAGGGAGAAGGGGCTGGAGAACTCCTGAGGGAGCTGGGGGGGCTCAGCCTGGAGAGAAGGAGGCTCAGGGGGGACCTCCTCGCTCTCCACAGCTCCCTGATGGGGTTGGAGCCGGGTGGGATCGGGCTCTGCTCCCAGGGAATGAGGGATGGGACGAGAGGGAACGGCCTCAAGCTGTGCCAGGGGAGGGTCAGGTTGGAATTTAGGGGAAATTTCTTCATGGAAGGGGTTGTCGGGCCTTGGCAGGGGCTGCCCAGGGAGGTTTGGAGTCCCCCATCCCTGGAGCCCGCTCGCGCGTAACCCCGCCGCCGCCCTTCGCCCGCGCAGCTGGGCTGCGCTAACCCCGCGGCGAGGGCTGGGAGCATCCTGGGAATATCGGTGAACACCTAGGGAATATCGGGAATAACGGGAATATCTGTTGATTTCCCGGCGGCCACCGGGCGCTCCCGCCCCCTGAGCCATCCCCGCCGCGGGGGGGCGCTGTGCCGCGGCGGCGCCGCTCCGGCGCGCTGCGCTTCTCTATGGTGGGCCGGCGGGGCCGGCGCTGAGCGGCCGCTCTACCGGGCGCGCGCGCTCCGCCCTGCTGAGCTGCTCTAATGGGGCGGGCCCTGGGCGCGCGCTTCTTATGGTGGGCCCCGCCCCCCCCGCCGGCGCCGCTTCGGCTGAGGCGGACCCGTGGGCCGGGGCCGGGGACCGGGATCCGGCGGCTCCGGCGCTCCCCACGCCGCCCCGCGGGGCTCTGAGGTCATGCGCGGGCTGCGAGCCGCCCGTCCTTGGCCCGCCGCCCCTTCAACCCACCCCCACACACCCCCCCCCCCGCCCCGCGAAGGTTGCCGTGAGGGGATCGGACAACAGCGGCGGCCTCGGCCCGGCGGATGACCGGCGCGGGACTCGGCCGCGCCGGGCCTCAGCGCTGCCCCGCGGCCTGGCCTGCTGGCCGGGCCGGGCCAGCTGCGCCGGGGGGGGGCTGTGTGGGGGAGAAAGGGGTGGGGTGACGGGGGGGTCGCCCGCTCCCCCTCCCCGGGTCCCGTTCCCCCATTCGCTCCCCTCCATGTTCCGCTCTTGGGAGGGGGGAAAGGGGGCTCTGAGCGTGACGAGGGACCCCCCAGTCCCGCTTTGCCCCGGGGGTGGGGGCTTAAAAGGGGGTCCCCCGGTGCCCCCCGGCCCCAGTCGGTCCCGGGCAGGTTGTGACAAACCGCTCGTTGTGACGAACAGGAGCTTTATCGCTCATTAACCCGCCGTTTAATTAATGGCCGCCGGTACCTGTTTTCCCAGGATTTTGCCCCAAACCGCGTCGGGGAGCCCCGGCTCCAGCGCTCGGGGAGGATGTCAGTGCCCTCGGGGGGGATTTTCCTCTCCCAGCCCATCAGGTCCCCGGTGCCGATGGAATATTGAGGGTTTTGGGCTGCAGCTTTTGTGTCTGAAGCTCCTGTCGGGGATGTTCCTGTACGGGCTGGGGGGGGTGAGTGGAAGAAAACACACGTGCAGAGCGCTCCTGGAGTTTTTAAGGAATATCTCTGCGTGTTTGTGGGATGGGCTCCAGGGCTTTGACCGGGCGCCTTGACTCCTCACAGCTGGTGGGATGTGCTGCCCTCCACTCTGTCTTTCGCTGATTTCGGGGAAAAAAACCCGGACTTCTGACGGTTTTCTGGATGAACGAAATTTCCCCAAGCGTCTTAATTGCAAAATTAGGTAAAAAAAATCTTTTCACTGCCGAAAGCAGCTGATTTTAAGGCACTGAAGAACTCCAAGTTTCCCCAGATTGCTTCAGTATCATTTAAAAAAAAAAAACCCTTCTAAATCCCTTTGAGCAATTTGTAAATGTCAGAATTTGTCTCCTTTCACTGAGTATTTGAGAACAAATGCCTTGTCCAATATTCTTTGACTTCTGGCTTTATAAAGCCTTTAAAAATATGATTAATTGGCTCTTACAATATTTCAGTGGTGAAACATCGTTTAGGGCCTTTCCTCTGCTCGATTTAAAAGGGCAAAACCAGCACTTGGTTTCTTCCTCTGGTGCTCTTTGTAGCATTTTAGGGAATTTAGAGAATTAGTGAAAGTTTTGGGAATGAGGCGTTTTGGGTGTTTCTGGGGGGTTTGGCTGGTGGGTCCCACTGAGGCCTGTGGGATTTTGAAGGGGGGTCTGTGAGCTTTGGGTTGAGAAATGGAACGTGCCCACCATGAACTGTGACATTCCTGCTTCTGTTTGAAATCCTTGGCTGGAGGGAGATGATGCCCAGAATTCTGGGAGTCCTTGGAGTCCTTTCATGAGCTGCTGTTGGAGGATCCTCTCAGTCACATGTAGCTGCCTGGAGACTTTGGTTTTACCCTGAAAAGCATCACCTGTACCTGTCTGACTGTAAAAAAGTGGGGTTTGTCCACACTGGGGCAATAATTGTTCTCTGGATAATAAACCCTCCTGCCAGGGCTCTGTGACAGGTGAAACTCTTCCTTCACCCCAACATGAGCAGCTCTTTCAGCTCAGTAAATCCAAATTCAGCTCTTGCAGCAGTTTTACCCGGGACTGTGCTCAGGGATTTCCCTTTTTGGTGCTTCTTGTCAGAGCTTGAGACCTGCAGGTTGAGGTTTTTTCCCTGGAGGTTCCCTCTGCGAGCTGCTGGATGCCAGTTGCTGTCTCAGGTGCTCACAGGAGGCCGTTCCAATAGGAAATTCCAATAGGGAATTCCCGGTTTTCCAGCTGAATAGGTTGTTTCAGCAGGGTAAAGGCACTGAGAGACTGTCACATCCCCGGAGGGTGTGAGGTGCAGGGGGAATTCCCACCTTGTTGCAACCCCTGCTGAGTCTTCTCCTGAACGTTGTTGTGCTCAACTAGATTGATGTTGGATGAATAATTAAATATTGCAGAGCAAGCAGAGATGGAGTCAGCTCAAAAAACCACATTTTTGATGGGAAGTGCTTAATCTTTTATTCCTGTAAAGCAGAACTTCACACCCATGAGAGAGAGAGATCAGCAAACCCTCTGTGCTCCCTCCCCGGGGTGCTGCTTTTGGGTGCTTTTATCGGTTTCACTGTTTCTTGCAGGCTTGGTTTGAGTCTTTTGTGGGACAGCAAGGCAGAGAAAGCAGTGGCAGAGGGAGGGGAGGGCAGGCTGTGGTTTGGCACTACAGAAATGAACGGGGGCTTTTTGGGGCACTGGAAATGTATTGTCATTTTTGCTGCTGCTGGATTTCGGTTTGAGGGGCCCCCGGTGGGTGCAAAGGTAGATTTATTTTTTTTTTCCCCCTTATAAAAGCTAAAGCTGCATTAGAGGACAGCCAAAGTTGTGTCCCCTGCACATGTCTGTCATTAATTCTGCTCCTCATTTTGATGTGGTTGATGTTTGCAGCCACGAGGACGTTGGGAAGCTGCATCATGTGCTGGGGAGGGTTTGGTCTGTGCTGTAAAGGACACATGGAATCACAGAGTCCTGGAATAGTTTGGGTTAGGAGGGACCTTAAAGCTCATCCAGTTCCACCTCCTGCCATGGGCAGGGACACCTCCCACTAGCCCAGGTTGCTCCAACCTGGCCTGGGACACTCCCAGGGATCCAAGGGCAGCCACAGCTTCTCTGGGCAACCTGTGCCAGGGCCCCACCACCCTCCCAGGGAGGAATTTCTTCCCAATATCCCACCTAACCCTGCCCTCTGGCAGTTTGAACCCATTCCCCCCTGTCCTGGCCCTCCAGGTCCTTGGAAATAGTCTCTCTCCACCTTTCCTGCAGGTTCCCTTCAGGCCCTGGAAGGCCACAATGAGGTGACCCCAAAGCCTTCCCTTCTCCAGGCCGAACAATCCCAACTCTGCAGCCCTTCCTCCCAGCAGAGCTGCTCCACCAATGTTTCTTGTGTCACCCAAGCACCATTTTTGTCCCTCCAAAGCCCTGATTTAGTGCCTGGCCCTGATTTAGTGCCTGATTTAGTCCCAGGTGGGACCCCTGGCAGCCCAGGCTGCAGGAGCAGGACTCTGCTCTCCGTCGCCTTTTCCCCCTCGGAGCGTTCGCTGCGGTTCAGCTCAGCAGGGAAAAATCAATGACTCACATTTCCACAGAAAGAAATGTAATTTCCAGTCTCATAGCAACTGTCCTTTCAACACTTTCAAACCTTCTGTGACAAAATGTTTAACGCTCTCGCCCATCAGCTTTTTAATGCTCCAGGCTGGTCCGCCCACTCCCCCCAGCTGAAACCTGCGCCTGTGCATCCCTGAACCCCCCAATATCTGAGGGGGGGGGATGCTGGCAAGACCTTGAACAGTTAAATATAAAATCTTAGACGTGAGAGAGGTGTTGGTGACTGCATTACATGGAGACAGAGTGACTCTGGCAGGGCTTAAAATTCAAAACCGTGCTCTCTCTCTCTCCACTTGGATTCGAATCCCCGGGTTGTTTTTATACACCTTCGGATGGTTTAAAATAGGCCTGGCTAGAAAATCTTCTGGGAAATTCTCTTGCTTAGAGCAAGATAGTCTTTAGTGTAAAGAATCTCGGTTTTCTTCCTGGATCTTCCTTCCCAGAGGGCAGGGTTAGGTGGGATATTGGGAAGAAATCCCTCCCTGGGAGGGTGGGCAGGCCCTGGCACAGGTTGCCCAGAGAAGCTGTGGCTGCCCCAGGCCTGGGAGTGTCCCAGGCCAGGCTGGAGCAACCTGGAATAGTGGCACAGGGTGGAATGAGATGGTCTTTAAGGTCCCTTCCACCTTGTTAACTGGATTTCCCTGGTTTTCCCCCAGCTATGATGGAAGAGGTGCACAAGGGCAGCAGCAGCAGCTCCGTGACGCCGTCCCAGCCCTCGGCCGTACAAGGTACAACCCTCCAGGCAGCTCAGCTCTCTCATATTGCTCAACAGGTAAAGCCTGGGTGGCATCTCAGCAAACATTTCAGGGCCTTCAGAGCCCCTTTTTTATGTGCCACAAACCATAGGGTCATTCTTAGAAGGGCATGGAGAATTAAAACCGGGAAGAGGTTGAGAAAAATGTGTTTGGTTGTTGGTGAACGATGTCAAATTAATGGAAAAGCGTTAAAAAAGTTGATTTTTGGGGCTTGTGCAGTGCAGAAGTGCAGCCCAGAGTTGGGGTTAGGCGACCACAGGAGCTGCTCAGGAATAAATCAAGGGCCTGGTTTCATTTTTTGCTCAGGAAAAGCATTTTCAGCTCCTTTTTGTAGTAACAGCAATGCTGGGTGTGCTCAGCACCATGGAAACACTTGGATTTTAGCCCAGCATGAACATATTAAATATAATAAATCACATGAAGTTGGAAATGTGAGATTCTTCCTCCAAGGTGACATCCCTGTCAGAGCTTTAACCCCAACCCCTCAGGATTCAGCTTTTGCTGCACCTGAGAGTGAATCCTTCCAGGAGGGTTTTCCTGGGAAACAGAAACGTTTTGCAACTCATCCACTGTTCACCCTGTGGAGGCAATTGGTATTTTGATGCCAAATTTGGATTTAAGAGAGGAGGGAATATCAGCAGGTGGCCTGGGGTTTGTTTCCAGGCTGGTTTTATGCTGGTTTTATATAAAGTTCTGAATGTCCCTTAATATTGTGATTTATGATACAGAAATAGCCTGAAGTGGAAATTCAGCTGTGTGAGTGTTAATGATTCCCTTCATCTTCTGTATTTCAGATTAATAGAGGTAGTGAAGAAATTTGGTGAGGAAACTGGTTATTTACTTAGAGCCAACTTGAATTATTTTTGGTTTGTGAACGTGTGAACGATATCAATTGAATTAAAGTGCAAGGATTTGTGTGAGTTCAGTGTCAAAACTACAAACCCTCCAGGAAGTTTGCATCTTTTTGATCTTAATATGTGACATAACGTGACACATTTGATTTCCCCCAACCAAAGGGAATAAAAACTTGTTTTGTATGTAAGTACTGTCTCAAAACTGTTGCA
>NW_021938948.1:180509-185106 GCF_001715985.3 Manacus vitellinus
TCTGTTGTAGATGTCTCTGTGAGGTTCTGCTCTGGTTTTGGCTCTGTTGTAGATGTTTCTCTGAGGTTCTGCTCCAGTTTCACCGCTGGTTTTGGCTCTGTTGTAGATGTCTCTCCGAGGTTCTGCTCCCCTGACGGTCGTTCAGCTTCCAGGAGAGCAAGTCCAGGTGCAGGGAGTGATCCAGACAGCCCAGTCCTCCTCGGTGATCCACTCCCCTCAGGTGCAGACCGTGCAGGTAACTCCAGCAGGGCTCTCCCACCCCAAACCTCGGCACTTCTGGGGGTGAGAAGATGTGCAAAGGCTTGTCTGACCCTCAGTGCCCCATGAGAGGCAGAGAGGGGTCCAGGGACAATCCTGTGGGACACAACATCCCTCCTTTGGTCTGGCAGTGATTTGTGGTGCTGGACTCACCTTTGGAGTTCCAAATGAACGTTTAACCTTTGTTAACAAAGGCCTCCCTTTGTTAACAAACCCAGCCCACGGCTCTGGGGCTGTGCCTTGGCAGACAAGGGAGCTGGGGTTTGGTCCCCAAAGCAGGGGAGTAATGGAATAGTTAAAAACTGAATCCAAATGAGTCTTTGGGAAAGGTGGGCCTGAGTGAAGGGCTGAGCTGCTGCTGGCTCACCTCGTGTGCTCTGTGACTCCCTCTCAGAGGTGCCCAAGTCTCTGCTTGTGCCTCTTACTCACTTGCCACGTGATTGCTGTGAGTCACTTCCCAGAGAGGTGCCCGGGGAGTTCCAGGGAGGCTGTTCCTGCTCCAGTCAGTCCCTGCTGCAGAGCCCTCGGGCCACTGCACTTGCACTGGGAAGCCACTGCCCAGGCAGCGGGGCGAGGGAGGAGCTGCCCTAAAACACAGGAATGTGTCCCTGATCCTTGTCCCACACTCCTCATAGCACACTGAACTGATAAACCACGGGAAGCAAAGCTGGCAGGGATTGTCAGCTGCCACTACTGGGAATCAGAGCAGGGAGAGGAGAACACGTGTCACTCCTGAAAGCAGTGGAGCCTCTGCCCCAATCAGTTGTTGGTGCTCCTGTCTCCCTTAATCCCATTCCTTTTCCTTCCCCCTCCTGCAGGGTCCCACTGACCGGATTCTTCCCTCTTTTTTTCCTCCCCCATGTTATTTATGAACATTGTGGCCTTGTTGGGGGGGAAAAAAAAGTACAACATGAGCAGGTTTTTTTTCCCTGCTGATCGTGGGCTGCTCTGTCTGTCTCTGCAGCTCAGTGGAAAAGGCTTTTCCCAGAGCTCTGTGCATTCCTCTGGACTCTGCTGCTGGCACACCCATAAGAACAGATAAATATTTTCTTCACTAATAAGGAGCATCAGAGACAAAATAACACTTCAAGCACACAGTAGAATAAAGAAAGTTGTAGATAGTACTTTGCACATTCACTCCCTGATACGCTGCTGCCTCAAACATTGTTTTCCTTGGACTCGTGTTCTCACCACCAAACTGCACTGCTCCTCTGCCTACATAAACATCTGTGTTTGTCTCTGTGCATCACTGGTGTTCCTGTTCCCTCTCCCACCAGGTCTCTTCCTTGTCTGAGAGTGAGGATTCCCAGGACTCCTCAGACAGCATTGGCTCCTCGCAGAAGGCTCGAGGCATCTTGGCTCGCCGCCCCTCGTACCGGTACTGATGAGCTGGGACACACCTGGGGCTTCTGTCTGAAACCAAGAGAGGGGCTCCTTTCGATGCTTTCACATGCTCTGCCCACCTCCAAGTTGTTTCCTTTGCCTTGGAACATGGCAGTGGGGTCTGTTCATGCACTGAACACCCTGAGCTGACAGGGGAAACTTTGACTCCGCTGACTGGAGCTGGGCCTCAGCACGATGTCGTGCAGGGGAAAATGTGCATCAGCTGGGATTTTACTCACTTGTATCATTTGGCTGAAAGTGGGGAGTGTAGCCAAATGTCAAACTCTTTTTTTTTTTTTCCACAGAAAAATTTTGAAAGATCTTTCCTCTGAAGACACACGGGATAGAAAAGGAGATGAGGAAAGTCCCGGGGTCTCCACTGTCACCTCCATGTCCGTTCCCACACCCATCTACCAGACAAGCACTGGACAGTACAGTATGTTACCCAAAACACCTACACAGTTTTTATTCAAATGGCCTCAAAATACAGGTTTTGTTATATATTTGATTAAGATGAAACTCAAAAGTTGGTTATTACCTAGCAGTCAGTGGAGTTAATACATAGAAATAACTGGTACCTAAGACTTCAGATAAACTCAGTCCTTTGTAATCTTAATTTTTGCACATTAAGACATTTAAGGCTGTTGGTGTGAAGCACACAGCAGTGTTCTGAGCTGGATTTAACCCAAAATGTCAGCTCAGTGAAGACACCAATACATATATGTATATATATATATATACACATATATCATTGACCACACCAAAGGGAGGCAGCAAAAAAATAGGATTTGTCCCTTTGATGTCATCACCTGGTGTTCACTGTGCTCCACACCTGCTCCAGCACATGGAGCTCCTCCTCTCCATCCTCTGAGTAGAGGGTTTGTGCTTCAGGGGTCCTTTTCCTTCACTGGGGGCTCCAGGAGACCTGGAGAGGGACTTTTGGCAAGGAGCGATGGGCCAAGGGGTCCTGGCTTCCACCTGGAAGAGGGCAAGGTTAAATGGGATACTGGGAAGCAGTTCCTCCCTGTGAGGGTGCTGAGGCAGTGGAATGCTCCTCCTGGAGGTGCCCAAGGCCAGGTTGGACGGGGCTTGGAGCACCCTGGTCTAGCAGAAGGTTTCCCTGGGAGTGGAACGAGACGATCTTTAAGGTCCTTCCCACCCCGCCCATTCCATGATTCCATGAATTACCCGTGTTTTACACTGTCCAGCTCCCAGCCCTGTGTTTTACACTGCTCAGCTCCCAGCCCTGTGTTTTACACTGCTCAGCTCCCAGCCCTGTGGTTTACACTGTCCAGCTCCCAACCCCGCTGTCCTGTCCCTTCCCCGCAGTCGCCATCGCGGCCAACGGGCTGCAGCTGGCGGGGCCGGGCGCGGACGGGGTGCAGGGGCTGCAGACCCTGACCATGGCCAACGCCGGCGGCTCCCAGCCCGGCCCCACCATCCTGCAGTACGCCCAGACCTCGGACGGGCAGCAGATCCTGGTGCCCAGCAACCAGGTGGTGGTGCAGAGTGAGTACCCCTGGGGTCACCCCCTTTGGTGTCCCGTTGTCCCCTCCTAACACTGCCCTGTTTGGTGTCCTGTTGTCACCTCCTAACACTGCCCTGTTTGGTGTCCCATTGTCCCCTCCTAACACTGCCCTGTTTGGTGTCCTGTCCCCTCCTAACCCTGCCCTGTTTGGTGTCCTGTCCCCTCCTAACACTGCCCTGTTTCTGGTGTCCCATTGTCCCCTCCTAACCCTGCCCTGTTTGGTGTCCTGTTCCCTCCTAACACTGCCCTATTTGGTGTCCCATTCCCTCCTAACCCTGCCCTGCTTGGTGTCCCGTTGTCCCCTCCTAACCCTGCCCTGTTTGGTGTCCTGTTGTCCCCTCCTACCCCTGCCCTGTTTGGTGTCCCATTGTCCCTTCCTACCCCTGCCCTGTTTGGTGTGCTGTCCCCTCCTACCCCTGCCCTGTTTGGTGTGCTGTCCCCTCCTAACCCTGCCCCGTTTCTGGTCCCCCCAGCTGCCTCTGGGGACATGCAGACGTACCAGATCCGCACCACGCCCACCACGTCCTCGCTGCCCCAGACGGTGGTGATGACGTCCCCGGTCACTCTGACGTCGCAGACGAGCAAGACGGACGACCCGCAGCTCAAACGGGAGATCCGGCTCATGAAGAACAGGTACGGGGGTGCCCCTGGGCTGCTGGGCCTGGGGAGGTTCATGTGCTGAAACCACGGAATTCCCGAGGTTGGGAAAGCCCTCCGGGACCGTCGAGTCCAGCCTGTGCCCGATGCCCACCTTTGTCCCAGTGAGTGCCACGGCCAGGCCTTCTTGGACAGCTCCAGGGGTGGGGACTCCAAACCTCCCTGGGCAGCCCCTGCCAGCGCTGCAGGTTGGCTGCAGTGTGTGTCACCAGGTCCTGCTGGATTTCCTGCTCTGCCCCTCTCTGGGTTAGGAACTGGCTGGAGGGCTGGGCCCAGAGAGTGCTGGTGGACGGGGCTGTATCCAGTTGGGATCTGGTCACCAGTGGTGTCCTCAGGGATCAGCGTTGGGCCCAGTTCTGTTTAATATATTTACTGATGATTTAGATGAGGGGATTGAGTCCATCATCAGCAAATTTGCAGGTGACACCAAGCTGGGGGGGAGTGTCCATCAGCTGGAGGGCAGGAGGGCTCTGCAGAGGGACCTGGACAGGCTGGATCCATGGGCTGATTCCAGGGGGATGAGGTTCAACCAGGCCAAGGGCCGGGTCCTGCACTTTGGCCACAACAACCCCTGGGGACAGAGAGGCTGGAGAGCAGCCAGGCAGGAAGGGAGCTGGGATTTGGATTGACAGGGAGCTGAACAGGAGCCAGAATGTGCCCAGGGGGACAAGAAGGCCAATGGATCCTGGCCTGGCTCAGGAACAGGGTGGCCAACAGGGCCAGGGAAGTGATTTTTTCCTGGTGAGGCCACCCCTGGAGTGCTGTGTCCAG
>NW_021938948.1:185576-187504 GCF_001715985.3 Manacus vitellinus
TCTGGGATTCTGGGATTCCTGGGGCACTTCTGGGTTGGTTTTGTTCCTGCCTGCAGTTGAGCTCTCTCAGAACTGTAACATCCCAGGGACAGACACAACCCTGAGGTGACCAATCCTGCCTGTGTGTTGCAGGGAAGCCGCCCGGGAATGCCGGAGGAAGAAGAAGGAGTACGTGAAATGTCTGGAAAATCGAGTGGCAGTCCTGGAAAACCAGAACAAAACTCTAATTGAAGAACTAAAAACTTTGAAAGATCTTTACTGTCATAAAAGTGTGTAAGAAAAGAAGGTAAAAACCTTTGGGGACTGGTGAAATTTCAGAGGAGAATTTTTTTTTTTTTTATACTGAATTTTTTAAACTAGATGAAAGGTCAAAAATGAAACTTTTCTACCTAGATTTCACAGCTCAAAGACTCTATAGATTTTATTTACAACGTGTTGGTGACAAAGTACAAAAAAGGAAACAAGAAAACCTCACCAAAATTCCTGCTGGCACAACTGGAAACTGATAAAAGTCAAGATTGCAGCTGCAGTGGAAGGACAGTCACGTGTGACGAGGCAGGTGATGAGAGTTTCTTTGAGAATTCCTACCAATACCTCTGATAATGGAGGCAAAATTTGGTTCCAGTGAAAACGTGGATGAAATGGAATCCTTGCCATAGCTGACATTATTAGTAACATTTATAACCAGTGTATGTTTTGATTTCTTACTCTTTTTCAATCCTTTCTCCTTCAGTTACTTGTCTGTAAATATTTTTATTTTGACCTGTAAGTTGGCATTTACAGGTGCAGGTGATACTTTTGCTCGAGGTATAAATTATGTTTTTCCTCTTTCTCAGATGGCAGTTTAAAAAAAGTAGGGATGATTTTTATCCATGTTTGCTGTGTTTTATCAGATTTGGGAAAAGGATCTGCAGAAGGCAGCGAGAGGCCTGGTCCTGGAAATGTCTGAGGCACAGGAAACTGTGCTGATTTTCCCCAGACAATTCAACACATCCCTGATTTTTAAAGCACAGTGTAGTGGGGACAAGGACTGATGACAAAAATCCTGAAGAATTTCCGAAATTCAAAACTTCTGGAAGTTTAATTTCACAGGAGGTTTGTTCTTAGTTCTGGGCAATGAGAAACATCAATCACTGAAAATTAAATTGTATTACAATTAAACACTCAGTGGCTGGGGATTCTCCTGGGCTTTGGAACACGAAACCAAATAGAAGAGAAATGATGCAGTAAAAAAAATGGAAGATCTATACCAAAGGGTTACGAGGTTCTAGTTTCTGGGTTATTGCTGGAAGTAGTGCAAAATTACCATTTCCAGCCTAATTTTGTAAGGTAGGAACTATTTTGCAAAGTGACGGTGTCTTTGTAAGCAAATATTCTATTGCAAACAGGGAGATGGTTGGTATATTTTGTAGCTAAATTGTGATCTTTACAAAACCTGAAATTGAGTTTCTATACGTATTTTGACAGTTTATATATTTCATTTTAGTAACCAAATGAAATATTTTGTGAACCAGATTTTCAAGGATATATTTTTATGGATAGTACAAAGTCAAATGAGATTCCTCTTTGGTGTAGGAGATATTTGAATTAATTTTGTATGTCTGTGGGCAACCTGCAAAAAAAAAAAATGGATCCTAAAGAGTATTGGGGGAAAAAAAAAAAAGAATAAATAATAAAGAAATCAGGGCTTTTTACTCCCCACAGTTGAGAGTATCTGCACATTAGATCTGATTGTTTCAGAGGGTTCAGTTTGTACACTTTTAATTTGTTTCAGGTGAAAATTAAGTGTTTGACATGATCAGGACTCATTTGGGTGGGGAATCTTCGTTCTTGGAGATGCCCAGAGCCATCTGGGGAGGATGTGGACCTGGGCAGGCTGTGACCCTGGGCAGGCTGTGACCCTGGGCAGGTTCTGACCCTGGGCAGGA
>NW_021938948.1:187858-194141 GCF_001715985.3 Manacus vitellinus
GACAGGAGGACCCCCAGAGTCCCACCCCCCCAGTCCCATCCCAGGATGGCTCTGGGAACAATCCCGCCGTGTCTGCAGCACTTTTGCATGAGTAACAACCCCCCATTTCCATAGCTGGGATCGAATCCCAATCCTGCTTCCAGTTCTGTCAGCAGGAATTGCACTGTGGGCTGTGCTGTCCCAAGGTGTTGGAGCTCCCTGTGTGTCGTGCTCGCTCGGATCCGGGTGGAATCCCGAGCTGTGCTCCCTCCCTGGATGTGTGATGCTCATCCCATGGTCAGTCAGGATTTTTGATTTTTACTCCTTTGGGAATTAATGGACTCGTAGCAAGCAGAGCTCTCTGCCACGAGGAATCTGCATTCCACGGTCTCCTGGTTAGTGGGTCATAAAAGGGTGTTTTTTCCTGCAGTTTCTGAATCTCTGGTTGTTCTGGACACGAGTCCTGAGGTGTTTCCTTTAGGCCAGGCTGGAGTTGACTCCTGGTTGCCACCTTGCCAGAAAAGAGCTTTTTGGCACATCAGAAACGAGGTTGGGAAAGTCCTGACCTGAGGGAGCTGCTCCTGGAGAGGTGTCAGTGCCTCCTGTTTCTTTGGTGGAATCTCAGGACAAACGAGCAGCCTGGAGTGTGAACCTCAGAGATCTGGACCTTTCCCCTCAGGTGTGTGTGTGTTACCTGGAATGTGTGAGAGAGGCTCTGACCTGCAGTTCTGAACTGCTTTGGGAACTCTTGTGGTAGCTGATCCTCACTGGGTATTCTCCTTTTCCTTTTGTAATATGGGATAATAATAAACAAAACCTGTCAAATGTTGAGGCTGTAGAACCGTGGTGGCCAGTTCTTTCTGTGTCCAACCCCTGCCCTGCTGCCAGACACACCAGGAGTCAAGTTTTATCCTCTTTTTAAAACAGTGTGTTGGAAAGAGCAGCTGACTTTTCATCATGGGAATATTAAACAGTAACACGAGTTTCGCTCTTTAATCACTGACCATGAAGTTCTTAATTTGGATTTACTTTTAAATCTCGATTGTAAAGAGTCAAATCTCACTCCTGAGGGTAAGAGGTGCAGCACCCAGTGCTGCTCTGCTGGTTGGTTCCAAACAGTCCATGCTTTCCATGATTTGTAAATATTTGTTGAAACAATTAATGGTTGCAAATTTTGACCTTGGTAAATAAAGTCGCCAAAATATTATAATTCTGATGGTCCCTATTTATTTTTAACTAGCACAGAACTGCAAGTGGTGCTGTCCAGGTGGAAATACCTCTGTGGGATCGGGTCATAAGGTGGCCAGGAATAATTAATTGTCAGTTTTAGCGGATGAAAGAGCACCTGTCATGCTAAAAATCGTGAGTGCAGAACAACTTTTACCTTTCTGCAGGGGTTTTTTTTACCTTCTTAGATTTCAATAAGCTGAGCCACAGCTGAGGTTTGGTTAATTAAATGGTTAATTAAAACCTCTGTGTGCTCTGCTGGCTTTTACCCGGCAGAGGGAGCATCTGCCATCCCCAAACCCTGGTGGCATCACCGAGTGTCTTTAACCTTCTGGTGGCTGGAAAGGCGCAGAAATAGGGTGGGAGGAAAGTGTTGCCAGTTGATAACATCCCTCTATTCCATTTTCAGCATTAGGGCCAAGGCTGTTACCGTTTCCTCTCCCATCAGTGTGGATTTCAGAGGCAGGAAACAAAAAAAAACACCACACAATTGCAAACACGACTCCTAAAAAGTAAGTGCACGTCCTTTGGCTCTCGGATTTATTGTGAGTCAGGAGGGAGCTGGTTTTTCCCAAGCTCTCCCAGGCAGGGCCAAGGAGGGAGCTGGTTTTTCCCAAGCTCTCCCAGGCAGGGCCAAGGAGGGAGCTGGTTTTTCCCAAGCTCTCCCCGGCAGGGCCGAGCTCCGCGCCGGTGCCACGCTGGGTTTGCCCCTCTTAGAAGGTCTGGGTGAGCACCGTGTGTGCCACAGTCAGGAGGAGGGTGAGCGTGGTGCTCGTGGGTTTTGGAGTCCTGCTGGTCAGCTTAAGTTTTGCCTTGATCCATGTCCTGTACTGGGAGAGCCGGACGTAGATCCCGGGGTATTTGGGGCGGCCGCAGCCGACGCCGAAGCTGGCGATGCCGATCAGGTAATACCTGTCGGGGTGGTAACACACCAAGGGGCCCCCGCTGTCACCCTGCAGGTAAAACACCACAAAACCCCCCCCAGTGAGGTGGGAATGCAGAATCCAGGCAGGATTAAATGCAGGGGTTTTAACTTCAGGCAGCTCAGTTAATGACAGCAGCAGTGATGGTAACGTGGGCGGTGACGTGGACAAGTCAAGGGAAGTGTGGTGACACTGAATCAGGATCCTTGAGGTTGGAAAAACCCTCCAGGATCACCAAGTCCAACCTGTGCCCCATCCCCACCTTGTCCCCCAGCCCAGAGCCCTGAGTGCCACGTCCAGGCCTTCCTTGGACACCTCCAGGGGTGGGGACTCCAAACCTCCCTGGGCAGCCCTTTCCAAGGCCTGACCACCTTTTCCATGAAGAAATTCCTCCTGATTCTGCTCAAGACGCTGCCCTGACCAGAACCCCAGGCCTGCACTGCTTCAGTGTCTTTCAAGTTCTGTTGTTTTCTCTCTGCACCTCTTCATGCCAAGCCTTGTCTCCCTCAGCTCCTCACTCCTCAGTTAATTGGGGAATGTGTTGTCCACACAGTGTGGAAGCACCAAGACACATGGTAAGGAACACACATCCTGATTCTTGGCTGTGTCACCTACTCGGGGAAAACTGCTGAGGGAAGCAGGAAGTGTATCAGACAAAGCACATTATGGGGTTTAATTATAAATGTCTCCATGTCCCAGCTGGTGCTGCAGCTTCTGCCAGTGCTTCAGACACAAGAATTGGCTTTTCTGAGAAAGAGGTGGTGATTGCTCAGCACTGGAATGAAAGCCCTGAGCCACATCCCTGAGCCACATCCCTGAGCCACATCCCTGAGCCACATCCCTGTGCAGTGCTGCTGCTCTCTTCCAAAAGCATAAAAACAGGAGGCACACTGGTGTGCTTCACACACACTCCATGGCACACCAACACGTGTGTCGAGTGTCATACATGATTTATTGTCACCTCCATGGCACAGATTTGTTGCATTCTTTAACCTTTCCCTTTGTTCAGCATTCACAGGCTCTTTTACCACCTTTCTGACGTCACCAAACGTGTACCTGAGATATTCCTGCTTCGCCATCACCATCCCACCCCTCTTTCTGATGCTCCCTTTGCCTTTGGCCTGTTTTGTGGTTGGCATTTCTGTTGTTTTAATTGCTCCTGATGCCCTTGAGCCCCCCCCTCACCTGGCAGGTGTCGGTGCCCCCGGCCCAGGCGCCGGCGCAGAGCACCCTGTGGTCCATGAGCCCCGCGTAGCCCTCGGAGCTGTTGCACAGGCTGGGAGGGAGGATTTCCACCCGGGCTTCCTTCAGCACAGGTGAGATTTTACCTGGAAAGGAGGCAGAATTCAGTGAGGTGAAATATGCTGGAGTGTTTTTTTTTTTTCTGTGCTTTTTTCCCCCCCTGTCTCCCCAGCTGGGACGTGTTCAGGCCTGGATGGGACACGGGTCCTGCCTGCTCCTGATGGATTGGAACTGGAGGGGGTTGAAGGGTTTGCAGACTTGGGTTTGATGTACATTTTGCAGCTCTTCCTCAGAAGAAGCAGCAGTGGTAATGCACCTGCCTCGCTCCAAGTGTCAGAGGTGACTTATCTAAAGGGCTCGTGTGATCCCAAAATTCCCATACCACCAATTGGCATCGAGTTTGTGCCCAGTAGGATTAAAGAGAGATCTGGAAGGAGTGTAGTCGTTCCTAAATCCCTGGGGACCCCATTCATCAGTCCCTGGGGACCCCCCAGTTCACAACATGCAGTGTCAGAATTGTTGCTTTTTGATAGAAAAGCTGTTTCCAGCAGACCACAAATCTGAAAGTCAGGTGAGTTGTTTTTTTGGGTTTTTTTCATGTTTTTCTTGGAAGAAAGGCTGGGAAATGTATTCCTGTGGTTGCAGCTGTGTGGATCTAACCTGGTCATGATGGAAAAAAGCCCTGGAAGCAGATTCTCACTGCAGAGAGTTTAATGAAGTTGTGTGAGGTGACCACAACCTGAGCAAATCCAGTTGGAATCACGGATGGTTTGGGCTGGGAGGGACCTCAAAGACAATAAATTCCACCCTCTGCCATGGGCAGGGATGTCTTCCACTAGCTCAGGTTGCTCCAAGCCCCGTCCAACCTGGCCTTGGACACTTCCAAGGATGGGGCGGCGGCCTCTGGGTAATGCATTCCAGGGCCTCCCCACGCAGGGAGGCATTCCTAATATCCCTAATATCCTTCCTAATATCCCTAATATCCTTCCTAACATCCCCCTGTTTCAGTGGGACTCCATTCCCCCTGGGAAGGCCGGGAATGGCAGGCAGGCAGGAAGGCAGGGCCTGTTACCCTTCTCGGCGGTGCCCCACACAGGGAGGCATTCCTAATATCCCTAATATCCCTCCTAATATCCCTAATATCCTTCCTAATATCCATCCTAATATCCCATTCAACCCATCCCCATTTCAGTGGGACTCCATTCCCCCGGGAAGGCTGGGCATGGCAGGCAGGCAGGCAGGGCCCGTTACCCTTCTCGGCGGTGCGGCCCCAGCCGCTGACGTAGCAGTCGGAGCCGTTCTCCAGCTGGGGCTGCAGCGGCGCGGGCGGGAGGCAGATGGGCTGGATGTGCAGGCTGGACTGCACGGCCGAGCTCAGCTCGAACACGGCCACGTCGTTCTCAAAGGTCTCGCTCTTGAACTCCGAGTGCACCAGGATCCTCCTGATCCTCCTCTTGGCCGTGTGGGGGCCGTGCCTGTGCAGGTTGTGCAGGCCCAGGACGGCGCGCCAGAAGCACGGGTTCCTGCGGGGGGATTGGCAGGTTGGTTGGGTTTAGGGAATCGTGGAAAGGGTTGGGTTGGGTTGGGTTGGGTTGGGAGGGACCTTAAAGCCCATCCTGTTCCCCCCCTGCCATGGGCAGGGACACCTTCCACTAGACCAGGTTGCTCCAACCTGGCCTTGGACACTTCCAGGGATGGGGTGTCCTCTGGGAAATGCATTCCAGGGCCTCCCCACCCTTACAGGGAGGAATTTCTTCCCAGTGTCCCATCTAAGCCTGCCCTCTTTGGCTCGTGCACCTTTAGGAATGTGTATTGAAAATTCCAGAGTAAATGTTTTCCGGAAGGAACCTGCCTCGTTCCCCTTGTCCCTGGGAACACTCACTGTGCCCAATGCTGGTGGCTGCTCAGGAAAATTCAGGTTAATGATTTAAGCTGAAACTTGGATTTCCCCTCCCACCCCATCTCAGCAGAGGCCACCAGGAGATATTCTTCTGAAAAGGCTAAAAACTTGGATTTATTTTGCAGACAGGAAGGAGGCTCATCCCCACAATGCTTAGAAAGACTCTGCTTGTACCTAGATTAGGGAAATCCATTAACTAGAAGTAACAATAATGAATGTGAAATTTAGAAATAGGGTTGGAGTCTTTCAGACCTAATTTCTTGTTGAAAAAAATCTTTACTGGTATTAAGTGGGATTTGAATTTGGCCTGGGATGAGCTATAAAATTCAGATTAACCTCCAAAGTTAAGGTAAAAATTAAATTGATAATTTAAAGAGGCATTATATTGCAAATAAATGATTGTTAAATTCATTTAAAGAAACAGGGAGTTGATGTACCAAAGTCCCGATGAAGGATGAAATTCCAAAGTTCAGGGATTTAACAGTTCACCTTCCCTCAGGGTCATGGCTGTGTCAACACAGTCGATGGGAACTGGTGCAGATTGTGCAAGTGTGGCAAAGGCCACAGTTAAAAGTCTGTTCTGAGCAGTTGTTACCACATTGTGAAAAAAAAACCACCAAAAACCTGGGCTCATGTGCAGCTGCTGTCACCAAAACCCCCAGGGCCTCTCCTGATGGGCCACTTCCATCTGCAGGGACAAATGGGACTCTTGCAAGTTGACTTGACTGATTGTCCAGTGACTGTAACTGGGGAGATTGTGAGCCAAACATGGGAGACTGGGAGCCAAACGTGGGAGACTGGGAGCCAAATGTGGGAGATTGTGACCCAAACGTGGGAGATTGTGAGCCAAACGTGGGAGATTGTGGCCCAAATGTGGGAGATTGTGGCCCAAACGTGGGAGATTGTGGCCCAAACGTGGGAGATTGTGGCCCAAACGTGGGAGATTGTGAGCCAAACGTGGGAGATTGTGGCCCAAATGTGGGAGATTGTGGCCCAAATGTGGGAGATTGTG
>NW_021938948.1:196136-198308 GCF_001715985.3 Manacus vitellinus
CTCATCCTCTCCTGGGCAAAGGTTCAAGGGCCTCACTCTCACTTGGGCGAAGGTTTAGGGGTCTCACCCTCAGCTGAGTGAAGGTTCAGGGGTCGTACAGTCACCCGGACAAAGGCTCAGGGGTCTCACTTGAGCAAAGGTTTGGGGGGGATCTCACCCTCCCCTGGGTGAAGGGTCAGGGTTTGGGGTTCGGGGTTTACTCGGGTTCCATCAGGAGGAACAGGAACAGCCGTGAGGGATCGTGAGGAGGGGACAGGGGGTCCAGTGGAGCCCCGGCCACATCCCAGGTGAGGAACACCTGAAGGAATCCCATCCCAGAGTTAACCAGGCACAGGCAGCAGTTCCCTTCCATTAATACATTTATTTTCCTGTCTGCTGGGCTGGTTTATGTTCTCCTGGGATCCTCTATCTGCACTGGGCTCCAGCGAGGCAGGGTCAGCAGTGCCAGGGCTTCACGAGGGAAACGGCCTCGAGTTCCACCAGGGGAGGTTTGATTAGAGATTAGGAAAAATTTCTTCATGGAAAGGGCTGTCAGGCACTGGAACAGGCTGCCCAGGGCAGTGGTGGAGCCACCATCCCTGGAAATGTTCAAAAAACGTGTGGATGTGGCACTTGGGGACGTGGGTTAGTGGTGACCATGGTGCTGGTGCTGGGTTAACTGTTGGACTCTGACCCAAAAGGGCTTTTCCAACCTGACCAGTTCTGTGATTCAGAGACGCTCAGAAAACAGACCCTCTCTTCTCACTTAACACTTAATTCAGTTTCTGATTTAAGTCCTTCACCGAGAGAGGGGCGTGCTGAGGAGCCTGTGCCGTGCTGGGTGTGCTGGTCAGGACGAGGAATTTTGGGGGCACAGGGAGCAGCCTGGCAGGACAGGGGTTACTTCACCCCGTACCCCACGATGTGCGGCTCGATGGGCGTCCAGGGCAGCGCAAGACTTATGTGTTGTACCTTCAGCTCCGAGAACTTGGCCTCTTCCAGATTCTTCCAGAGCTCTCTCGTGAGGCAGCATCCAGCAAAGACGAGTTTCCAAGTGGGGAAGCAGACCTGCTGCCAAAAATACTTCCAGCTGGAATGCTCGGCGGCCACGTGCTCCAAGAAATAGAAAGCTCCTCCCTGGGAACACAGAGTCTCTTACAGTGAGTGTGGGGGTCATGCTAAGCAGCTCCCACTGTCCTGTCCCTTCCCTTTTCCCTCTTCTCCTCCCTGTATCAGTTGGAATTACTGAAAGCAGGAAACTTGCAGAAATTCAAGAAGCACAAAGTATTGACTTATTTGATCCCTCTTTTATTCCTGCAATAACTTGTTATGGCTTTGTTTCAGTTAGTTGCTAACATGACTTTTTTTCCAAAGAAAACCAAGAGAAATGTGTAAATGCTGCTCCAACCCATCGGTTTTTGACAACCCAGAGGATTGTCTTTCAAACCGACAGAGAACAGATTTTAGATGGGATATTGGGAAGAGATTTTCCCCCTGTGAGGGTGGTTTTAATCTGCAACTCCAGGGGAGAAGGTGTTTAATTAGACTGGTCTGGTCATGCAGGTGGAGCAGCCCCACTTCAGAGAGGCCGAAGCAGTTCATTTAAAATCCAGGCTTTCAGCCTTGATCAGAACTTCCCACCCAAGGAAAGTCGTGTGAGTGGGAAGGGACAGCACCACATTCTGCTTTAAATGATGGACTGTGAAGCAATTTCAGTTAGCAGAGTGTTGCTTTTAGGATTTTACTCTTAAGACTAAACCGGTCTGACCAGTACCACGTGCAGAATGGCTGCAGGAACCAACCCGGGTCTGGTTTTTAAGCTCAAAACCAATTTTTTTATACTGTTTTTCCCCCTTTCCTCGTGGCAAGGTGCCTCTGGAGTGGCTGATGAAGGCAGCAAAAGGTTTAATGCAGGTACTCACCGGCCGGAGCACCCGCAGCACTTCCCTCAGGGTGCCGCTCACGCTCTGAACCGAGCACAGCACCAGGGTACAGACCACGGCGTCCACGGAGCCGCTGGGCACCTGGTGCAGGTCCTCCCCTGCGGCCACCAGGAAACGCTCGTAGTGGAGGTGCTGGTTCTTCTTCATGTTCTTGGCCAGGCTCTCCTGGAAGCTGGGGTTGATGTCGGTGCAGGTGACTCTGCAGCCCGAGGGGTAGAACTGGAAGTTGGAGCCGCCGCCGGTGCCGATC
>NW_021938948.1:198398-200420 GCF_001715985.3 Manacus vitellinus
AGTCGGGGAGGCTCCGGAACAGCTCCAGTTTGTGCTTCTTTGATTTCTTGTCGTGAACCGCGGCGATCTTGTCCAGGATGAAAGGGAAAAACACCTTCCTGCAGAAGGGCTCCCACACGCCCAGGAAGGAGAGCAGGTAGACGGGGAAGGCGAGCAGCACCAGGCAGGTGCGGAGGAGGAGGACGCTGGCACCGGCCTCTGCCATTCCCAGCGTGGGCAGAGGATCTGCACGGGGCAGAACAACTTCTGCTGTGTGTCAGAGCCCTGGGAGCTCAGACAGAGCTGCCTTCGGGTGCTCCCTGTGCTCCTGTCCGAGTACGTTCAGCTCCTTGGACTGTCCTGGTGGACTCTTTTCTCCAGCTGATTTCCGAGTCCGGTCACTGGCAAGCGGTGACCAGAGTGTCCCAACTGGCAGGGGAGGAGCTGCCGGTTTGTTCCCAAACCGGGACAAACTGGGCAGCACAACTGTGTGTGTAACCCCTGGCAAAGCGTCTCCGAGTGCCCTCTCTTGGCGCTCGGCGGTTCCAGCACGGTCACGTCTCTTAAAGCCGCCTGTGCTGCCCTGGGGGAGCTGAAGGGAACTCAGCCCGGCTCTGGAGCTCTGTAAGAATTTCATTAGGGGGTTGATTAAAGTCTCAGTTCAAACACACTTGTCTGGGAGTCGATTTTCCACCCGGTGTGGGCAGCTGGGTGAGCTCAGCAGCTCCATCCTCTCTCTCTGAACTGCACTGAATCTCCACTGAAAAGAGTTTTCAGTCTTTGCAGTTCGAGGACACCTTAAATCCTTTGGGATGTGGGAGCGGGCTCTGGGAGCTGCTCTTGGGGTGATTTTCCGGAGTGATGGGCAGAGATAACACAGTTTGTTAATTCAGCAGTTGCTGCATGTGCAGTATGTGGGGTTTGGGGTTAATTGACTTAAAGTCGAGGCAACGTGGGCTGCTCCAGAAAGCTTTGTCACCTTTGGGGTGGCCAGAGCTTTCCAAAGGATTTGGTGGCAGCGTGGATGAGCCACGAACAGGGGACTGCTCTGCTCCAGGTGACAGGAGGACTCAAAAGCCCCTGAAACCCTCGGGATGAGCACTCCCTAACAACCTTAGGCCGTTCTGCTGGGAATTGCGTTGGAGTTCTGTTTTCCTGGGAGTGCCTCCGGTGCGTCCCCTCCTCCCTCTGGTGGCAGTGAAGCAAATTAAACCCAGGAGTAATTAGGTGCTTCATTAACGAGCTCTGTTGTGTCTTCATGCCTCCACCTCGTGGCAACTACAGACAGACTGAACAACGGGAATCACAGAATCGTTTAGGTGGGAAAAGACCTCCAAGATCATGGAGTTAATTACTCTGGGTTGCATGTGTGAGTACAAATAGAGGCAGTAATGGATTATTTTATTATAATCTGGTTTTACATCAGGTTGTAATTCCTTGCTAGTGCTGCAGGGAATCATGGAAAAGGTTAAAGTGGCCAAGGAAGCAGCACCTGCTCTGGGTGTCCTGGGGGAATTTCCCTGGAAATCATTCCTAAGGAAACTCCTGTGTTTAAAAGGTGTGAGTGAGGTTGGAGGGAGAGTAGAAAATGCAGAGCTTAAGCACAGGTGTTAGCAGAGGTCACTGCACTGAAGGGGAAGGAGAGGTCGGGATGAACCAAGGAGGAGGCAGGATCCTTAGTAAACATTTTTAATTGGTTTTTTCCTGAGCACCTGTGTGCTGATGAAGCACCAGGCCCGCTGATGATGATGGGGATGAAGATGATGATGAAGATGATGCTGCTGAAGGACCAGGCCTGGTGATGATGCTGATGAAGATGAAGATGAAGATGAAGATGATGATGATGATGCTGAAGGACCAGGCCTGGTGATGATGATGATGATGATGCTGATACTGAAAGACCAGGCCCAGCGATGGTGCCTATGAAGATGCTGATGAAGGACCAGGCCCGGTGCCAATGAACATGATGAGGATGCTGATGAAGGCCCGGTGCCGGTGCCGATGAAGGCCTGGTGTTGGTGCCGATGAAGATGCTGATGAAGG
>NW_021938948.1:203053-249672 GCF_001715985.3 Manacus vitellinus
CACCCCTCTGGCCATCGCCACCCCCGATGTCGCCGTTCCTGGGGGGGGCAGGTGCGGTTATGTAAAGTCGGTGAAGCTGTTGGGCATCTCTGGGTATCCCCCGGCGAGGGGAGCCGGTGCCTTTTGGAGGAGGGCAGCCCCCGGCCGCGCTCCTCTGTCCGGATGTTTTCCGGACGGCTCCATCCTAAGGCCTCCCCGAGCTCGGCTGCTCGGCTTTTCCATCCTCTGCCTGTCTAGAAAGTCCCTGTCCTTCGCCTCGGTGGGTTTTCTATAAAATTAACAGCGTGACCCAAGGGCCACCGGATCATTTTTACGCATTTTGGCGCTTCCACGGCGTCGTTCACCCCGGGGGGAAGGATCCGGGCCCATCACAGACAATTTACCAGTTATATAAGCTCGTACATATGGCTGGGATGTGGATGGTGGTGTAGATGCTGTAGTGCTGGGGGGAACAAGTGTGATCCTGTGGATGCTGGGGGGGAAGGAGGTTTCTGACGGGCAGGAGGGCGAGCACTCCTGTGCTCGTGTGCCGCAGGAAATGGAGCAGGGCCGGGCCTTCCCCCCGTCAAATAAGGCAGAAACAAAGTCGGAGTGGGAATGAAGCAGCTTCAAAACCCAAATCACGGCGTCACCTCCCCCCGTTGGCTGCCGTGTCTGTGCTGGGGGCTGGCTCTGCCTGAGGGTGGCTTTCACCAAAACGGCCCCAGCCGGGTTTCCACCTGGACTAGGGGGTGCTGGTTTCCAGTGGCTGGGGGTCCCTGAGGCTCCATGGGGGTCTCTGAGGCTCCGTTGGGCTCCTGCCATGACGTGGTTCCCATTCCCTATCAATCCCTATCAATCCCTTCCCCTGGAGCAGCTGCGACTCCACTGACATGGGCAAATACACTGGGATCAATAATTGATTGTTGGGCTCAGAGCAGGGGGCTGGGGGAGGGAGAAGCTGTAAAACAGAGAAAGGAGGGAGTGGGGAGCAAGCACGGGGGGGGTTGAGGGGAACAAGCACAGGGAGGAATCGTTTGAGGACCCACGGGGAGGAAACACGTGTGAGGGCTGGTGTTGGTGGCTGTGGGTTGGGCAGCTGGTCATTGCTGGTCATTGCTGGTCATTGCTGGCCACTGGCTGGGGTCTGGTGGGGTTCAGGAATAACTGAACTCTCAGACTGTCCCCCCTGTGCCCCCGTTATCCCCCCTGTGTGCAGAGCAGACAGGGGCCGTGTTGGGGAACAGGAGCAGGGAAGAAGTGGCTTCCTGCTGCAGGAGCGTGTTACAAACCCTCCCTGGCACGAGCTGGGGCTCCAGGCTGGCTTTTAACACTTCACATGCTCTTCTGGCTTAGGCAAAACTGTCTTCTTTCCAGGTGGAATTTCCTCATGGAAAGGGCTGTCAGGCACTGGCAGGGGCTGCCCAGGGAGGTTTGGAGTCCCCACCCCTGGAGGTGTCCAAGGAATGACTGGAGGTGGCCCTCAGTGCTCTGGGCTGGGGGACAAGGTGGGCATCGGGCACAGGCTGGACTCGATGGTCTTGGAGGGGTTTTCCCACTCCAAGGATCCTGGGATTCTGTCTTTAAATGCTGTTCCAAAGTTAGAGCAACTTCTGCCTCCCCTCCCTTCAGCCTTGTAGCTCTTATTCCTGCCTGATGGAGCATTCCAGCAGACAGGATATTTTAAGGAGAAGGGGCAGCCAGCAGGGCCTGGGCTGTGGCAAAGCTGTGACATTGCTTCTTTCTGAACAGAAACGTTTCAAAATGCAAAAATGTTGGTACCTGAACCCTGGAAGTGCCAGTCCATGTTTCTCGTGGTGCTCCTGCCCCAGCAGGAGGGTGTGAGCAGTTCAGAATGAGATCTGCTGCCAGTTGATTTGGGGAGGAGTGGTTTTTTTGTTGTTGAATGATGTTACAACACCCAGTGAACTGTCCAGGGGGTGGCTTTAAAGTTACAGAAATAAACCCTTCATTGCTGGAGGAGGGAGTTGGAGGGAGTTGGAGGGAGTGAGAAGGTCCCCCCCAGCCTCCTTTCCTCAGGGCTGAGCCCCCCCAGCTCTCTCAGCTGCTCCTCAGTGTGAGATCTGTGGCACCCAGGTGGAAAAGTGCCCTGGAAACGTGAGGTTGAACAACAAATGTGGCCATTCCAGTGGTGATTCCAGCAGGAGGTGAACTTTTCCTTGGCTGTCAAGTGAGATGGTGATGTCAGGACAACCAGGAGAACTCCCATGGAGGGGGAGCTGTTGGTGTGACCAGCTGAGATCTGCAGGGGTGACAAGGAAGGGAGAAAACACTGTCTCTCCATGAGGAAACCTGGGTTGTGTTCCAGCACGTGGCAGAAATTCCCAGATCCGTGTTGTGGGAGAGCAGAGCACTTAGAGGAGGGTTATTTGTTCTGCCTTTTTTCATATTTGCCTCATTTGTACTCGAAGCATCCCAGTGCTGCACAAGAGGAGATTAATTCCCCTCAAATGCTGGTGTAAAATAACCCTTCCCTGGCTCCTGTTTTGTGGGTCAGGGATGGGGCTGAATGAACCCAGCCAGGACTTAAATGTGGGTTAGGGGTTGAACTCTTACACAGGAGCTGCTTTAATCAGTTCTTTGTTCAGAAGTTGGGCTTTAAAAAGGGGGAATTTGAAGCAGATGAGGTTGTTTAGTCTGTGAATCTCCAAGCTCTGGGTGAGGTTGGTGGTAAACACGAGCCAGCTTTGAGTAGCAGCAGCACAGGGAACTGGGGGTTAGTGGGTGAACTGGGCTTGACTGGTTTTAGTTCTGGTAACTCACTGGGGGGTGTTGCAGAAGCCACCCAGCTCCTGGGGTGGATGGAGGGCCCTGCAGCCTGAGGGCTTTCATTTCTCAAGTTTTTATGAAAGCCTCCTGAAATATGAAGGTGTTTTCTGTGTGTTCAAGTTTTCAAGGCCAGGTTGGGCAGGGCTTGGAGCATCCTGGGCTGGTGGAAAGTGTCCCTGCCCATGGCAGGGGGTGGAACAAGATGGGCTTTAAGGTGTTTCCCCTTCCTTCCACTTTCTAGCAACAAATATGCCATGAGAGCTTCCCTAAGGGAAAAGTCCCTCCTTCTCCCCAGCCTGTTGCATCACTGAACCTTTTCATTGATAAAATTGGCCTGGTCTGGGCACAGGAGTCTCTGCAGGTGGGGATCAGCCACTTCCAGCCATGGATGTTCCCATGCAGGGATATTTTGGGTTGGCTTGAAGGTTTTTAGGCTCTCCTGCAGCAGAATTTCAGGGGGGGTTTATCCACACTGTGTTTTCCTTCCTGCCCTGACCCTCGTGTTGGAATCAGAGCCACGTGTGGCTGTGTGGCTTATATAAAAATTCACACAGAAGGTCTCTCTCTCTTGCTCAAAGTCACCCTGTGAACAGCTGAATCTTGGTAATTAATAAAGGAAGAAATGTGTTAAAGCAAGGAAATTGCCTCAAAAGTGTTTTTTAATTTATTTGGACAATCAGCTTGAATAATTTATTGGGATATTTCATAATGTACCGGTAAATGGACTGCTGGGAACATTTAGAGAAAATAATTAAGTCTCAGCAACTGGGCCCCTCAGTGCAGTGGTTAATCTGGTGGGAAGTTGTGAGATTTGAAAAAATGGGGGTGTAAATCCCCAGCCTGGGCCTGGGGAGTTGTGTGCACCCAACTCCAAGGGCCCAGGATGAATCCCCGGGCCCCCCAGCAGCAGGGCAGCATTCCCAGTGCATTATCCATGGATCCAGAACACCCCCTCTCCTCCTGCCCTCACCTGGGGGCCGAGGCTGCCTTGCCATTTCCACAGTGTTTCTCTCCTCAGAGGTTGAAGAACCTCCCAAAGGGCCAACAGGAATCCTGGCATTTGTCCCCTGCCAATTACTGCTGTCCCAGCAGGACCATTCCCGCTTGGAAAATAACCCTGACAAGGTTTTTTTTGGCCTCCAGAAGCTTTGCTGGGAAGAACAGCTCAGGCCACGTGGGCCAGAGCAGGCATGGGAGTGACTTCACTGAGGAAGAGGAGGATGAGCCACACAGTGAATTTTGTCCGTTCTCTTCATGTGGGATTATTTATTGGCAGAACAAACAAAGTCAGGGCAGGCAAGAACTTTCCCAAGGAGTGAAACTGAAACAAGTAACAGCCCTCTGAGCAATTCCAAAATGCCAAAACACAGAGAAGCTGCTGCCACGTGCAGCTGGGAGCCAGGTTTGGGTGTTGGTTTGTTTGGTTTTGGTTTTGTTCTTTTCCCTGAATGGAAAGTTGAGTCGGTGCCTCCAGTTGTGGGTTGTGTAATTGTGCACAAATTCCTTCATGCTTTCATTTTTTTCCCCTTTTTTTCTGCTGTGTCCCTGAGCTACTTTGGTTTCTAAATTCAGGCCTTACATATTTATCTGTGCCATTCAATTAGACCACATCCCCAATGCTGCTCTATAGTTTCACAGTATGTGGGAAATTTGGTAATTAAATGCATGCAAATGCTGCAAGAATAGAATAAATTAATTTTCCTTAATATCAGCAGGCCGCTGGGTGATTTCTCAGAGATAATGTGACCAAGATACTGGTTTTTTCTCTCCCCTCTTGCCATCTTTTTTTGAGTCTTGACTGTTGTTACTTTAGAAATACCTGGTCAGGTTTGTAGGAAGAGAATCCCAGCCCAGCCAGGCTCTGGGATTACATAAGGAGGGGGATCTGTACGTCAGGTTTTTCGGATCTCCAAATAAAACCCCAGCTGGGCACAGCATTTAATGCCCACACGTGTGGGACAGCTTTGGATTGACCCTGGGAGGGTGGGAATGGCCGTGGCAGAGCTGGAGTGGAGCAGGGAACACCCTGAGATCCCTCAGCAGGATCCTTTGGATGCTCTGGCTCCTGGAGGTGCTGTGTGAAAGGCTGGGATCTCCGGGTGCTCCTCCCCAGGGCTCGGTTCTTTGTCCCTGGGGTTATTCCTGGAGCCCCCTGCCCTCTGGGGAGTTGTGATTGTCCTTTTTGGGGCTTCCCTGAGCTCCTCCCGTGTGAGTTCAGCCCAGCCCTCAGCACCAGGGGCTGGGCAGGTGCCTCTGACCTCGTGCTGGAAGGGCCAAATTTTAACCATTCAGCCCCCTGGCGTGGCCTGCAAGGAATTTGAAAGTCATCCTTCCCGAGATTCCAGGCCTTTTAATATTTGCTTGGGGGCTGTGTTTGTGCTGCCTTAAAAGCTCTGACCTTACCAGTGATTCCTTCCCCTCTCTGAGGGACCTGATCCCACGAATCCTTTGGATCCTCGTGCTTCTCCTGCCTTCCCTCCTGGATCCTCCCCGAGCGCCGTGGCGGGGCTGGGTTCTCTTCCAGCCTGCAGCACTGCAGTGCTGTTGCATCAGTGCAGGGTTTCTGTCATCCCTCTCCTCCCTTGGCCTCCTCCCGGAGCGAGAACAGCCTGAGAGCAGCTCAGGAATGCAGGATATTCCTGCTGCTGGTTCTGGAGCGGGAGCTTGGCACGAGGAGCGGAGCTGCAGAGGGTTTGTGGGCGGCTGCATCCCCAGGAACCAACTTCCTCCCGGCTCTGCTTTTTTGGGGGAGTGGGTGGAGGAGCACGAGGGGCTCCTGGAGGGATGGGGCAAACCCTGGCAGGGTCTGGGCTCCTTGGGCAGGAGGGGAGCTCTGCGAGCTTGTCCTCACCCCTGCTCTGCACCTCCTCCACTCCCTTTCCTTTCATCATTTGTGTTGCATCTGATGCAAAGAAGACCCCGTGTCTAACCCATATGCCAGAGAAATTTAACTTGCAGGAATCACTGTTGTGCTCGACCAAAGTATTTTAAAATCATTTCATTCTCGTGGCCCGGAATGAATCATTGCCCTGATAATTGGCAGAGTCAGGGAATGGTTTGGGTCAGGAGGGACCTTAAAAACCGTAAATTCCACCCCCTGCCATGGGCAGGGACACCTTCCACTAGCCCAGGCTGCTCCTTGGATGCTTCCAGGGCTGGGGCAGCCACAGCTTCCCTGGGCAGCCAGGGAGCACTTTTTGGGAATGCTCAGAGCGCTCCCGTTGGCACCGAGTTCCTCCTGTGGGTACCAGGGAGCTCTTTGCTGAGCACCTCGTTAGCAGAGCGAGGGATGGGCTGGTCCCCAGCCCTGCCTGGGCCAGGTTAGACCTTGTCCAACCCCAGCTGGCTGGGAATTTTTGCCTAATAATCCGTTTGCCTGAGGGCAGTGACCGGCAGAACCATTTTTGCAGGAGAACAGTGGGTTTGATGAGGGAGCTGCTGTTTTGTAGAACAGTTTGTGTTCAGGAGGACCCAAAATCAGGGTGGTCACCTGTGGGAGAGCCAGCTCTGCGTGGTGCTTCTCCTGTCCTAGGTGAGGTGGGTGGGAATGGGCAGGTTCACCTGTGTCCAGCCTTGGTGTGGCTTGTTTTGGGACTGAACCAGCAGCTCGGCTGCCTCGTTCCTGCCAGAGCTCAAGAAGCCTTGGGATGGTGCTCTCAGGGATGGGGGGGGACTCTTGGGGAGGGTCCTGTGAAGGACTCTCAGGGATTGTTGGGGTGTCCTGTGCAGGACTGTCAGGGATTGCTAAGGATTGTTGGGGTGTCCTGTGAAGGACTCTCAAGGATTGTTGGGTGTCCTGTGCAGGACTGTCAGGGATTGTTGGGGATTGTTGGGGTGTCATGTGCAGGACTGTCAGGGATTGTTGGGGATTGTTGAGGTGTCCTGTGCAGGACTCTCAGGGACAGGGTGGGATTGTTGGGGTGTCCTGTGCAGGACTCTCAGGGACTGGTGGAGTGTCCTGTGTAGGACTCTCAGGGATTGTTGAGGATTGTTGGGTGTCCTGTGAAGGACTGTCAGGGATTGTTGGGTGTCCTGTGAAAGACTGTCAGGGATTGTTGGGGTGCCCTGTGCAGGGCCAGGAGTTGAACTGGCCGATCCTTGTGGGTCCCTCAGCGATCCCGAGGGGATTTGAAGGCCGGAGCTCCCCGTGGCTCTGCCCTGCTCTGTCTCTCTGTCTGTCTGTCTGTCTGTCTGTGCCCTTTCTGACGTTCTCCCCTGTGTCTGCCCTCCCCTCCTCCCCAGAGCTGACCTGCCCGGGGTGCAACATCGCAAAAGAAGCTGCTGCAGGATGAAAAGATGGCAGCGCGGCTGCTCGCACCACCAGGCCCCGAGAGTTTCAAGCCCTTCACTCCGGAGTCCCTGGCCAACATCGAGAAGCACATCGCCGAGCTGAAGAAGAAGCAGCGCTCGAAGCAGGACAGCAGCCACCGCGATGACGACGAGGACAGCAAACCCAAACCAAACAGTGACCTTGAGGCGGGCAAGAATTTGCCTTTCATCTACGGGGACATCCCAAAAGGGCTGGTTGCTGTGCCACTGGAGGACTTTGACCCTTATTATATGACCCAGAAAGTGAGTCTGGCGAGAAAGGAGCCGCTAAAGCACCTTCTGCTTTTTATTTTTTTATTTTTTTTTTTTCCCCTTTTGGGAAAAAAATGGCAGGTTTGGGGTATGGTTGGAGCAGAAGACAAAGGATGGAGTCTTGGATGGGGCTGGTTTGGTTTGTTGTGTGGGATTTTTTTTTATGAGGTTTAATTGATATTGTATGATCAGGTTTAATTGGTATTATAAGACCGGTCTTAAAGGATGGAGTTAAGAGAACAGGGTTTGGAAAGTAAAAGTAGATCAAGCTGTGCTACTGTGCCAATTTTAACCATTGGGGTAATAAGGAGACTGGAACTGAGGGGCAGCAGTGGTGGTCTGAGCCTGTGTTTCATCACTTCCACGGAATTCAGGCTGGATGGGATGGTTAGGAGGCAGTGGGACACAGGATCGTGGCAGAAAAGAAACTAATTAACTGGCTTTCATCTGGAGAATTTTTATTTTTAAAATGTTTGGAATCAAGGTGATGTGGCAGAAATAAGGGGAGTAGTGAGTTGGGAAAGTGCTGGAGATGGAGGGGAGGGATCTGCTGGTCGTGGAATAGGGAGGAGCACGGTCATGGATTTTCTCAGAAGGCTGAAACTGAGGTTCTTGGCTGTTTATTTTCATGACTTTCCTCGATACAACTTTAACTGGGGCAAGCTGAGAGAGCTGCCATCCCTAAGTGAGGCTCAGCTGTCACAGGAGGAGCTGCAGGTCTGGCCCCTGGGTGACAGGAGCTGTGATGTGAGTGGGGACAGTTGGCTGTGTGTGAAATCCCTGTGCTGGGTAACAAATGTGTGACGAGTTTGTGATGGGACAGAAGTTTGTGCCACGCTTGGAAGGGACTCAGAGACTGGCAGGGCATAATTCCCATGGAATCAGCTGGATTTGGGTGTAACTGGCTGTTCTTTCCTGCATTTGTAGTGGTGAGTTGTGTTGCTGGGAGCAGGACCTGGCTCAGCACAGGGCTTTGGAATTCAGGGATGTGTGTGTTGGATCCCAGGGTCCAGGTGATGTGCTGCTTCAGGAGATGCATTACCAGGAGCTCCTGGGGGAAAAAGGCACCGTGGTTATCCTCAGGAGTATTTTTTTCTTTATCAACCAAGTATTTTCCCTTTATTAAACCAACCTGGTGTTCCCTGGTTTTTGGTGAGACCGGCTCATGGAATCCCAGGATGGTTGGGGCTGGAAGGGACCTTAAAGCTCATCCATGGGCAGGGACACCTTCCACTAGCCCAGGCTGCTCCAACCTGACCTGGGACACTTCCAGGGATCCAGGGGCAGCCACAGCTTCCCTGGACACCCTGTGCCAGGGCCAGGGTGTCCTGTGTAGGACTCTCAGGGATTGTTGGGGATTTTTGGGGTGTCCTGTGCAGAACTCTCAGGGACAGGGGCATCTCTCCCACCTCCAGGAGCACCACAGGAGTCCTGACACTTGAGGAGTCGTTGCCTGCTCGTGGTGTGGAGATGGAGGGAAGGTTCTGGAGGTGGGAGGCAAACCCCCCCTAGCCCTGTGTGTGCCGTGCTGGGAGCAGGGCCTGGCTCTTCCCACAGACACTGGATTCTGTGGGACTGTGGCCATTCCTTAGGTGTGTCCTTCCTGCTGCTTCCCAGAGTCCGTCACTTCCCACCAGGCAGCTTTTTTTTTTAAGGCCATTAAAAAAGGCCCTTCTCTGAATCATCAGGAATCTGCTTGAATCATGGGAAGTTTTCCAAGATTTCCCCACACCCCCTCCCCCTTTCTCCAGAAGGCTTTGCATCACAGGTCTTTGCTCCTGCAGCGTGCACAGGGCCGGATCAGCTGGTTGCTTTTCCTTGCAGGAGGACACGGTGATCTTGGTTTCTCTGAGGAAACTGAAGCTGCATTTTATAACAGAGCAGCTGAACTTCCAGTGGCCTGGTAACTGATATTTAAAGGAGAAACAGAGTGACCTGGAAACGGCACCGTGGCCCAGGGAGTCACAAGCCCTGGGTCTGGAGCCCGGCAATGGTTTTGTCCCAAGAGCTGCTCCTTGCTCTGCTCAGGTTCGTTTTGCAACGTGAGAGTCACGGAATCCCGGGATCACTGAGGCTGGAAAAGCCCTCCAGGACCATCAAGTCCAGCCTGTGACCCATCCCCAGCTTGTCACCCAGCCCAGAGCACCGAGTCCAGGCTTTTCCCGGGCTGGGGTTGTTTTCCTGAAGCACCTTCCCTGGGCTGGAATCTCATCCGTGCTACGGGACGGGGGGAAGATGCTCCTGCTCCTGCAGTTGGCTCCACTTCCAAGGCAGCAGGAGGTCCCTGAATATTCTGGGAGTTGAGACCATGGATAGGCTCGGATGGGTGGATTCCAGTGGGAAAAGGAAGGCTGTCCACACATCCCTGAGCATCTGAGGCTGGAGCGGGATGCCCGAGGTCACCTCCTGCTGGCAGATGAGCACCTGAGGATCCCTCTCTCCAGGTTTCGTGCCAATGGAGTGACTTGCAGCTTCCCCAAGTCACATGCCCAGTTTGGAAGTGGGCCCTCGGGTCCAGAATGTCACCTTGGCTCTGTGGGCCCGGGAAAGTCTCTGGGATGGGAAGGCCCAGCTGCAGGAGCCACGTCTGGCCCTGGGATGTGATGTCTGCAGGGACAGGGGGTGGCTCTGCCAGGGCTTTGCCTTCCAGTGGAGTCCCCAAAGCAGGGGGAAGAGTCAGAACCACCTCAAGAAATCAGCCTTTTGTCCTTGTTTCCAGGGTCTCGGTGCCTTTTCCAGATCTTCAACACCAAAGCAATATTGGCCATGATATTTGTTGTGCAAACTGGAAATATTTCAGTTAAAACCCCCCAGGGGCCAGGACTTCCTTGTGAACTTCCTTATTCCAGCAAAATTCAGGAAAACTCCCAGTGTGAGCAACCCCAGCCCCTGCTTTCCAGGTCTTGCTTAATGAGGTTTTTTTCTTCCACTCCGTGTATCCAACTGACTTAAAAGGAGCAGGAAAAGTGGGAAAGGAGAAGGTTGAAGGAAGGGAAGTGAAATCCCTGTCAGTCCTACCCTCTCTGGGGTTGGAGGGAAAGCAGAGTGGGATGGAGCTGTTGGCTGTGAGTGGATCCAGCCCCGAGGATCCCAGCTGGGATCAGGGAATGCAGGGCCAGGGAAGTGATGGAATCTCTGCTGCCACCCCTAAATCTGCACCACTGGGGATGGTGGAAGGATGGGGAATTGGAGAGAGAATGGATTTCCTTGCACAGGCAGATTGAGAGGTTGTTAAAATTAAATTCCAAATCAGTTTATCAATATTCCATATTGAACCATCTGCTTTTTTTTTTTTTTTTAAATATATCTTTCAGGAATGTTTTATTTTCTAAATTCCAAAACAGTCAAGTTTTTTTTCCCCACTATTTGGCTTGAAACAAGAGGTTAAAGCAAGAACAAAACATAGCAGATACTTTTTTCCCCCCACAAGCTTTTCAGTGGTGAAGAGTAAGTTAGTAAGGAAGAATAAATCTGTCCCCTTTTGGGGGAAGGGGAAATTAAATATTAAATAATTGGGCTTCTGTGTTAGAAAGTACAACTCTGTGAGACAAAACAGATTTGAGAAATATTTTGCATCGACGTGGGGGTGTTTCTGGGCTGGGTCATGTCCAGCCTCTCCCCCACCAGATCCCCCCAAGTCCTTCTCCCCCAGGGCTGCTCTGACTCTGTCTGTGATTCCTCAGCCCCCAGAGGGCCCGAATTCCCTGTCCATGAGTTTTCCAGCAGCGACTTGCCTGGGGTGTCACCAAGGAAGTCGTCGCTCTCCCTCTTGCTCAGCGCCGAGTGTCGGCCCGTCACGGTGTCACTGCTGCAGGAATGTGCTTCCATATGTTCCCAGGCTGTTCCCAAAGCTGTTGCCTTCTGAAATCTCCTGCCCACTCTCCTCCTCACCCTTCAGCCACCACGGAACCGCCTGAAATTAAACCTGCAGGAAGCAGAAGCGTTTCAGAGCTTCCCAGAGCCGCGACGTTTCCTGCCAGCCCTCCATCAGCTCTGTCCTGCTCCTCTGGCACAGTCACCATCTTGCAGATTGATTTAGAAAACTCGTCTTCTGGGAATCTTCCTCCTTCTTAAGAGCCCTGTTTCCAAGGATTTGTTAACACGTGGGCTCTGAGGGAACTAAAGCGGACGGAGGTTTTTTCGCAGCTCCAACAACAAACTGAGAGTCTGGGAGGTTCAACCAGACACAACCATCCCTTAAACCGAGTGCAAAGTGCCTTTTTCCAGGTATCACCTTCCTCTAAGTTCTGAGCTTTGCCTCAGCACATCTTAAAAGCTCTTAAGGATGTTCTTGGCCCGGACCCAGCGAACGTTTTAAGAGCTCGCAGCCATTTCGAAATGGAGTTTTGATATGTCAGCAGCAGAAAGGGAAGCTAAGAGAGGGTTTAAATTGCCAAACACTTCTTGGCTTTTTGGGCTTTTCTTTCTACTGATGAGACCAACTGGAGGCTTACCCAGGATTTTATGGGATACACAGGGGAATGGTGGAGCTCGGAACTGTCGGGATCGATGAGCAGACTGGAATTGGGGCACTTTATTGGTGTGAGGGTTGTGCTGGAAGGCCCAGGGGTGATGGGCTTTACAGGCAGGAACCACTCCACAAGTTTTGTGGTCTAAAAGGAGAAATGTGTGCAGAGCATGGAGAGGAAACGAGGACACAGGACAGGGGAGGGACTAAGAGGGCAGAGCAGAACGTGGAGTTCCTGGTTGGTGGGCAGTGGGAGGAAACAGCCTGGATTCCTTCCTGGAGAGGGTGGTCAGGCCTTGGAAGGGGCTGCCCAGGGAGGTGGTGGAGTCCCCAGGTCTTTGTCCAGCTCACCTGGCCCCACATCATGCTCAGCACAGGCACATCAGAGGTGTCACTGCTGGAAAGATGTGGGAGAGTCGGGAGCTCAGGACACGGTGGGAGCCCGGGAGCATCCCAGTGTCCTGCTCCAGAGCCTTCAAAAGAGATTTAAAAAGGAATGGGATGCAAGTCCTGGAAAGTTTGTGGTGTCAGGGAAGGGAAATGAGCTGGTTCCTAGAGCTGGGTTGCCCCTTGAGCACTTTGTAATGGCAGTTCTGCAAAACTTTGGGCCTTTCAGGAGGTTGTTCCATGCCAAGGTGATCTGGTCATTAATTCATGATGCTGCAGTTGAAGAGCTGTCCAGGGTTGTCTTTAAAGTGCTTTTGGTGGGGATGCATTAGTGGTTCTGCTAACGAGGCTTTCTCCCTCCGTGCTGAACCACAACCTGATTTTGATTTCCTTTGCAAAATAATTTACTGCTCGATGGTCTAATTGAGCCAAACGAGCTCAAACACGTTCCCCTTGTGAGGAGGGAAATGACAGATTTCCTGAGAGGAGTCTCCTGGGGAAGCCGGGGTTGGCAGGGAGCCCCAGGATTCCCTTGGGTTGGGCTCTGGGAATTGGGGGCTGTGCCAGCCAGGGGGGGCTGGAGACGAGTCCGGGGCCATCCTGGGGAGAATAAAAACGGGACAAATGGTGCCAGGGAAAGGGCTTTGGCTTCTCAGGGCACACAAGTTGCTTCCTGCCCTCTGAGTCGGGTGCTGGGTGCTTTGGGTGTGCTGGAATGAAGTGCCCACAGACCCACCTGTGCCTGGGATGCTCCTGGTGCTCCATGGGGAGATGGACTGAGGGATCTGTGGGGTAAGGCTGTGGAATTCTGCCTCCCATTTACATGAGTCCTTCCACAGGTTCTGCGTAAGGAATCGAACCTCAAATCTCAAGCTTCTCTCTGATTAATTAAGGGCAGGGAGACCCAGGGCTGTGCCCAGGGTGGGGCAGGGGGTGACCTGTGTCTGCTGGGCTGGGGGACTCTGCCACCACCTTTTCCTCCTGGTCCTGAGGCGCTTTGGGCCTCAGTTCTTCTCTCTTAGGTGGGGGTAACAGTGCTGTGGAAGAGGAAATCATGGGCTTGGATGGGGGGTTTGGCTTCTGCTCTGAAATCTCTGGTGAAATGGATGCTTGGAGTAGAATTATGCTGGTAGGGATGTCCAGGATGTCTTGGTAGGGATGTCCAGGATGGCCTGGTATGTCTCACCCTAATGGGAGCTTCCTAAAGAAGATTATTCTTAAAAAGAAAATGCTATTTTTTTCCTATGGAAGTTGTTTGTCCTTTTTTTTTCTGATGAGTGCAATTCCTGCTTTGATTTTCCTGCATTAACTCTCTCTCTCTTTGTTTCTCTGCAGACCTTTGTAGTACTAAACAGAGGGAAAACACTCTTCCGATTTAGTGCCACACCTGCCTTGTACATTTTAAGTCCTTTTAATCTGTTTAGAAGAATAGCTATTAAAATTTTGATACATTCATATCCTTTTTACTGCCGAGTTCTCTTTGCCTTCGTGTGTTCCTTGAAAATCTCTTCCCTGTCAAATCTCTTCCCTCCCAAATTGTCTTTTGCTCAGTTCCCATCTGTGAATGACAGTCCTGCACCCAGGGAGGTGGATTGGCCTCAGAACATGCACAAAAAACTGCTTTTTTTGTATGAAAAGTCAGTGTCCTTGAGCCACATCCAGTAAAGGAAACTTCCTTATTTTCCCTGTGTCCATTCTCCTATCCCACACCCGTGGATAAGTTTTGGAACAGATGTGATTTAAGGCTGTGTTTTTAATGTGAAGAGGAGCTGACCTTTAACAGCTGCTGAAATGGTTAAACAGAACTAAAACAGATTTAAAAAAATACTAAATATTAAATAGAATTATTATCCGGAGAAGGAGCCAGAGCCACCTTGTCTGTAATTAGACACTGATTTCTTGCTCTTTTGGCATCTCTAAAACATCCTTCTAATGGCAAAGCTTTTCCAAAAGGTTCCTCTGCAGGGCTCAGGCAGCTCCAGTGGCTTTTGGTTGATGGTGTTATTGGGAGGAAAAAAATGCCTCTATTGACTGAGCTGCTTTGCCCTGCTTATTTATTTATTTGAGATGGTGACCCTAAAGCAGGAACACCCTCGTTTGCTGCTGTAGAGGCTCCTGGGCCCTCCATTCCTGCTTCTCAGGTGGAGGAAAAGCTTTTCCATCTTTTCAGAGTGGACTTGGGAATGTTTCCTTTGGCTCTGTGTGAGTTCCCGTGGCCTTTTCCTCCCCCTGGGCTGCAGCCAAGGGATGCAGATTGTCAGACCGAGCCCAAGATGCTGCTGGAGGCTCTTGGGTCTCCCTCTGAGGTCTCTTGGAGTCTCCTTAAATAATTTTGGAACCAAACAGCTTTGGATCTGAGCTGGATTTCACCACTGGGCTGATAACTGAGGGGTTAAAATCCACTTTTAGTGGGGAATTTGTGCTGCAACCTCCTCCAGTCAGTCCCCAACACACAGAGGGAGCACAGATGGCTTTGGGAGGACTCCTGTGGTCTCTTCCAGGCCAAATCCTGGTGTCTGTGGCTTTCCCACGGGCTGGAGGAGCAGACAAGATATTTTCATGTTACTGAACAACTGAAATTATTTGAGGAGACATTTTTCGTTTAGACCTGGGATTTATTTTTTTAATTACTAAGACATACTGGAAAACAAAAAATAAATTGAACAGTGACTTAAAATACTATTTCTATACTATAAATGTATTATATAGTATATAAATCATATATATATAGTATGTACATAGTATATATAGTATATATAGTATATGAATATAGTATATATAGTATAATTAATCGTTATATAGAGTCGGTATACGGTTATAGTATTGAATGAGTAGTATATAGGCATATAAATATGTATATATATATAAGGCTAAATAGATATATACAAGTATGTCATATTATATATACGTTATATAAATAATATAGTATATAAGGTAATGGTTACTAGTAATATATAGTATAGGTGTTTAAATAGTATAGTATATGTTATGTCAATCAGTATATATAGCATTATAAAATAGTATATAATTGTGCAATAGTATATATATATATATAATATCGGGCAATTGCGATTTGGTGGAAATAGTCTTTAGTATCCAGCAGTATGATGAGAAATTATGAATATAGATATAGATGATATAAGATTTATTGGCTATATAATTATGATGTATATTATATTTAGTATATAGTATAATATATAAACAACCTTATTTCCCATGAGTGCTGGAAGCATCTCGGCTTCTTATTATGCCTGGAAAGGGCTGCATTTTCCTGCACTCTGTGTGATTTTTGGGGACCAGAGGGGGATGTAAAGAGCCACCACGTGTCCCTTTGCTCCTTGACTTTGCCCCACAGTATTTAGCATGATCATTATGTGCACTATTTTGACCAACTGTGTATTCATGACTTTTAGTAACCCGCCCGAATGGTCCAAGAATGTGGAGTAAGTACCAACTGTTGTGCTGTCAGACCCCCCCAGGAGGCTGAGCTCCTTCCCTGTTCCTCCCCCTGCCCGTTTGCATGGACACACCACCCCTCAGGGCTGTTTGGGGTGCACGGGAGGGTTTCTCATTCCCATTTTTCCGGGGGCCAAACCGCCCTTTTCTCCCGGCGGTTCTCAGCCCGTGTCTCTCCCCCCCTGCCCCCAGGTACACCTTCACTGGGATTTACACCTTCGAGTCACTCGTGAAAATCATTGCCAGAGGTTTCTGCATAGATGGGTTCACCTTCCTGCGGGACCCTTGGAACTGGCTGGATTTCAGCGTCATCATGATGGCGTGAGTCGAGTTTCCAGGTTATCTCCGGGCTCTGTGGGGAGGAGGGGGGGGTTTGTAAAGGAAAAGGGAGATTTCTGGCCTGGTTTTAAAGCCTGATGGAATCTCAGCTCTAAACTGTGGAGCTGCTGCTGCAGAAAAACCAGGATTTTCAGAGAATTGCCTTTGTTAATCGAGATTTTTTCGATGGCTCACGTGCCAGAGGGGCTGCTCAGTGTAGGACCGGGAGCCAAATATCTTTAAATCCCAGTCTCCACCTCTCCTTCCTCCTTGGGCTGGGGTTTTAAATATTCCTGGGCTGCAGCTGGAGGTTGGACAGTCATTACCCCACTAATAACCCATTAATAACCCATTAATGACTGTGGTCATTAACCCATTCCCCAAGGAAGGAATTCACTTGGTTTTCCTTCCTCCTTCTTTCCTCTCGTGCCAGATCAGCTCCCAGTGGCTGACACTCCTCAGGGGGATGTTGAGTCCCATCAGGACTGGTTTTTTTCTTATTTCTGGGTTTTTTCTTATTGCCCTGAGGTGATCCTGGCTCAGGGCTCAGTCCTGCTGATGGAAACCAGGTCCACGTCAGTGGTCTCTGAGTTGCTGGTGGAAGAGATATTTTTCCCCTTTTACATTTTTTTTTGGGGATGTTGCAGGTGCACATTGTTGGCCTCCCGTGGTCACCAAGGTCTGAGGGAACAGGGATCATGTAGGGAGGCTCAGGAGCCAGATTTCCAAGGGTTCAGAGCACTTGAAAGTTCCTCCCCAGACAGCACAGAGGAAATATTCTCTAAATTGGGGTAAAATAGAACTCTGGTGCCTTGCACTAAACATGTTCTCTGTGTATCTTGGGTTTATCCCCCTGGAAAAGGGGGATGATCAAACCTACCTGTGGCTCAGAAACAGGAGCATAAAGGATTTAAAATGAAGGATGCTGATTAAAATGAAGGATGCTAATGAAAGTGGAGGATGCTAATCAGAGCAAAAGATGATCATGATTTATTAAAAAACGTGAAGTGGAGCGAATATACCTGAAACCCCTGAACTGAGGGATCATAAAATCATGGAATCCTGGAATGGTTTGGGTTTGAGAGGGACCTTAAAGCTCATCCAGTTGCACCCCTTGCCGTGGGCAGGGACACCTCCCACCAGAGCAGGATGGTTAGGGTGGTGTCACCAGGACTCCTCACAGATGTGGCACTTCCACAGTTGCCCTCTGCAGAGGTGATGTTGAATTTTTGAGTCCTGTATAGGAAGTTTGGGGCACCACGAGGTAAAAAAGATGTAAAGGTGTTGGAGAGGGTCCAAAGCAGGGACACAGGGATGGGGAAGGGTCTGGAGCAGCAGCTGAGGGCACTGGGTTTGTTCAGCTGGAGGAGATTGAAGGGAGACTCCTCGGGGGCTGCAGCTCCAATCTCTGCTCCCTGTGAGCAGGGACAGGACCCAGGGAAGGGCTGGAGCTGTGCCAGGGCAGGGTCAGGCTGGATCCCAGGGAGAGGTTCTTCCCCCAGAGGGTGGTTGGGCACTACCCAGGCTCCCCAGGGCAGTGGGCACAGCCCCAAGGCTGCCAGAGCTCCAGGAGGGTTTGGACAACACTCCCAGGGACAGGGTGGGATCGTTGGGGTGTCTGTGCAGGGCCAGGGGTTGGACTGGATGATCCCTGGGGGTCCCTCCCAGCCCAGGATATTCCATGATTCCAGGTGAGGATCCAGGTACCCACCCATGCACCTGGGCAAGCTGGTTGCAGAGAGGAGAGACTTAAACCGGGTTTTGCCTCCACAACTTTGTGTCTCTCTCTCCTCCCTGCCCGCCCCGTTTGAAATCACGAGCTGTGTCCTGCAAGCAGACGATTTATGCAGGGGGAGGTGACCCCAACGGTGCCATTAACTCTGGTTTAATTCTGCAGGTATATAACAGAGTTTGTAAACCTAGGCAATGTTTCAGCTCTGCGCACTTTCAGGGTTCTGAGAGCTTTGAAAACTATTTCTGTAATTCCAGGTAAGGCCCCGGTTGGTGTTTTAGCTGTCGGGTACAGGCCCCTGTGAGTGATGTATTGCTTTGTCTGTAGTTGTTGTTTTATTTTGGTGTGTGTATTGTCATGGTGTTTTTTGTGTGTGACCTCCCTCATTGCAGATATGTCACAGAGTTTGTGGACCTTGGGAATGTCTCAGTATTGAGAACTTTCAGAGTTCTCCGAGCTTTGAAAACTATCTCTGTAATTCCAGGTGAGAACCGTTCGGCATCAGAGGCTGGGCTTGCGTGTGTCTCCTCCCTCCATCTCCCCTCCCTCCCTGCACTGCTTGTTCCTCAGAAATGGCACTGGGCTTTTTGGGATGGGATTTGCAGTCTGTGTGACAGAACAGTTGGAAATCAAGGCTTCTGGGCCACCAAATCACGGGATGAACAGGCTGTTGTTCCCTACTCCTCTGTCCCTGTGTACATCCCTGGCGTGCCCATCTCTGCAATTAAAGCCAGGCTTGAAGTTTAATTGCAGGTGAATGAAGGCTCAGGCTCCCCCTCAGGCTCAGCAGTTTCTGGCTCAGGGGTTTGCCCCTTTATCACCAGCGTTTCTGCAGATTTAGGAACAACTGTGTAAAACAACAGAGCGAAACCCAACCGGGATTAAAACCTTTTGCCCATTTCCTGAGCTGGACTTGGCAGGGCTGAGCCTCCCAAAGCTGCTTCTAGACCTGTAACTCATCTGTGTGTCACAGAAGGGGCCCTTCTTTTATTGTGAGACACACAGATTATGGACTGAGAATCCCAGAATTCCAGGATGGTCTGGGCTGGGAGGGACCTTAAAACTCATCTCATTCCATGGGCAGGGCTTCCCCTGGACCAGGTGGCTCCAAGGTCCATCCAGCCTGGCCTGAACCACTTCCTGATCCTGAATTCTTGTACAGAAAAGCCTCGTGTGGGTGGTTTCTCACAAGTGCCCCTAATTTTAAGGTCAGGCTCAGCTCTCACAGGACTCAGCAGGTTTTCAGGTGCTCGGCCTGTCTCAGGGCAGGCACCAGAAATAACCCCCCCACTGCTCTGCAGGTCCTTTGGACTCTGTTCCATGACACATTCCCCGAGCATGGAACGGTGGCTCTGCTTTCTCAGGCTGCCAGGGAAGAGCCTGTGGGTTTGTAGGGCCCATCCCAGACTGCCAACCCCATCAGCTGCACCTGCCTGTTGTGCATGATGATGGTGATGATGATGGTGATGATGATGGTGGTGATGATGCTCTGATGTGGCACCTGCTTCCCTTGCACCCCATGAGAACGTGCTGGAGTGATGTTCCTGCTGAGCCTTCCTTAATGTCTGGGGATATTAAAGAGAAAAGACCCCTGGGAATTGCTGCTGGCAGTGCCCTGGGCAGGCCTGACGTGCAGCTGGGATTCCCTCAGCCTGCTCCAGGGAGTGACTGCCTCGCTCAGAGGGAAACATCCCTGCTGGACCCAGATTTGCCTGTTCTGCTTTCTGAACTGTAGCAGAGTGGAGATGGTGCAGCTTCAAGGAGCTGGTTCCTGACTGTGTGGCTGCCTTGTCTTCCCGTGGAAGGGAGCAGGACAGCTCAGTTCTGGATCATTCCCTCCACAGAACTCCAAACTGATGGAATTGAACTCCAATGGCAGCGAGGGGAGGGGGGGGGCTGAGCCCTGCTGAGCTCAGCACAGCCCTGATTGGTACCAAAGGCACAATCTGCTGCATATTCTGCTTTAATTGAAAGGGTGATTTGCCACATGCAGCCGAGGGGACCCTGTTTGGGTGTTGGGGGACACTGACCACACCTGGAAGTGCCCAAACCCTGGGTGTTGTATCCCTCTCTGGGGGAGGGTTGTCCGGGTGTGGTTCTGCAGCACAAACCTCACCCCCCCTCGATTTTGGGACTAACAACAGGAGGAATGTAAAGCATTTGGGTAATTGGCCTTTTGGGTTATTTAATGTGAAGGCATGAAGTGCTCTTTATGGGTTTTACTGCTGTCGTTTCACAGGCAGAAAGGGATTTTCAGAACACGCTGAATATTAAAATCAAAAGGGATTCCCCTTCTGCTTCAGCACATGGAGTGGGAATTTTAACCCTGTGCTGAGCTACTGAGAAACTTGTTTTAGTGCTTTGAGTGCTGACTACACCTTCTACCAGTAATTGGGATTCGTTGTGTTTTTGAGATAAGATAAAAAATGGGAAATATTTCCAGGATCTGCCATGCCACTGGGCAGAATTCCATGGTCTCCATGGATCTGTGTGACAGGAGCAGACTGTGGCTCCTGGGAGCTAAAACATCAAAGCACTGCTTTGCTCTTATGGCTTGGGGGTCCCTGTGAAACTGTGATGGTCTCAAGAGATTTTCCCTATTGGCCCTTGAAGTTCTTACACTGAATTGTCTGATGCTTTTGTCACACCTGCAGCACACAGGACCCAGGAAAACCTGGAGCTGCTGTTGCTGGAGTTGTGGTTTTTTTTGGAGTGTTCCTGGTTTGTTGCCAGAACTCTCCTGCTGCCAGTTTTGTCCTGGTTCCAAACCCCCTCTTCCTGCACTCCTCTGAAGGAGCAGCATCCCAGCCAGGAACCCGAGGGCTGGTGCATGAGCAGAGCAGAGCTGTGGGATGAGCATGGGGGTGATGTGTCTGCCAGAACTAACAGCAAAAACCTGCTCTGGGTCGGGGCAGGGCTTTGGCATCCAGGAAAAGTTGGGATAATGGAAGGAAACGACATTTTAAAAATCATTCCTCTGTAAGGAATGTATCTGTAACCATGTATTTATGAATCTTTATGTGCCTGACATGGCTCAAACCTCTGGTGGTGCAGAAGGGGAAGGTTGGAGGGGACCAAGGATTCTGGTCAGGGGTTTATTGTGGGATGTTGTTGTGGCCTCAGCCAGAGCCTTGGATCTGACTGACCCCAAACCCAGCTGGATCTGTGATTTATGTTTTTTTTTTCTTCCTTTCTCCCTTCACTGCTCATGTATAAGTCACAGAATTATCCTACTAAACACCAGAAAGGCTGATTAAAGGGCCCTAAATCTGTGTGGCTTCTGCCTCCAAAACTCTTGCTAGTTTAGACCTGTCTCCTAAAAATTAATGCTGAGTTCTTCCCCCCCTTCTGAGGGGGTTCCTCTCACAGACCAGGCTGGTTTGAGAAACCAAGAGGATTCTTGGCTTATGCCTGAGCTTACTTTTAGTACTGAGTCTATCAAGGATCCCGAGGGATCCCAAAGCACCAGGTGAAATCCATCCAAATGGAAAATTCAGCTCCCACAGGGGGGAAGGGAAGTGCTGGGACAGGGAAGAGAAATGCTGGGGCAGTTCAGATGAGCAGGAGAAACCCGAGGTGGGAGAGTTTGAAGGCCTTTGATCTTCGTGAGCTGTCACAGCCCGTGCCAGCCAGGGGTTTGTGGCAGCAAATCCCGGCTTTAACACCCCTGTTTGACACCCCCTGTGTGCAGGGCAGCACATCCCTCAGCTGGGCTGCAAAGCTCAGGCATTCTCAGGGCCAAACACCGGGATTTGGGTTTGTTCTGACTGTTCCCCACAAAACCCCTCAGCTGGTCCCTCCATCCCGGCCTGGTGCCAGCTGGAAAACCCAACCCCACACGGGGGTTCCTGGGAGCCCCCCCCCAGTTTGTAGCCAGGACCTTTCCCCCCATGGAGGTGTTAGGAGGTGCTGTATGGTTTGGGATGGATTTGCAGGGTGTTTTCCCGCTGCAGGAGTGATTTCCAGTCTCCTTTCCCTCTCCACAGGCTTGAAGACCATCGTGGGTGCCCTCATCCAGTCGGTGAAGAAGCTGTCGGACGTGATGATCCTGACAGTTTTCTGCCTCAGTGTCTTTGCCCTCATTGGGCTCCAGCTGTTCATGGGCAACCTGAGGAACAAGTGTGTGATTTGGCCAATTAATGTGAACGAGACCTTCCTGGACAACGGCTCCAGGGGCTTCGACTGGGAGGAGTACACCAACAACATGTGTAGGTGTTTCTGCACCAGGGCTCCCCAAAACCTCCCTGTTCAGCTCAGGGAGGTGCCCACCATCTCACCAACAACATGTGTAGGTGTTTCTGCACCAGGGCTCCCCAAAACCTCCCTGTTCAGCTCAGGGAGGTGCCCACCATCTCCAGCGTGGTTTGTGGCACTTTGTGCAGTGAAACACACCCCCCCCGTGCCCAGAGAATTTTCAGCTTCTTAGAACCCAGTTAGGGTGTTTCTGGTGGGGTTCACCCTTTTAAAAGAGTTTGGCTGTGCTCTTTGAGCTGAGTATTTTGTCCAAAATGTGTTTTTACAGATAAATTTCTCAGCAGGGGATTTGGGGGGGCTCTTGGGTGGAGGGTTTTATGGTGCTGTAGTCTGTTAAATCTTCTACCTCCATACGTATTTGCCTGTAATCTCTTCATTTTTACCCTCTTCAGCAAATTTTTACATCATTCCTGGTGCCCCAGATCCTTTGCTCTGTGGTAACAGCTCAGATGCAGGGTGAGTGCTGACCTTCACTGTTGATGGGTGGCTAATGCTGGCAAAACCTTTGGAATATTCCCTGTCCCTTCCTTGCTTGGTTCTGGTGTTATTTCACCAGCTTTCAATAATCTCTGTCTCTGACTGTGAATGCACTGCTGGTGCAGTGGGTTTTCCACGTCACCTCAGGGGGCAGGTGGTGCCAGTGGCACCGTTTCCCCCTGAATCCAACCTCAGGGGTCACCAGAGAAGGGTGGGTGGAGGCTCAGAAACGGGAACTTGCCTCCTGTTGTCACCTCCAGTTGTTTTTTCACCCCAACCTTCAGCTCTGAAGGCGCTTTTGGCCAAAGCTGGTGCCTTTTTGTCCCTCTCCATGCCCTGACCTGGCTGTTGTCCCTCCCCAGCCAATGTCCAGAGGGATACACGTGCATGAAGGCAGGACGGAACCCCAACTACGGCTACACGAGCTTCGACACCTTCAGCTGGGCTTTTCTGGCTCTGTTTCGCCTTATGACTCAGGACTTCTGGGAAAACTTGTATCAATTAGTGAGTAAATGCTTCCCTTCTGCCTCTCCCACAGTGAGAATTCGGGGATAAACCAGGAAAGGGGAACGGGAGGAGCTTTGTTTCATTCCTCTCCTCTGAAGGAGAAGCTGCCCAGTGAGGTGTTGGGTTGGAGGAGGAGGGGGATGTTACCTGGCAGCAGGTGCTGGGCTTGGAGTCCTGAAGGGCTGGTGGGTCCAGCTGAGCTGTGAATTAATTCTGGAGGAACCTCAGCACCCGCTGCAGGAGCTGGTGGGAGCCCAGCTCTGCTCACAGGAGGTGCTCAGGCCCTTTGGAGGGCACAGGATCCCCTTGTGACCTGAGGGTGCTCTGGGGACTTGATGAAGTGGTTTTTTCCTAGTTTTGGTTCGTTCTGAGGGAGCCTGAGCCTTGGGTTTCACTCTGTGCCTCTGAACCCCTCTCAGTCTGCACCCGTTGGATGTTCCCTCCGGAGGGGAAGGGGGATGTCACCTTTTGTGTTCAACGTGCAGCTTCCAGCTCTCCGCAGGGGAAGTGCTGAGCTCGAAATTCTCAGCACTGCTGGATTTCCCTAGAAACATTCAGGTCAAGCAACTCGGGGCCGGCTCACGCGCCGGGTGTCACCCTGGGATCTCCTCCCTTTCCCTCTTCTGATCCCTCTGCCGTTATTTTCCACTCCCAGACCTTACGAGCGGCAGGAAAAACCTACATGATCTTCTTTGTGCTGGTGATCTTCGTGGGGTCCTTCTACCTGGTGAACCTGATCCTGGCCGTGGTGGCCATGGCCTACGAGGAGCAGAACCAGGCCACGCTGGAGGAGGCAGAGCAGAAGGAGGCAGAGTTCAAGGCCATGTTGGAGCAGCTGAAAAAGCAGCAGGAAGAGGCACAGGTGAGAAAGGAAGAAATTCCTCCTTTTGAGGGTGGTGGGGCACTGGAATGGATTTCCCAGAGGAGCTGTGGGAAGTGTCCCAGGCCGGGTTGGATGGGGCTTGGAGCAACCTGGGCTGGACTTGTGCCCGCGTGCACTGAGCCAAACTCTTCCTCCAAGCAGGAAATGGAGCACTAACCACGGACAGATGTGATTTATTTTCCCTTCTCCTCAGGCTGCTGCCATGGTCACCTCGGCTGGGACGGTCTCTGAAGAAGCTGTGGAGGATGATGGCGGGGGGAGGATGTCCCGGAGCTCCTCGGAGATTTCCAAACTCAGCTCCAAGAGCGCCAAGGAGCGTCGGAACAGGAGGAAAAAGCGGAAGGACAAGGAGCTGTCGGAGGGAGATGAGAAGTGTGACACTGAGAAGGTGTTCAAGTCAGAATCCGAGGATGGCATGAGGAGGAAAGCGTTCAGGCTGCCCGATAACAGGCTGGGAAGGAAGTTTTCCATCATGAACCAGGTAGCTTTAACTTCCTTCGCTGGTTTTTGTGCTTGCTGGAGGTCAGGATAACGTTCTGGTTTAGATCCTGGTTAGCATGTCCAAGGGTCTGCTCTCAGCAGATCAGGAGGACACTTAGGGCCCGGGTTTACAGCCCTCACATGCACTTCCCCCAGCAGGAATTGTTCCTGAGGGTAGGGAATCCAGCCAGTTAATTCCTTCTCTGAGCCAGCTCAGCCAGCCAGGAGGGAGCAGCTCTCCCAGTGCAGCCAACGAGTGAGGGGTGATGGTCTGTGCAGACCTGGAGAGGGGAGGGAAACACGTGGAGGGAGACTATTCCCAAGGGCCTGGAGTGCCAGGACAAGGGGGAATGGCTTCCCACTGCCAGAGGGCAGGGTTAGGTGGGATATCAGGAAGAAATTGGGATATTGGGAAGAAATTCCTCCCTGGGAGGGTGGGGTTGCCCAGAAAAGCTGTGGCTGCCCCATCCCTGGGAGTGTCCCAGGCCAGGTTGGAGCAACCTGGTCTAGTGGGAGGTGTCCCTGCCCGTGGCAGGGGGTGGGAATGAGATGATCTTTAAGGTCCCTTCCACCTCAAACCGTCGAACAAACTGCATTGTCATCAGGCAAGAGAAATGAAGGCTCCCTGTTGAGGGATCTGGCTGTTCCTGTCAGTGGGACACGCTGTGCAAATCCCAATCCCTTCACCAGGTGCCTGGGAATGGCTCCTGTGGGAACATCTGGAGCCCCTGGGTAGGCGTAAGAGGGGGTTTGCTCTCTGTCCCTCCATCCAGAGGTGACTGGGACACACCTCCAGCCAGGAACATTCCTCTCCTAACACGGAGAATTCCCCGTCTCCCAGCTCCTGTCTCCTGTTCCTCTTCCCAACCATCGTTTCTACCTCTGTGCCGCTGCAATCCCAGAGTTTCCATCTGCCCCTGTGTAGGTGTAAGAGGGGGTTTGCTCTTTGTCCCTCCATCCAGAGGTGACTGGGACACACCTCCAGCCGGGAGGAGTCGTGTGAGCCTGTGAAACCACCCCAGCCCTTCGTCCCCATCCCGCTCACCCCGCTGTCCTCCCCAGTCTCTCCTCAGCATCCCGGGCTCCCCGTTCCTCTCCCGCGTCAACAGCCGGAGCAGCATCTTCAGCTACAAGGGCCGTTTCCGCGACCCGGGCTCGGAGAACGAGTTCGCCGACGACGAGCACAGCACGGTGGAGGAGAGCGAGGGCCGCCGGGACTCGCTCTTCATCCCCATCCGCGGCCGCGACCGGCGCAGCAGCTACAGCGGCTACAGCGGCTACAGCCAGGGCAGCCGCTCCTCCCGCATCTTCCCCGCCCTGCGCCGCAACGTCAAGAGGAACAGCACCGTGGACTGCAACGGCGTCGTGTCCCTCATCGGGGGGCCCCCCTCCAGCATGCCCGGGGGCCGCATCCTGCCCGAGGTGAGAGGGGAAGGGGGCACGGCGCGGCACGAGGGGGTCCCCGAGCTCAGAGTGCGCGGTGGGATCTCCTCCTGTTCCTCCTCTCCTTTTCCTCCTCTCCTCTTATTTCTTCTCTTCTCCCTTCTCCTCTTCTCCTCTCCCTTCTCCTCCTCTCCCTTTTCCTCTTCCTTCTCTCCTCTTCCTCCTCTTCTCTTCCTCTTCTCCTCTTACTTCTCTTCTCTTACTTCTCCTCTTCTCCTCTTCCTCCTTCTCTTCACTCCTCTTCTCTCCTCTTCTTCCTCTTCCTCCTCTCCTCTTCCTCCTCTTCTCTTCTCTCCTCTCCTCTTCCTCCTCTCCTCTTACTTCTCCTCTTAATTCTCTTCTCCTCTCCCTTCTCCTCCTCCTTCTCTCCTCCTTCTCTTCCTCTTCCTTCTCCTCTTCTTCCCCTTCCTTCTCTTCCTCCTCCTTTTCCCTTTCCCCTTCCATTCCTCTTCTTCTTCCTCTTTCCCTTCGTCCTCCCTATCCTCTTCCTCTTTTTCCTTCTCTCCTCTTCTTCCTCTTCTCTCTTCTTCCTTCTTTTCCTCCTTCTCTTCCTTCTCCTTTTCCCCTTCCCCTTCCATTCTTCTTCTCCTTCCTCTTTCCCTTCCTCCTCCCCCTCCTCCCTCTCCTCTTTACCCTCTTTTCCCTCTTCCTCCTCCTCCTCCTCCTCCTCCTCCTGGACTGGAGCCCAGTCCATCCATCCTCACCAACCCCCCGAGCTTCCCCTGCCCCTTTCCCTCCTTCCCCTCAACAACCCACCCCCTCCAGCTTCCTTGGAGGAAGAAGGCTTGGAATTGAGTCCTTAATTAAAGGACTAATAATAGCAGGAACCTACGGAGCTGTTCAAGGCACGGGAGTGGGAAAAACCAGCCCAGCTCCCAGAGGTTGTTGGGAATGTTCTCCACAGTGAGAGAAAATATTGGGGGATTAAAGGGAAATCCAAACAGTCTTTTTGCTCTCGCTGAGGTTTGCAAGGGGACCTGGTGGTGAAATCAGGATTCTTCAAACTACTCTTTTTTTTTAATTGTTGGGTTCTCCTTGACTGTGGCTTTTTGTGATTAGTTGAATGAATTGGTTGTTGAGAAACCTTTTAGTGGATCAGCATTTCAGAATGCAGGAGAGAAACAATGCTCCAGAAATAGAATATCACTTAGTGGGGCACAGATGAATCTGGATTTGATTAAACAGCATCACTGGAGAGAGACCTGAGTCAATTGTTTCTGGAAAATCTGGTTACTGTGCCTATAAATTCCAAGCTATTTTTCAAATTATTTGAGTTTTTGCAGCCTGTTTGACCTTATTAGTTCTGTTGAGCATCAGTTGCTACCTGGTTTTGTTCTACCCTTGTTACCACGTTTATACAGGATTTTGCTTCAGTATTTAATCCTCTTTTCTAGCACAGCTTGGATGTGGTGGGAGCAGTAAAACCTGCATGGTGTGGAGAGAAACTATTAATTAGCTGTTATTTTACTGACTCTACACAGGGGGAATAAAAGCCCAGTTCTCTGTCAGTGCCCAGGATTTTCTGGGCATTTCCAGAGCAATCCTGGAAAGGGAAACTGAGGTGCCAGCTCTGACTGGAGGGGAGCAGGGTGATCCTTCCCAGGGTGGAATGAGAGGGGATTTCACATCCCTGGTGTGTTGGAAAAATCAGCTGCATCGTGGGCTGGAGTGGGAGGAATCCCCACGAGCTCTCCAGGATGGGGGCTGAGCTTCTTGCAGCCTAATTTTCAGATGCAGATTTTGAAATAAATGCTGATACTGTTAAGTTGTAAACCTTATTAATTTGGGTGGCTCAGATGAGGTTGGGGTGGAGTTCACCTCTGACCAACGGGGTTGGTGAAGGAGTCACTGCCCAGGTGGTGGGTTGGAGCACAGAGAGTAAATTATGTTCTGCTGCAGCAGTTCTTTAAAGAACATTTGGAAATGTCCTTTGAAATATAATCCTTAGTTTGTCTGAGGCTGCAGAGCACTGGGCCAGCAGAAACGAGGGCCTGAGTTTTGGTTTGACCACTTAGATGTTGTAGGAAAGTGGGAAGGACAACAGGAAATAGAGAAATGCAGGGCATAGACAATATAGAATATGAAAATATAGAAATAAGTGCCACGTTTGTGGGCTGAGGGTGTGTAAAAATTCTGGGGAGATTCAAGGGTTTGTATTAACCATCCTCTGCATTTTGCAGGGTACAACTGAAATTGAGATTAGAAAGAAACCTGGTGGGTCTCTCTTGGTCTCCATGGATCAGGTGAACGCGTCCTACGGAAGGAAGGATCGGACCAACAGCGTCATGACCGGGTTGACCAACACCCTTGTTGAGGGTAGGTGTGGTTGGGGGGCTCCAGGGTGACCTTAGAGCCCCTTCCAGTGCCTAAAGGGGCTCCAAGAGAGCTGGAGAGGGGCTGGAGACAAGGGATGGAGGGACAGGACACAGAGAATGGCTTCCCAGTGCCAGAGGGCAGGGATAGGTGGGATAGTGGGAAGAAATTCCTCCCTGGGAGGGTGGGGAAACCCAGGCACAGGTTGCCCAGAGAAGTGTCCCATTCCAGGGTGGAGCAACCTGGGCTAGTGGGAGGTGTCCCTGCCCATGGCAGGGGGTGGATGGGATGATCTTTAAGGTCCCTTCCAACCTAAACCTCTCTGGGACTCTGTGGTCTGTAAGGGGGGTGCTGAGGGGTGTATTTGGGGGGAGCACAGGCCCCAAATAGACCAGTTTGGAACCAGGGGCACCTGAATTCGGCTCCCCCTGCCTTCAGGCAGTTCATGTTCATGCACTGGGTTTTGCCTAAACCTGCTCCTTTTCAGTCATTATTGAGGCAGAAGTGTTTGTTAGGCTTTGTTTCACTTAGTTTTGCATCTGAATTAGAGAGAGGTGGAAGTAAAGGCAGCAAAGAGCTGTAACTTTACACTGCTGAGAACGCACAGGTCAGAGGGGTGAGACAGTGTCTGCTCCAGGTGATCTGTCCTGGACCATCTCCCAGGGGCTGGAGAGACCCTCCTTTGCTACAGTCCATGGGAGAAAAGGGCTGGAGCCACCCTGAGAGCTGCAGTGTGGCAGCTGTCAGAAGGGAAAAGGGGCTGCTGGCTGCTGGGAATTCTGGAATGGACAGCACATGGAGATGCCACTTCCAAATATGTTATGCAGGAGCCAGCAAGAATTTCTGAGCAGCAGCCACATGAGGTTGATGATCTCAAATTCCTGCTGTCTCCTGCAATAAAACTGTATGAAAACTAAATATACTTAGAAACAGAGCAGGGTTCTGCTGCCGCTTCCCTCCTGCGCAACCGCCCACGGGCTCCAGAGCCACGGGCCTCCTTTTAACTTCCCAAATTCCAAGGCAACTAAATACTAAGCAACCAGAGAACCAATGGGAAGGAGAGCACAGTGGTCCTTTCCCTCTACCCAGGAGAAATAAAAGTTGAGCATTCACAGCTGCACAGCCTGACTGGAACCACAGCAAGTCAACAAACGGAGGGCGGAACTCCTCGGTTGGATTCCCTCTCCCCAAGCACTTGAAATAAGGGAGTGTAAAAAAAAAAATAAGAAATGGACACGGCATCGTGTTTGATTTCTGTAAATGGATGTGGTTTGTCTTAATCAGGTTATTCCTGCTGAAAATCCTTCGCAGCATTATGTCATCTCTTTCCTCTTTTAGACCAGGGCCGTGTTCAGCACAGAATTCATCTCAGTTATTTAAAAACTGGCACCAAAGGCAGCTTAGAATCTGTAACTTTGGTTTAAACTGTTTTACCTTGATCGGTTCTGAGTTAAATATAGCCCCTCATTTGGAGTAATTTGCATGGAATCATAAAGCTCAGGTGGAGCTCAGGGTTAGAGCTGCAGGTTTGGTGACCTGGGGCAGGGGTCGTGCAGCTCCTGTGCAGGGACAGAGGAGGAGTCAGAGAAACTCAGTATGATCATAAAATTATGGAATCCCAGAATCTCTGAGGTTGGAAAACCCCTCCAAAACCCCACCTTGTCCCCCAGCCCAGAGCCCTGAGTGCCACATCCAGTCCTTCCTTGGACACCTCCAGGGGTGGGGACTCCACCACCTCCCTGGGCAGCCCCTTCCAAGGCCTGACCACCCTTTCCATGCAGAAATTCCTCCTGATGTCCAACCTGTCCCAAAACTTGACCCAACTCTTCTGTCGTGGCCGTGGTCCCGAGATTCATGGCTTTGTAACTCTTTGTCTTCATCCTCAGAGGTGAAGCCTGACCCCTGTTTTGTTTTGTACCCGTAGAGCTGGAGGAGTCCCAGAGGAAGTGTCCCCCTTGCTGGTACAAATTCGCCAACACATTCCTGATCTGGGAATGCCACCCCTACTGGATGAAGCTGAAGGAGATCGTGAACTTGATTGTCATGGATCCTTTTGTTGACTTGGCCATCACCATCTGCATCGTGCTGAACACGCTGTTCATGGCCATGGAGCACCACCCCATGACCCCCCAGTTCGAGCACGTGCTCTCCGTAGGAAATCTGGTAAGGGAGGGGTGGGAAATGCTCCCCCTGGATCTGCTCCTGCTGTGCCACGCAGCCTGAGGATCAAAACACTAACAAAAGCCACTCTTTGCCTGTTCTTTGTCTGTCTCTCCTCCCCACTCCAGGTTTTCACGGGGATTTTCACGGCGGAAATGTTCCTGAAGCTCATTGCCATGGATCCCTACTATTATTTCCAGGAGGGCTGGAACATCTTTGATGGGTTTATTGTCTCCCTCAGTTTGATGGAGCTGAGCCTGGCGGATGTGGAAGGACTTTCCATGCTGCGATCTTTCCGATTGGTATTCCAAGTTCCAGCTCTTTTCCAGTCATGGAACTGCTAGGAAGCTTAGAGTCCCAGAGTCATGGAATATCCTGAGTTGGAAGGGATCATCCAGTCCAATTCCTGGCCCTGCTCAGGACACCCCAACAATCCCACCCTGTCCCTCAGAGCGTTGTCCAAACGCTCCTGGAGCTCTGGCAGCCTTGGGACCGTACCCGCTGCCCTGGGGAGCCTGGTCAGTGCCCAACCACCCTCTGGGGGAAGAACCTTTTCCTAATATCCAACCTGACCCTCCCCTGACACAGCTCCAGCCGTTCCCTTTACATGAGAAATGTTCCCTGTTTGCGTGAGAAAAGGGGAAACCCACTTTTTTTCTGGGTTTAGGGAGGACAGCAATGAAACGGTGCCATTTTTGTGGTCCCTTCTTACTTCACAACTTCCCTTTTCAAGCTCTGACTGACAGCTCGTTGCATTTGGGCAGGCAAGGGTGACTTTTCCTTGGGGAAGGGAGATCCGTGTGTATGGGGTGACTGAGTGCAGAATACACCAGCCCAAATTCCAGGAGAGGTCAAACATTCCCTGCTCCCGCCGACCTCAGCGTGGGCTCATCTTTGCATAAAACACAAGCTGGTTGTTTTTCAGGCAGTTCTGCCTGATTTTCCTCATTTTTTCAAGATGAAACTCATTGTGTGTTTTTTTGTTTGTTTGTTTGTTTGTTTGTTTGTTTTTTATAGCTGAGAGTCTTCAAACTGGCCAAGTCCTGGCCCACTCTGAACATGCTGATAAAAATCATCGGTAACTCAGTGGGTGCCTTGGGGAACTTGACCCTGGTGTTGGCCATCATCGTGTTCATCTTCGCCGTGGTGGGGATGCAGCTCTTCGGCAAAAGCTACAAGGAGTGTGTCTGCAAGATCAGTCCGGAGTGTGAGCTACCCCGCTGGCACATGCACGATTTCTTCCACTCCTTCCTTATTGTCTTCCGTGTGTTGTGTGGGGAATGGATTGAGACCATGTGGGATTGTATGGAAGTGGCAGGACAGGCCATGTGCTTGATTGTCTTCATGATGGTCATGGTCATCGGAAATTTAGTGGTCAGTAAATGGTTACCTGATGGGCTTTCTTGGTTGCCTCTGGGTGGGGTAGAGCTCGGGGAGACCACAGGACGAGGGAAGTGGTGATTTGTGAGTCTGTTCCTGCTCTGCTGGGGTCCTTCACGGCCTCTGACTATGAACAGTCCTGTGGGCTTTGGTAGCACAATATTCTTTGCTTGGTGAGGGCCTTAAACGGTTGCCCACAAATCAAACATCCGAGCATTTTGAGGAACAAACCCTCAGCCCAAGGGGGACAGACCCACACCTGGCCCGAGGAGTAAAAGAAGCTTAAAAGAAGCAGGACCTGGTGTTTTAACAGCCGGGAAATGAAATCATTTGGTGCTCAGGGGAAGGCCCTGAAGTGCTAAAACGAGGTTAGAAGAAGTGTCTTCTAAAAACCTGCCCACTGGCTCAGTCATGAGGCGCCGTCGTGTGCGGGAATGGGCTGTGAAGCTGCACGGCCCGTTGTGTGGGAGGCTGGACTAGATCATGATGGTTCCTTCTGGCCTTAAATTTTGTGAGGAAAAGTCTGTGGAGGAAAATTGTGAGCAAGAATGAAGTCACATGAACGGTGGCAAGCCTTCCAGGTGGTGGTGGGAGCTCTCTCTGGGAGGACCCGCCTTGCCAAGGGGTTTTGGCAAAATAAGTGTTGGGGATTGTCACTGGATGTGGGCAAGGAAACAGAGCCAGGAGGGATCACTCAGAATGCCGAGATTTGGCCCATTTCTTTTTGAGCCAGGGATGGGTCTAAACCAGCAAGGCTGAATTTAAATCCCTTGGGTGGTGGCTGCTGCTTCAGTCCCTCTCTGACATCTGCAGCCTGGAGCCTGCAAGGGGCTCCATGCCAGGGACTCCTGTACCTGCAGCGGACCCCCGGGACCCCTCAGAGCCCTGTGCTGCACCGGGGTCCCCGTTCAGGGGACGTCTTGCAGGGTCAGGGTCTCGTTCCTTGAGCCCTGGGCACCTCAGCAGGTCTGCGGGACAGCAGAGCTCGTCCTCGGTGGTGTTTGGAGGCAAAGCAGGACTTGGGTCCTTTGGGAACAGCATCAGCCCAGCATCACCTCTTCCCTTCCAGGTGCTGAACCTGTTCTTGGCCTTGCTGCTGAGCTCCTTCAGCGCAGACAACTTGGCAGCCACGGACGACGACGGGGAGATGAACAACCTGCAGATCTCGGTGATCCGCATCAAGAAGGGCATCGCCTGGATCAAGGCGAAGGTGCGGGAGTTCATGCACGCCCACTTCAAGCAGAGGGAGGCCGACGAGGTGAAGCCCCTGGACGAGCTGTACGACAAGAAGGTGAACTGCATCGCCAACCACACCGGGGCCGACATCAACAGGGACATCGACTTCCAGAAGAACGGCAACGGCACCACGAGCGGCATCGGCAGCAGCGTGGAGAAGTACATCATCGACGAGGACCACATGTCCTTCATCAACAACCCCAACCTCACCGTGCGCGTCCCCATCGCCGTGGGCGAGTCGGACTTCGAGAACCTCAACACGGAGGATTTCAGCAGCGACACGGACCCCGACGGCAGCAAAGAGGTGGGCTGTGTGGGGGGGGGGAAAAAGGGCTGGGGGTTCACTCAGGTTAATTTTGACCCACTGGGAGGGAGAACTGGGTGGTTCCAGCACAAAATCTCTCTGCTTGGGTTGTGGTGTTGTCTCTGTGCCCAAGACAGAAGTTCCTTGTGGCTCTGTGGAAAGCCACAGATACTCATAAAATGTGTAGAATAGAACCACAGAATGGCTTGAGTGGGACAGGACCTTAAAGATCATCTAGTTCCAATCCCCCTGCCATGGACAGGGACACCTTTCATCATATCAGTGCTTAATTCTGTCTGTCCTGTTGACACGAGGCGTAAGGTGGGTCAGGACCTTAAAGATCATCTAGTTCCAACCCCCCCTGCCATGGACAGGGACACCTTTCATTTTATCACTGCTTAATCTTGTCTGTCCTACTGACATGAGGCATAAGGTGGGTCAGGATCTCGAGGAAACAACTTCCACTCCAGTAAATGTGGTGAACAAACTGCGGCTGGACCGTCCTGAAGGTCCATTATTTGCTGGGAGCTGATTGTTGATTGGGTGGGGGTTTGTTTTGTGTTCAGAAACTCGACGACACCAGCTCCTCTGAGGGCAGCACCATTGATATAAAGCCTGAGGTGGAAGAGGTCCCCGTGGAGGCACCGGAGGAGTACCTGGACCCGGATGCCTGTTTCACAGAAGGTGAGCTCTGGGGGAAGGAAAAGGTCTCTGAGCTGTCCTGGGGACTGATCTGCTGTAAGCTCACCTCAGGGTTAGGCCAGCCTGGATCAGGGCTGGCTCTCAGCTTATTTTGAGACCCTCCCTGGATGCTGGAGAACTAATTTACAGGAATTTGCAGAGTGAAGGCCTTGGAGATGGTGGTTGCCATTGCCAGGATGCAGATCATAGAACCACAGACTGGTTTGGGTTGGAAGGGACCTTAAAGATCATCCCACTCCACCCCCTGCCATGGGCAGGGACACCTTCCACTAGCCCAGGTTGCTCCAAGCTCTGTCCTTGGACACTTCCAGGGATGGGGCAGCCACAGCTTCTCTGGGCAACCTGTGCCAGGGCCTCCCCACCCTCCCAGGGAGGAGTTTCTAAAGAATCCTACATGACCTGCAGTAGAACAGGATGGGTTTTGTACAGCTGGTGCCTTGAGTGCTCAGAAGCAGAGTACTTTTCCCCTCCTGTCTCTGGCCTCAATGCCTTGCAGCAGCTGATCCATTACAGGTATTCCCATGGCAAAGATGCTTTAAATGGTTCAAGGTTATTTTGTCAGCAAGTTTTCCATTCGTCCCCTCAAGTGCCTGGACCTCACCGAGCAGAACGAGCTGATCTGTTCCCAAATTGGTGTTAATTCGGGTGCCCAGGGGCACGGGGGTGGCAGAACAATCCCCAAAATCCTCAAGAACGCAGGATTCAAAGTGAAACCCGCCGTGTTTGGTGTTGGTGGCATCCCAAACTGCTCCTTGAGGGCGGGAATGTCCCGTTCCTGCCTGGAATGCTGCGTTCCCTGAGCCCCCTGTGCCCTGTCCCCCTCGCAGGGTGCATGCAGCGCTGCAAGTGCTGCCAGGTCAACATCGAGGAAGGGCTGGGCAAGTCGTGGTGGACCTTGAGGAAAACCTGTTTCCTGATCGTGGAGCACAACTGGTTTGAGACTTTCATCATCTTCATGATCCTCCTGAGCAGTGGAGCTCTGGTGAGTGCAGGGTGTGGGGCTCGGGGTGGGTCGAGCTCGGGGTGTCCAGCTGTGCGTAGGAAATGGGGGGGAAAAGCAAACTGGGGGGGTTCTTACCTGGAGAACAGCACAACTCCTTTAGAGTACTGCACAAAGGCCTTTATTGAAGATTTCAGTTATGTTTAAACTGAGAACAAAGCCTTAAAGCCTGCAAATCTGGGTCCTGCTCATCATGAGGATTTGGGGCGAGGGTAGCCTGTGTCTGAGCCCAATTTCACAGAATCACAAAATCCCAAAATCACTGTGGTGGGAAAAGCCCTCCAGGATCATTGAGTGCAACCTGTGAGCAGGAATTTCCTTTTTTTGGGGGGGTTGTGGTTTTTTTTTTTATTTTTGGTTTAGTGTTTGCAGCATTTCAACTACTCGAGCAGATAATTCATTTTACTATGTATGACTTATATATTTTATGTATATAATATATATTTAACTCAGTACCATTTGAATAAGCTTCTGGATAAGAACATGGGACTGTGGAATAAATGCCATAGAATGACACGAGCTCCTGGCTGTTCCCCAGGCTTTTGAGGACATTTACATAGAGCAGAGGAAAACCATCAGGACCATCCTGGAATATGCAGACAAGGTCTTCACCTACATCTTCATCCTGGAGATGCTGCTCAAGTGGTGTGCCTATGGATTTGTGAAGTTCTTCACCAACGCCTGGTGCTGGCTGGATTTCCTCATTGTGGCTGTATGTATCCTCTCCTCCTTATTCCTGCTTGGAAAAAAAACGTGGTGGGGAATGTTTCCTCCCGAGATCCATCCCAGCTGAATCCCAGATTTCATGAGGATTCGGTGCCAGATGTCTGTGAGTTTTGCAAACCAAGGGTCAAACCCTTGAGCCCTGTGGGGGTTTCCAGTGCAACTGGGGGATTTCTGCCCTGCAGAGGCCCAGGTTTTCCAGCCCTTGGCTCTTCTGCTCAGCTGGAAACAGGATTTCCAGGAGACCTGCCCACGTGTGGAGCTGCTGGAAGGTGTCACCAGATGTGATGTTCCAAGGAATGGCATTCCCTGTAATCATTTTCTTGTGTTATTCACAACAAGGGGGTGATGAGGCAAAAATCTCTCCAGTCCCCGAGGTCTGTTCCGAACTGGGAACGTGTTTTTGGGAGGATCTCAATACTTTGAAAGCTTTTTCCATGTAAAATGAAGTTCAACATCATCCTTCTTTGGTTCAGAATATCTAATTTAGCCCAGGGAAGAGAAGGCAGGACCACATGAAACCAGGAGGACAGAGAAGAGGTCGGAGCAGGAGTGAGGGACACGGTTTGATCAGGATAGATCAGCCCTGGAATCCCCTGCAGGACACCCTGGGAGGGAGGATAAAGGGGAGAATTGAAACAGGGAGAGTAACTTTGAGAATTAGAAGAAGAAAGACAGCAGAGAGAAGTTTTAACAATAGGTTTGGCTCTGAAGCACAGCAAGGGAATTCAAAATAAATGGAATTTATGCTGTCCAGAGTGGCAGGAAATTATGAAATTCAGTGGGACTGGAGCTCCAAAGAATTGCAAAACCAGGAACTTTGGAATCCCAAGTGCTTGGATCCTTTTAGAGCATTTCAGCACATCCAACTGGGAATCAGTGGCCACAGTGAAAACCCCAAGAGCCAGTGCTTTAAAAAAGAATTCACACTTTTTCCAAGCTTCTCCCTTGGAACATTCTGCGTATGATTCAGTTGCTGCTCAGCACCATTATCGCTCTGGAAATATTCCTGAGTAGGTGGAGGAGCTATGCTTGGAATTCAGGGGCAGAAGTGACTCAAACTCCACGTTTCCTGTGGAAAAACTGAAATTTTAAATTGCTGTTTTTCTAAAAAGTCCTCTCTTGATCCCCTTTGACACCTTTCCTTGGGCACATCTGCACATTGTAAATCTTATTTTCTGACAATAACTCCAGATCTCTCTCACTGCCTGGAGATGAGGTACAAGTCTAATTCCAGCTGTTGGGAATGAAGTGCAGTTTAATGGGCAGATGTGGTCTAAGTTTAATTTCCTTCCCAAGTGTCTGGTGGGGGAAAGATCAGGAACTTCCCAGGCAGGGGGAGGGAAGAAGGATCCGGAATTCCCAGGGCTTTAGGAGGAATTCCTTTTGCCCCGTGGTGTCTCAGGCAGGAGAGCTGCACATTTGTCTCTGCAAAGAGTCTGAAGTGGGACTTTTGAGATGCCAAAATGTCCCTTGGTGAAATCTTGGCGATGCCTCGTGTCCTGTGGCTGTTAAATCACGGGGTTTTTCCCCCCCAAATTTTGGGATGTGGCGTGGATGGGGTCGGAGTGAGTCAGGGCAGCAGGGAATGAGCCTTTGCACCCTAACAAAGCTCTTGGCTGTTATTTTGCAGGTTGGTAGCATTGTCCAATCCCCTCCTCCTCCTCCTCCTCCTCAGCCCCAAAGCTTCCTGGGTGTGTTTGTGAAGACTTTTTCTGGGTAATAATGAAGGATTCTGCTTTTCAGTCACTCTGGGATTCCCTCTGTCCGACCTCGTGCCTGCTGTGTCTTCCCTCGGAATGTCCCCAGGGAATGACCCTGGGAGACCCCTGAAAGCTCAAACAGCCTTTTTCTCTCATGGTCTTAGTGTCCTGCTCGGGAGTGAGGTGTTATCCCGAGGGGAAGAAGCTTTAAAAATGGGGAGTCAGTGAAGTCTGTGCCCTGTGTTCATGGAATCATGGAATCATGGGATGGTTTGGCTTGGAAGGGACCTTAAAGCTCATCCCATTCCACCCCCTGCCACGGGCAGGGACACCTTCCACTAGGCCAGGCTGCTCAGAGCTCCATCCAGCCTTGAACACTTCCAGGGTGGGGCATTCCAGTGTTGTATTTACAGGGTAAATAGACCACACCTCCAAATCCAATGGATTTTGATATTTGGGTCCAGGATTTTAACGTACCAGGGGCTCAGTCTCATTCTGAGAGGGCTGATTGTCCTTCAAAAGGCTTTGTTAGAATTTTTGGGACCCCCCTGGGATCTCTGCTGGGATGCTTCTGGGCCTGGGTTTAATCAGTGGAATTTAAGGTCAGATGGAAGGACCAGAGAGCTGTGTGGCCACATATTGTAGCCACTTATTTTTTGGGGCACATGTCACAGAATTGTGGAATGGTTTGGGTTGGAAGGGACCTTAAACATCACCTAATTCCAAGCCCTTTCCAGAGCAGGGACACTTTTCATATGAAAGTGGAAAAAGCACGTCCACCAAATAAGATGAAATCTCAGTTTTCCCACGTGTTTGTGCATTAGAAATCTGGTTCTGAAATTTCCCTGGAATATGTGTGGAATAAGAATCATCCTTATGATTGATTTCACATTATTATCCTAAAATCCCTTTTAAAAAAAGAATGGTACATGGGAATTGTCCTGTTCTGAAAACGCAGCTCAACCCCCACCTGTTCCAGGAGGAGTTCTCGTGGTTTTCTGTTATTTGTTGCTCTATATTGGTGTCTTTTTATTCCTTAAAAAAGGTTGGCATATCTGTTTCTAATCTGTGTCTGTGTGGCAGCAGCAAAAATGGGAATAGTGGATGGTGTCTGGAGCTGTTCACACGTGGCCAAGTCACGTCTGGGACTTGGTGGGTTTAAGGATATTTTGATAATTCCCACCTGCAGAGCCCAAATGTGACTCCAGGCTGATAAACAGGTTGTCTTTGCTGTTGGAACAGCGTTGGGAAGTGGATCTGAGAGCTGTGTGGTGGTTCAGTGTGTGAGGCCGAGCAGCCGCCCGGGTGGAAAACGGGCACGTCCGCCCTTGCCCTGCCTTGGGGACAGTCCCAAGGGTCACTGGGACGCTCCCAAGGGTCACTGGGACACTCCCAAGGGTCACTGGGACTGGGGGCAGGCAGAAGGCACAGTTGGAGTGTGCGACAGGCAGGAAGAACACCCCCATCCCTGGGGTTTCAGGCAGGAGGAGCCGGAGCGGGAGCCGGAGCGGCCCCGGCGGGGTCGGTGCTCAGGTTCCCCGGAGTTGTTTGTTCATCCTGGCTGAGGTGGGAGAGGCCTCACCTGTGAGAGCTGGGCCCGGGTGTGCAGTGAGTGTATTTATCTGTATTCTTTCCCATAGGTACCTTTAACATTTGTCTGGCTTAAATTTCATGGGCGCCGCCGGGATCCCGCCGCCGGTGCAGGGCGAGGGTAAGGCTTTTGTCCTCGTTTGGGCTCTTCCTTCCAAACAGCCCCCTCTCCGTGTGTGTCTCTGCCTCTCTCTCACTGATCTCTCCCCTCTGTTCTTTTCTCAGCCTCATTATTTCCTTCCAGGTCGGTTCAGTCAAGTGAAGTAGGCAGCTGGTGTCATGGCTTCGGTATTTGGGGCGGCCCAGGTGGCTCCTGGGCTGGGCAATCAGGGTTAGGGGATCCAATCTAACAGTCTGGAACCTTTTTTTTTTTCCTTTCTTTTTTTTTTTTTTTTCTTTTTCTTTTTTTTTTTTTCTTTCTTTTTTTTTTTTTCTTTTTTCTCTTTTTGTTTTTTGTTTTTTTGTTTGTTTTTTTTTTTCTGTTTTTTCTTTTTCTCTGTTTTGTTTCTATTTTCTGTGTAGGTCTCTTTAGTCAGCCTTATAGCTAATGCCCTGGGCTACTCGGAACTAGGTGCCATAAAGTCCCTTAGGACACTAAGAGCCTTGAGGCCTTTAAGAGCGTTGTCCCGATTTGAGGGGATGAGGGTAAGATTCCATTAGCAGCTGATCCTTCTGCATGCCCGTGGAGCGGTTTCTTTTTAAAAAGCATGCTAGAACCGATCAAAACCGGTGGGATAAAAAAATTCCAAAGAGAATCATGATGCAGCTGCTGACTCTGATCACCTCTACGTGGATGTCCCCTCACCCCACCCACCGCTGCACCCTCCCCTCTAACCAAGGGAGATGCATAAAAGCTGCCTCATTACATTAATTACCGGCCCAACCCACCTGCCATTCGTAGCCGATGTCGACACTTGGCTGTTCTCATTTGGCCTGGCTTTGACCTCGAGCATCCGAGGGGCTTCTCAGCTGGAACTTTTCCGGTCTAGGGAGAATCACCAGGTGCAAAGAAGCAGAACTGGAACCACCTCAGGGTCTCCAGCCCCTCCGAGCGTTGGCTGCTGGCGGAATTGGATCGAAAGACTCTGGGCTTGAGGGGGTTTGACAAAAAAGCAATTTGGCTGCCAGGGGGGAAAGGCTGCTGCCTCTCGGGGGTCACTGCAGGAAGGGACTGGGGGGAGCTCAGCTGGTTGAAAACGTTGGTTTCATTCCTCTTGTTGCACCTTGTTGTTCTCGGTCCAGTCTGGTGGCGACTGGCAGCCTTGTCTGGTAGTGGAGCTTTTCCTTTCCACCCCCTCCCTTTTTCCATGCTTTTTGGTCCCTGTCCTGTCGCTGTGGAACCAGAATGAAGCACAAGCAAAGCATTGAACTTATCAAGCTTTCCTCAAATTGGAACCGGCCCCTCTCCCCGGGGGATGTCAATTATTGCAGTGTCTCGCTGCTTTGCCACTGATATTCTGTATTTTGGTGCCTTTTTATTTCTTTTCCCCAATTGGGATTGAAATAGTCTCCTATGAACATGCAAAAAAAAAAAAATATTGCATAGTAGAAAAATGAAGTAAAGGGTGTTTTGTATTAATGGGTTTCCCAGGTGATCTTAAAACAGCAATGTGGGTTTTGTGCTAAATCCCAGTTAGCTCATAATCAGAGATATTACAGGAGATAAAATTATGCATTTTAAATTAAAAGGGAAGGGAAGAGCAGTCGCTGTTTTACTTCAGGGTCTGATTGGAGCAATTCCACCGGGATCCTTCTGGAGCAATCCCACCTGGATCCTTCTGCCCTTTGGATTTGCTGTAGTGTAACTGAGCCCAAAATCCAGTGTGAGGGGGGCACTGAGCTGAGCAGGGATCCTCAAATTCCCTAGGAAGTGATTGAAATACAAGAGATCCAAACCCACAGAGGAGTGTTTCTTCCCTAAGGCCTTACCCTGCTGTTATTTCTCTGTGTCATTGGCTTAATCCTAAATTTGATTGTGTGATAACGGCACAAAGGGTGAAAACTTCCCCTGGACACAAAGGCAGAGCTGGGTTCAGTCCCACCCAAGAGTTTGATCACAAAGAACAGGCCCAGCACTAGACCTGGGGCATTAAAGCCATTTTTAAGCCGTGCTGGAGAGAAGATTTCTGCTGCACAATCAGGAAATGCTCGTCCTGAAAGTGGGGGGTTTTCACCGCAGCAGAATTGGTAGTTACAGCTTAGCCCTGTTAGGTACCCAAACCCAATTATTTCTCCTTTGTTTTGACCTGAAGACAAGTGTCCCTGCCCCACCCAACCAGACCAGTTCCTCTGAGCCAGAGAACACATCAGAAGGTCTGAAATGCCTTTGTAAAGGAGACCCAAACTGGAGTTCTTTGCTTTTCTCTCCTCCATGACAATCTGCTTTTCCAGGGGCTTGCTCTGCTCTGGGCTCAGTCAGGGAGTTTGACAGTGGTGCTGTGGGATGTGCATGTGTTCTTGTCAGTCTGCACACAAAAGCCATGTTCCTCCTCTCCCATCTCTTGGAAAGCTCTGTCCATTTAAACAACCCTCAGTGACCACATTTCAGGGGGATTTCACCCTTTTCTCGCTTCCGGTGAGAAGTGGAATAAACCAATGTACAGATGGGAGGATCTGACCCCTAAAAAGCCCCCCCCTGGTGTTGGTGTCCAGCAGCTGAACATCCTGTTGGGATGAAGGGAGGATGAGAGCAAAGGCTGGACCCTCACCCTTGCCTCCAGCCCTCCCTGGGTGCAGTGATGAATCCGTGACATGATCTAACAGTTGGAGTGGGAGACTCTCTAGATCACCATGGGCTTCAATTTTCCTCCAGAATGGCCTGGGTTGGAAAGGACCTTAAAGATCATCCACTCCCAACCCCCTGCCATGGGCAGGGACACCTTCCACTAGTCCAGGTTGCTCCAAGCCCCGTCCAGCCTCTCCATGAACTGCTGTGAGGGGGACAGGGGGGTTGCTGCAGCACTTACTGTGTGGGGTGGTGGCATCCAGCAAAGGGATGTTGTAGGAGCAGAGAGGGGACCAGGACCAGCTGTGGTTCAGGTGCTGCCACCTGAGAACTCCCAAACCCCCGTGCAGCTGAGCTGTCTTTGGAAACTCAGGCGAAGGGGTGGCAACAGTTTAGATTCTCTTCGTCTATTAAAGGAATCTAAATTAGGAGATCATAATAAAAGATTTAATATCCCTCTGACCCACCTCTATTAAAAGCCTCAGAGCTTACATTTGGTCATGTGGTGGCCAGGGATGCTCAGGGACACGGTGCTCCCAAACTGGGAGAGGCTAAAATTAGGTGAATGGTGGGAGAGCCAAGCTCTGACAAAACCCATCCTCGTTCCCACCACGTTTTTGCTGCTGTTTGGAGGAAGGAACATGGCTTTTCTGTCTCCTCGAGCCTGCCCAGCTGCATGCTCAGCTGTCTGCCTGGGGCAACATGACTGGCCTTGCTTTTAGTCACAATATGATCTTGGTGTTACTCAGTGTGACCAGAGCGATGCCGGGCTTGGTCCTGTCCCCCCTGGCCCTGGGTGGGAGCAGGATCAGGCTCCGGAGTGAAAACAGCCTTGTTTGAACGTGGGGAATGGCCGGAGGGGCCACTGGCTGATAAAAAAACCCATGGAACCCACGAGCAAAAGTGTCCTCACACTTGGCTCTGAGAAAATTCCAGCTAGGAATTGCCTGTTTGTTCTGACAAAGAGAGTCTGAGCGCACACCCCCGCCCTTCCTCCCTAAAATAACACTAAATAATCGTTGTTTGACCGAAGAACAACCGATCCAAAGTTGAACTCTGTCCATCCAACAGCCTGGCCTGTTTCATCCTGAAAACAGAGCTTCCCCAGGCGGCTTTGGAGGGGAATTTGTCACGGCTTGGAATAAGTTCACTGCCGGCTCCTGTGCCGGTGTGTCAGTGGCCCGACCCCTGTTCCCCCCCCGAAAACAGCTGTACTGATGCTCGCTGTCTCCTGCCTCGTGTTTTATACTGAAACTTTTTCCCACCCCTTCCAACACAGGTGGTTGTCAACGCCTTGGTTGGCGCTATCCCTTCCATTATGAATGTCTTGTTGGTCTGCCTTATCTTCTGGCTGATTTTCAGCATTATGGGGGTTAACCTGTTTGCCGGGAAATATCATTACTGCTTTAATGAAACAGCTGAGCACCGCTTTGAGATAGATGTTGTTAACAACAAGACAGACTGCGAAGCTCTGATGCCACCCAACTCCACGGAGATCCGGTGGAAGAATGTGAAAATTAACTTTGACAACGTTGGGGCAGGATATCTGGCTCTCCTGCAAGTTGTGAGTTTGGCCTTTCACTCTTCTTTTAACTACAAACTGCTCCTGATGGGTTTCTAAAATGCTTCCCTCTCTCCGTGAAATACAGAGTCCCCTCAGCCCCCCTTGGGTTTGGGGCTGCAATAAAATGGCCATTTTATTTTTCCTCCCTTTCCCAGTGTGTGGGTCTCCCCTCACAGCAAAAGGGGCCCCAGGTCTGTCCCCTTGCACTTGGCCTTGTTGGACCTCATGAGGTTCCCATGGGCCAACTTCTCAAGCTTGACTGATTTCATTTAAATCAAAAAAGAAGGAATGTTAAACTTCACTATACAGGGCCATCAAGAGGGCCAAGGAGTCCTTGAGCTGGCTCAGGTCAGGCTTGTTCTTGTGTTTTGGGTGAATTCTGTCTCAGAGAACGTGTGTTTTCTTTGCCAGGCTACGTTCAAGGGCTGGATGGACATCATGTATGCAGCAGTAGATTCCAGAAAGGTAAGACCCCCAATCTCCCCTCCCCACATTTCACTCTGCTCTTCTGCTGTGGTAAAAATCAGGAGTGAGAATTGCAGAGCTGTGCTTGTAGCATGTTTTTAATGCTGGGACTGTTTCGTTTGCTCTGTTGCTCTGATGAGTTAAAAGATGCTCGAGGAAATCCCAAAAAAGGGCAGGTTCTGCCAGTTGCTTTTTTTGTTCTGCTCCTCCTGGAGTAGAAATACAGTGAAGGAAACAATACAATTATAGATTTAATCATCAGAGCAAATTATGGGGAGGAATTAGCCAGAGGATCCCCCACAAACCTGTGTCTGCATGGGAGCATTGGTGTGAATCCAGGTTTGGAATTGTGTCTGGGCTGGAGTCATTCCTCAGGCACTTTTCTGGTTCTTGCCTGCTGGAATCATGCAAATACCATGACTTCCTTTTTGTTTTCTTTTTTTTCCCCCCTTCCTCTTCTCTTGATTTTGTATGAAAATATTTTTAAATGGGTTTTCTTGTCCTGCACTAAATGCAGGTTGGAAACAAGTATGGCTGTGTCAGGGCAGTGTAAAAATGTTCTTCTCTCCTCTGATCTTTTTGGTGTCACATCTTCAAAAGAAAGAGCTTGGAAAAAATACAACCAGCCTCATTTTGCCTGTATTTGTATGGTGTCTTTGAAATGTCATTTGTTCCTCTTCTCACCTCCCCTTCAGCAAGAAGAGCAGCCCAAGTACGAGGACAACATTTACATGTACATCTATTTTGTGATCTTCATCATCTTTGGCTCCTTTTTCACCCTGAATTTGTTCATTGGTGTCATCATCGACAACTTCAACCAACAGAAGAAAAAGATAAGTGATCTGTGTTTGCTGCTGTGGTCTCTTGTGACCTGTGCTTGTTGGAGGGCTGCTGGGCCTTCAGGCTGGTGGGTTTTTCTCCAAAATAAAGTCAGTTTGGGGCACAAACCTCCTTCCTTAGAGCTCTCTGTGCCTCGGTCCCTGCCCAGCCCTGTGGGACTGGCTGAGCAGGATCAGGGGTGCAAGAGGCAGCCCAAGGCTTGATTTAAGCTCCAGCCACATTAGACATTTTCCCTAGACTACATTTTCACGCATTTTGGGGTGTTTTTGTGCCTTGACTAAAATATAGGCTTGGGAGCAGGATGTCTTCCTGCCTGTCTCTCATCTGCTGCTTTTCTTCCAAGTCAAACTGAGGATTTGCATCCTGTAAATGCCCCCACACCTGTTTAGCACAGAGGGGAGAGAGGGGTGGGATAAAACAGTGCAATAAAACAGGTCATTCCTAGGAAAAACACTCCTTTTTAAGGGAAGATCAGTCCACCTTGGGCATGAGTGTGAGTTATTTCTGTCTGAAACAGCTGCCCACCAACCTCCCAGCTGGCAGGTCTCCTCCTGCCCGAGCTGGGCTTTATCCCTTCTGCTGCACGAGCTGATTGTAACCAGTTTTCCTTTTGCCCCTTTACTTTGGAGGTCAAGACATCTTCATGACAGAAGAACAAAAGAAGTACTACAATGCCATGAAAAAACTGGGCTCAAAGAAGCCTCAAAAACCCATTCCCCGACCTCTGGTGAGTACGTTGGAGGGAACTGAGGGGGGGAACCTGCAGAGCAGATTTCAAAGGGGCTTTGCCTCCAAAAGCATCCTTTGTTCTGACTCATGCTGGGCTCCACCTCACCCAGTTCTTGTCGTTGTAACTCAGGTATCAGCTGGGAAAGGTTAAACAGCCCGTGCTGGGGTTGGTGTTAATCACTTCTCATCACTTGAATCAGCGAAATAATCCCCAAACCCTGTCTGGTGAGAGGCCAGAGATGGGGAGTAGGAACCTCCTGGCTCTAGTGAGGAGGGCCTTGGGCAATTATCCAGCCTTGGGGGCTGCACTGATGCACCTTTCCCTGCTTTCTGAAAGGCTTTGCACCCCTCAGAGAGCCAAAAAGGCTTTTGGGGTGAGTCCCTCACATCCTGCATGTTTAAGGCACCTGCTGCTGGGACTACACTGATGCCAGGACACAAAAGGGGTTGGATTCTCCTCCAGGTACCCAGCAGTCAGTCACCAGGGCAAGGTGGACCTGGCTGCTTTCCCTGGTCATGACTGGAAGTGCTTCACCCTCCCCTTGGGCTCAGCAAAGAGGAAGATCTGCTGTTAGTAGGGCTGTAGTAGCATGTTGGGGTATAAACAGCAGCATTTTCCTGCCTTTCCCCTAAACAGACTGGACTGTGGGCAGGGTTTGCCTTGAAAGCTTCCTCAGGTACTGACAAAGCAAAGTCCTCATCCCTCTTCCCACCAACAGTGAAATCATTTGTTGCCTAATGATAGATCAGGAAGAAATTCCTCCCTGTGAGGAACCCCTGGCACGGGTTGCCCGGAGGATCTGTGGCTGCCCCATCCCTGGGAGCATCCAAGGGCAAGTTGGAGCAACCTGGGCTAGTGGAAGGTGTCCCTGCCCGTGGCCAGGGGGTTGGAATGGGGTGAGTTTCCCCCCCACGACCCGTGTTCCAACCCTGTCCCCCGTCTCTCCCGCCGGCACAGAACCGCATCCAGGGGGCCGTGTTCGACTTCGTCACCCAGCAAGCCTTTGACATCGTCATCATGATGCTCATCTGCCTCAACATGGTGACCATGATGGTGGAGACGGACACGCAGAGCAAGCAGATGGAGGACATCCTGTACTGGATCAACTTCGTGTTCGTCATCTTCTTCACGTGCGAGTGCGTGCTGAAGATGTTCGCCCTGCGCCACTACTACTTCACCATCGGCTGGAACATCTTCGACTTCGTGGTTGTGATTCTGTCCATCGTGGGTGAGTGGGACACCCCTCAGGGCTCTGGGGGGGCCAGGCTGTCTCGGTGTGTGCAGGGCAGAGCACGTTCTGCTCCCTGGAGGGGGTGTGTGTGGCTTTCAGGGTTTCCGAGGTTCTCTTTTAAGGGACCGCGGCCGGTTTTGGCAGCCTGAAGTTCCTGGCTGATGCCTCCTCCCCCTGCTCTGGAATTCCTTTGCAGTT